>NC_091849.1:30016271-30325261 GCF_037783145.1 Equus przewalskii
ACCACTGATGCCAATGATCAGAGTGTTCAGGATAGGGAGGGGTCTTAAATCCATGTTATTTTCTCCTAGGAAAAAAGACAAGACATACACTGGGAGACAAAATGTTGTTTGTGGGATCAGAATTGACCATCACAAAACGTGCGTGTTTACCTTGATTATTTTTTAAGAACAAAACACTCTGAAAGAAACTTTGACCTTTCCCCTAACTGCCTGAAAGAATTTAAGATAGAAGGCCTGTTCCAGGAATACCATAAGATAACGGTAGTGAAATGTAAAATGTATCTCTAGGGTCACATTGTCTATACATGACCCAGCAAAAACTTGTATAACAAACATTTGCATTTCCATCTCCGTGTAAATTGTCTTCCTCCCCTCTGAAGCCCCAAACCGCTACCCCCAACATCCTTGTTTGTCTTTAGCTGAAGATGGTATTTAAGGTGGCAACTTTGGCCATTCTGGCAAGTTACTCAGGCTTCCTGGGTTTTTCCTATATATGCATGCTATAAACCTTGTTTGATTTCTCATGTTATTCTATCTCATGTCATTTTAATTTTTGGACCAGCCAGAAGGACCTAAATGGTAGAGGAATTGTCTTCCTTCTCATACCAGCTCAACACCAGGTTGACGTAAGGGAAACAGTATTGCAGAAAAGAAACTGGTAACTTTGAATGACCTCTGATTAATTATCCCAGCTGGATATGTACCTTCCATGAGCTATACATGCTCTGTAAAGTTTATGGCTCCTGCTTGTGTAGGTACCTCCCAGCTGCAATAAGTCAACAACATTGTTCTTTTGAGTTCCTTAGGAATGTGATGACCCCTGGACAGCGAGTCTATACTGATAGCTATCATCAGTGACAACTGAAAGATCTGGTGTGGTCACTCCCAGTCTGTAACACTAGAGGGCCAACATTCCTAACCCTCTCCCCTATAACTCACTGGCCTATATACCTACTTCAAGATTCTGTGTTCCCCTTAAGATGGTGCCTTAGGATACTAGTCCCCCACCTTCTGACTTGCTAGCTAGTTGCTTAATATATGCCCTTTCTGTGCCACCATCTTGCCTCTTGATGATTGGCTTTAGTCTTGTAGCAAGCAGATTATGCCCTTCATGTGGTAACACTCCCCTGCAGTTGCTTTTCCTGCTAGGTAAAAGATTTGGGAAGTTGTTATTAGCTCAGCAAAAGAAAATCTCTGAGTTGCTAAGAGAGTTCTTAAATGTTCTCACACAAAAAAGAAATGATAATTATCTGATGTGATGCAGGTGTTAGTTAGCTAACTCTATGAAGTTAGTCATTTTGCAATATGTAAGTGTATCGAATCAACAAGTTGTACACCTCTAACATACAAAACGTTCTATGTCAATTACATCTCAATTAAACTGGAAAAAAATCTATGAATTCTTGCTGTCTGTAACTATTCCATACATGGATTTCTCACTCACTTATTGCTGTGAACAATGGATTCGAATTGTTCTAATTGAAACCTAAGTTAATATAGATAGATAAGTAGAAAGAGATGGAAAAGTATTAGAACCTCAGGTCCCTCGTAGGAATTACTGCTGCTGCTGCTGCCGGGCACAGATGCCACTGCTCATAACACTGACTGCCCTGATGCTGGGCACTGGACCCCGCAGTCAGGACTGCTGTCTCTTCTGCTCCTGGAAATTAGTGACATATTGCCACTTACACCACCTGTGCCAAATGCATTCTGCACAGCGTGTCACCTATCTGCCACCACATCTTAAGTCACACTCCAGCATGTAGTCTCCTGACTGGTGGACCTTCATGACATGTCCAACTGCAAGAATGTTTGGGAAAGTGAGTTTCCTTCTTTTACGGAGGAAGGTGGTCTCTGCCTCCTACCAAGACTCTTCAAGTGTGGAATTCTCCTAACGTGGGAAGAGGGTACAGGTTCGAAGGGTGGAGGTTGGGGTGGTGGAGGGAAAAACAATGACAAATTTCAATTTTTGGAGCAGTGATATGAGATAAGAACTTGATCTGGTACATTGTAGGAACTCGGGTTTGATTAGATGAATAAGTGACTAATAAAAAACATCTTTTAACTTACTCCTTTGATATCTGTTACGGAATCCAACTTTTTTCTATTCTAGTTTATACTCACAAACGAGTGGAATGGCATCGTGGGATGATGAATGATTACTCAAAATGTCTTCTCCCTGACTTTTTCTCTTGCTAGGATTAAAAAGTCAAGATCTATAAGACTTCAGAGTATCCATGTATATATATACACTGACATTTTATACTAACTTTTATTTCTTTGTATATGTACATATTTCTTGGGAGAGTATCCATAACATTTATCAGTATTTGTGTGACCCCAACAAAAGTCTAAAAAACTATCCTAGTTTAGACACTGTGCTACTCAGTCTTGTCCTTGAAGAGCTAATAATCAGACTGTTTTAGCAGATCCAATGACATGATATAAATGCTCATCTTTTCCCTGAGAATTACCAGTCTTGGACAAGATAAGGTAGAGATTTTCTTGCTTGCACTCACGTTCAATTTCTGTATGTATCTTATTGTAGGCTGATAGCATACACCTCGTGGGCCAGCACTGGCTCACAGACCACACTAAGTAGCATTGGTTTAGGTGGATTTATATTAACCTAAAACGTTGCTGGATAAATAGCAGGAATGAAAAAATAATTAATGGGGATGCCATTTCCAGTAATATGGTAGGTGAGGTTTTAAGGCTGTCTCATGTGCTTAAAACAACTAAAAATAATCAATAAAATATAAAATGCTCTAAATGTTTAATGAATAATCATTCATGCCAATATATAAAAATGTGGGTAAATAATTCAAAGAGAAAAGTTTTTATCCTTCGGGCATTTGCCAAATCTAGAGGAATCTTAGCTTTGATTTCTCAGGCACATGAACTATAACAGACAGGAAATGATGCCCAGAGCTTATTCATGTGGGGAGCGTGAGAAACGTCCCCTCCCTGAAAATCTGGGTTCATATCCTCAGAGTAAGAGTGAAACAAGACAAGTCTGCTTCATCTTTCAATGCAAGAGGAGTGTTCTAAGGAAATTTGCCCTTGAGCCAGGAAAAAAAAAAGGAGCAAACAACTATTTGTTAGAATTTACAACCTCAAGCTACCCCTGCTGTGATTTTGGTCCAAATTTATCATTTTGGGCCAAAATAACTTCATATCATGAATTTATTTTATAATTGTCCTGGATTGATGATGACCCAAAGATTGGAGGAGTGAAACAAAACCTCTATCGAAATCTGTATTTAAACTAGGTGTCAAAGAATCTACATAAATACTTACATGAGGAAAAAGAGCAGCTTGTAGCAAGAAATGTATAAGTACAAGTGGAAAAAAAGACTATGATCGAAAAGCAGTAGAAACAAAGGATAGTATAAAGAGGCTCATAAAACTTCAATATTGGAATTATGAGACATGGAATATAATGTAACCAGGATATAATATAAACATTTAAATATATATTATCTACATGATATAAAGAAAAACATGAAAAATTGAAAATAATTGCAGATAAAAAGACAAAATTAAAAATGCCTGCAGAACATAGAAAATTAAATATAAGCAATCTGATTTTCAAAAGAACTAAATAAGTTCTTAAAAATTAAAATTGAAACAATTTAATTAAAAACTCAGTTTATGGACTTTGGGGCTATGACGGGGTAAAGAGACCAGCTTTACTCTCCTGTCTTAAACAACTACATATTCAGATAAATATATGAAACAATGATATTCAGACCTTGGAAAACAGGCAGCATAAGGATTGTGATCCTTAAGAGAAGAGAAACAAAAGAAGTGAGGCCCAACTTCCTTCCTGGAGGGAGTTTCCATGACACAGTGCAGGAAAGAGGAGCCCTAAGAGAGCCCAGCAGTCTCATTGGGTTGAGGGGATGGAGTTGTGAGTTGGAGAGGCCAGCACAGCCAATTGAAGGTGAAGGCACACAGAGAAGAGAGTTGAAAGAAAAAGCTGGAAGTCTGCAGAGGGTTCCCCTCAGGGGTTCAGCTCATAGGTGCATGCATGTAAAGAAACTATCCAGGGACAGAGAAAGGCTAATCTAAAAAGACTACAGGGAACATTACCTAGTCCTTCACAGGACTGGGAATGGTGCTTGCTCCCACCAACCAGACTGGAAAACCTTATAATTTGCTAAGCATTGGGTATAATATTCAGAAGGTCTTGTTTAAGTAGTTGGGCATAATTTGCCCTAACCTAAATATTGTCCTGTTTTGCCTAACAAATATTAAAAGCAAGACCCAAAAGAATCAATCAACTTCCAAGTAACTTAATGTGGTCCAGAAACAAAAGCTGAAGAATATTTGTGGAAGGCTAAATGTCTAGCACCTAATAAGGTAAAATCATAACATCTGGCATAAAATAAAAAATAACTCGACATGCAAAGAAAGCAAGAAAATACAACACATAAGGCAGAGAAAAGTAATCAATTTAAACTAATCTAGAACTGACACACGTGTTAGCATTAGCAGTAAACGATGTTAAAACAGTTAATGTAAATGTATTCCGTATGTTCAAAAAGTTACATAAGAGATATGAAAGTATATGAAAGACCAAAATCAAACTTACAGAGATGAACATGTCTGAGTTAAAAACTATACTGAATGTGAGATGGAATTAATGGCAGATTTCATATTGCAGAAGAAAAGATCAGTGACACTGAAGACGTAGCAATGCAAACTCTCCAAAATTATATAAAGTAATAATTATTACAATGTATTGTTGAGTCTGTAACATGTTTTGACATGATTTGTGTAACAAAACAGCCCAAAAAGGAAGAAGTAGAAGTAGAGCTATAGAGAGTGGCATTTCTATTTTGCACCAAAATTGTTAATATAAATCTGAAGTGAGTTTTGATAAGATAAGCATATGACAAACTCTAGAGTAACTAGTAAGAAAATAACTAAAAAATGCAGTGAAAAATCTTTAAATAATTAAAATATTACAGTAGAAAATATCCACTTAATGAAATGAAATCAGTAAAAGAGGACTAGGAAAAGACATGAGACATGTAGAAAACAAAAAGTAAAGTAGCATCATAAATCCACTGTATTAACATTAACATTAAATATAAATGGATTAAAAAGTCAATCAAAGCACAGATTGTTAGATAGAAAACAAAACAGGATACAATTATGCTGTCTACTGTAGACACATCTGAGATTCAATTACCAATAAATTAAAATTAACAGGATAGAAAAGATTTCTCAGTCAAATGGTAACCATAAGGAAGCTGGAGTGGCCACACTGATAAGAGACAAAAGAGACTTTTTATAAAATACAGGGACATTTTATAATAATAAAAGGGCCGTGCTACCAGAAAGATAAAACAAGTATAAACATATATGCACCTAATAACCGAGCACCAAACACATAAAAACAAAATTGACAGAAATTAAGAGAAATAAACAATAAAACAATAATAGAGACTTCAATATACTGCTTTCAATAATGGATAGAAAAACTACGCAGAAGATAAACAGAAAAAAAGAAAACTTTAGCAATACTATAGAACAACAGTATCAACCTAACACCCATTTGTGGAACACTTCAACCAACCACAGCAAGATATCCATTCTTCTCAATTGCACAGGGAGCATTCCTCAGGATAAACCATATACTAGACCATAAAACAAACCTTAATAAATTTAAAAGGATAGAAAGAATACAAAGTATTTCTTTTATGCCCGTGGCAGAAAGTGAGAAATCAACCCATATCTAAAAGAAATTTGGGAAACTCACAAACACATGGAAATCAAATAACACACTTCTACATAACCAATGGATCAAAGAAGATATCAAAATTTAAAATTAGGAAATACTTTGAGATTCATGAAAATGAAGGCGCAGCATAACAAAATTTATGGGATGTTATTAAAACAATACTTGGAAATTTATAGCTGTAATGCCTACATTAAAAAAGAAACATCTCAATTCAATTACCTAACTTTACACCTTATGTCAAAGGTAAAAAAGGAACAAACTAAACCAAAAGCAAGCAGAAGGAAGGAAAAAGTAAAGATTAAAAGGAAAATTAAATAGAGAAAAGAGATTAAAGAAACAATACAAAAAATTCACTAAAACAAATTTAGTCCTTTGAAAATCGACAAAACTGACAAATCTTCAACTAGAATCACTAAAAAGAGAGAGAAGACTCAATTACTAGAATCAGCAGTGAAAGAGAGGACGTTATGACTGACCATCTAGAAACGAAGAGAATTACCCAAAAATGCTATGAATAATTGTATCCCAACAATTAGATAACTTAGATAAAATAGACAAATACATAGAAAGATACCAAGTACTAAAGCTGATTCAAGAAGTAGACAACCTGAATATACGTATAACAAGTCATAAAATTGAATCAGTTATCCAAAATTACCCACAAAAAGTGTCCAGGACCACTTCACAGGTGAAGTCTACGAAATATTCAAAGAATTAAAAACAACTTTTTATAAACTCTTTTAAAAAGGAGAAGAGGACGGAACAGTATCAGATCATTTCATGAGGCCTGTATTATTCAGATACCAAAACCACACAATGACATCACAAGAAAAAAAAACTACAGAGCAATTATCTTTTATGAATATAATTGAATATATTCATGATATCTTTTATGAATATAACTTTTATTGAGAAATTCTCAATAAAATATAGAAATTTGAATCCAGCAACATGTAGAAAGAATTATACATCATGACTAAGTGGACTTTATTCCAGGAATACAAGGTTGACTTAACATTCCAAAAATCAATTAATGTAATACACCATGTTAATATAATAAAAAATGGAAATCATATGCTTATCTCAATAGATGCAAAAAAAAAATCTTGCCACCATTTCATGAAAAAAACACTCAACAAGCTAGCAATAGAAAGGAATTTCCTCAATCTGTTTAAGGGCATTTATGAAAATCCTAAAAGTAACATCAAACTTAATGGCAAAAGAATGGTTGTTTTCCCCCTAAATTAGCAACAAGATGTGGATCTCCACTCTCACCCTTCTATTCAACATTATTCTAGAGATTCTAGCCAGAGTAATTGTGCAAGAAAAAGAGATAAAATGCATTCTGATTGGAAAGGAAGAAGTAAAACTATCTCTATTCAAAGATGACGTAATCTCCTACATAGAAAATCCTGAAGAATCCACTAAAAAGAAACTAGAACTAATAAAGAAGTTCATCAAGGTTGTAGGATATAAGGTTAATATATAAAAATCAATTATATTTCTATACAATAAACAATAAATAATTTAAGAAAGAAATTAAGAAAATATTCTATTAACAATAGCTCATAAAAGAGTAAAATATTAGGAATATTTTAATAAAAGAAGTGCAAAACTTATACCATGAAAACTACAAAACATTGTTAAGAGAAATTAAAGAACATCTATGTAAATAGAAAAATGATTATGGGTTAGGAGACTTAATATTGTTAAGACAGCAGTACTCCCCAAATTCATCCATGGATTCAACACAATCCCTATCAAATACCTAACTGACTTCTTTCTCGGAATTCACAAACTGATTCTAAATTCATATGGAAATTCAAGGAACCTACAATAGACAATCTTATGAAAGGAGAACAAAGTAGGAGGACTCACAATTCTCAATTTCAAACTTCCTACAAAGCAATGATAATCAAGACAGTATGGTACTGGCATATAAATAGACATACAGATAAATGGAACAGGATTGAGAATCCATAAATAAAATCATGTCTATGGTCAACGGACTTCCAACAAAGGTGCCAAGATCATTCAATGGGGGAAAGAATAGTCTTTTCAACAGATGGTGCTGGGACAGCTGGACAGCCACATGCAAAATAATAAAGCTGGACACTCACCTTGCACCATATACAAATATTAATATAAAATGGATGAAAGACCTGAACATAAGACATAAAACTGTAAAATTCTTATAATAAAACATAGGAGGAAATCTTCATGACATTGGATTTGGCAATGATTTCTTGGATATAACACCAAAGGCACAGGTAACAAAAGAAAAAATAAGCTAATGAGAGTTCATCAAAATTAAAAAATTCTGTGTATCAAAGGACCATATCAATAGTTAAAAGCCAACCACAGAATGGAAGAAAGTATTTGCAAATCATGTATCTGATAAGTGATTAATATCAGGAACACATAAAGAGCACCAACAATTCAACGACAAAAAGACAAACAACTCTATTTTCTCGTGGGCAAAAGAATTGAATTGACATTTCTCCAAATAAGACATACAAATGCCAGCATATGCACAAATATGTGTGTATATGGGGCATCCTAACATGTATGAGGTGGTGTCTCATTGTGGTTTTGATATTCATTTCCTGCCTTATCTACCATGTTGAGCATTTTTTCAGGTGCTATGATACGTATATATACCTGGTGGTTTCTAGGGTCTGAGGAAGGAGTGAATTGGGAGTTATTGTTCATTAGGAACATAGTTTTAATAAGGAATGATGAAAAAGTTCTGTTAAATAGTTATATCTCCTAATTTATCTCCAGATTCAGTGCAATCTCTATATAAATCCTAGCTGGTTTCTTTGCAGAAACTGATGAGTTCATCTTAAAATCATGTGGAAATTCAAAGATCTGGATAAAACACTCTTGAAAAAGAAGGAAAAGATTGAGGATTCACATTCCTGGTTTCAAAATTTACTACAAAGTGCAAGTAATCGAAACAGTGTGTCACTTGCATAAGGCCAGACATAGAGATTAAGAGAATGGTACTGTGAGGTCAGAAATCAACCTTCACATTTACGGTCAATTGAACTTTGACAGTAGCGCCAAGACAACTCAAGGAGGAATGGCTAATCTGCTGATGTGATTGTGTATCCACGTGCAAAAGAGTGAAGTTGGACCCTTATCTCCAACTGTTTGAAAAAATTATCTCACAGCAGATCAAAGACCTAAATATAATGCTAGAACTATAAAACTCTTAAGAGACAATATATGCATAAATCTTTGTGACTTTGGACTAAGCAATGGCTTTTTAAATATAACACCTAAAATACCTGTAACAAAGGAACCAAGAGATTAATTGGACTCCAAGCAATTTAAAAACATTCGTGCTTTAAGAGACACCATCCAAAAAGTAAAAATATAGCCCCAGACTGGGAGAAAATATTGCAAATCTTATAGGTAAGGATATGTAGTCTCTACAATATATAAGGTACTCTTCCAAATCAATAATAAAAAAAGAAAAAACAATTTAAAAAGGAGCAAATGATTGGGCCAGCACCAGTAGCCTAGTGGTTAAGTTCAGTGTGGTCCACTTTGGTGGCCCACATTTCAGTTCCCAGGAGTGGACCTACACCACTCATCTGTTAATGGCCATTATGTGGCAGTGGCTCATATACGAAAAAGAGGAAGATTGGCAGCAAGTGTTAGCTCAGGGCAAATCTTCCTCAGAAAACAAAAGAAAAAAATGAGCACATGTTTGATAAACATTCATCCATGGAAGATATGCAAATGGTCAATAAGCATCTGAAAAGATGCTTCATATCATTAGTCTTTAGGAAAATGTGAATCAAAAATACAATGAGATACCACTTCACACTTCCTAGGATGGCTAGAATCAAAAAGACCAATATTGAGGCCAGCCCAGTAAGGCAGTGGCTAAGTTCAGTGTTCTCCACTTTGATGGCCTGGAGTTCTCAGGTTCATATCCCAGACGCAGACCTACACCACACATCAAGCCATGCTGTGGTGGCATCCCACATACAAAATAGAGGAAGATGGGCACAGATGTTAGTTTAGGGTCACTCTTCCTCAAGCAAAAAAGAGGAAGATTGGCAATAGGTGTTAGCTCAGGGCCAATCTTCCTCACCAAAAAAAAAAGGCCAATATTAAGTGCTGTGAGGTTGTGGAGAAATATGAACCCTTGTAAACTGCTGGTGGGAGTATAAACTGGTGCTGCCACTGTGGAAAAGAGTCTGGCAGTTCCACTAAGTTTGAACATAGCGTTAACCATATGACTCAGCAATTCCATTCCTAGGTATCTACCCAAGAGAAATGAGAATGTATATCCACACAAAAACTTGTACATGATATTCACAGCAACATTATTCATAATAGCTAAAAAGTAGAAACAACTCAAATGTGCCTCAACTTATGAATAAATAAAAAAAGTGGTATCCATGCAGTGGAATATTATTTGGCAATAAAAAGGAATGAAGTACAGATTCAGGCCACACATGGATGAACTTTAAATACATTCAGCTCCATGAAAGAAAACAGAAACAAAAGATCAAATAGATTGTTTCATTCCATTTATATTAAATGTTCATAAGTAAATCCATATGGACAGAAAGTAGATGAGTGCATTCCTAGGGATGAGAGGAGTTTTGGAGGGAAATAGGGACTGACTGCTCAGGAATAAATGGTTATGGGGTGATGACAATGTTCCAAAATGGATTGTGGTAATGGTTGCACAACTCTGTGAATATACTATAAACTTGTTCTTTTAAATGGTTAAATTATATATGGGAATTATATATCAATAAAGCTGTTCTAACAAAAAGTGATGGCTCACATTAATGAAGTAGACATGCCAGAACTGCCACAGCAGATTGAAGAGAAAGAAAAGGCTCAGAGAAGTGGGCATGCTAGTATGAATCTACTCTATGAAACTGGAAAACCACCAGGTGACTATTTTCCTTGGAAGGGGCCCAAAGAATACTCTGTTTATCAGGCAATGAGGAATGAGCAGGTGAGCAGAGTATCAACCTCACTGTGTCTGTGCTTTGTAGGCTGGGCTGACTCTAGCAGATAATATCACAGAACTAAGTTCTCTAGCATCAACGGGGATAATAGGATCCCCAAAAGCCAGAAGCCAAGTGGCAGGAAGGTAGAAACAAAGGCAAAATTGCCAAAATAGCCAACAATGTCAGAATGGAAGCCATGAAGTTCTGACTACAAGGGATTTGTGTAAATGGCTAATAGACCATGGTATTTCTAGGGGCAAGATAGAGTGTTCGTTAATATTATAATTAATAGATAAAGGAAGAATGACTAGAAGGCTGAGATTAGTTGCCCAATAGAAAGTTACAATCCCTTGCCCGGTTGCCGGACCTGAGCCAATGCTCAGACCCAAAACCCTTTGGTTGAAGGAGAGCCTCATTTCCCTGAGAAAGTACCCTGCAACACCATAGCAGTTGTATACAGCAATAATTCCCCAAGTCCTACCATAAAGGTACCTATGGCCAATTAGTCACTTATCCATACATTGAAGAATGCGAATATCTATATCCTTTTAGGTATATTGGATACATATTTGTTCAATGTGACACTAGTACCTGGGGAACCAAAGCACCACCATGAATCCCCATTAGAAGAGAGACATATAGGGAACAGGAAATACTTTGCAGGTCCATTCAAATCTCAGTGGGTCTTCTGTGTCTACGTATCTACTTGATGGTCTTTCCCTCAGTTTCCAAATATGTTATTGCAGTGGACATATTTAGAATTTGCAAGAACCCTCACACTGGGTCTTTGGCCTGTGGAATACAAGCTTTTCATTAACATAGGCCAAATGAAAGCCCCTGAAACCGCCTCCCAAATTTGGCCAAGACAGAAAATTAAAACAAAATTGTGTCTTGAGGGGAATGAAAGAGGTTATGCCATCTCAAAGTACTAAAAGATGCAGCAGTGGTGGTCCCATCACATACCCATTTAACTCACTACTGTGGTTCTTGCAAAAACTGGATGGATCATTGCCAATGATAGTGCATTACCAAAAACTTAATTAATAAATAGCCCCAATTACAGCAGGTGTGCTGAATGTGATATCTTTAATAGAGCAGATTTGCAGAGCTACTGGTATGTGGCAATGACTATTGACATGTTAATGCATTGAATACCTATGAAAGAGAGGATCAGAAGTTGTTTATATTCACATGGGACAAATAAGACTATACTTTCTATTTTTCCCCAAGGCTATGTTATTTCTCCCGCTCTCTATCATAATGTAGAAAGAAGAAATTCAGATGGAATCAAAAAGGCCACAAGTAGCCAAAGCAATTCTGAGAAAAAAAGAACAAAGCTGGAGGTATCACACTTCCAGATTTCAAACTATATTACAAAGCTTTAGTAATCAAAACAGTATAGTACTGGCATAAAAACAGACACATAGACAAGGGAACAGAATCGAGAGCCTGTAAATAACTTTCATGTGGTATAATAAGAAATACATTTGGTCTCTGTCCCTTGTTCCTGGCACAGACCTCCCAAAACCCATGGAATGTCCTGAGTGATAGGAGTGTCTTCTGTTACTCATAAGGAGCCCCTTTTGACACCTCCTAATGTATACAAATGAGATAACTTAGATTGGGGCCCCTAGATAGACTCAGGATGGGGCTGGTCACCAAAAAGACCAGTTGATTAGAGGGTTGGAAGTTTCATGCCCACCCACCAACCACTGTGAAGGTGGGGGGTGCTTAGATGAAGTTCTATAAAAACTCTTGGACAACAAGATTGAATGAGCTTCCAGGTTGCTAAATGCATCCACATGCCAGGAAGATTGCACACCCCAGTTCCACAATGACAGAAGCTCCTGTGCTGAGAACCCCTCTGGACTTCTCCCTATGTATCTCTTGATCTTGGCTGTTCTTTTATATCTTTTATAAAAATGGTAAACATAAGTGAAGGGTTGCCTGAGTTCTGTGAGTGGCTCTAGCAAATTAATTGAACTTGAAGAGGGAGTCCTGGGAACCTCTGATTTATACTCAGTTGTTCAGAACACAAATAACTACCTGGACTTGCAATTGGACTGTAAAATGGAGGCAGTCTTGTGGGACTAAACCCTTAATCTGTGGGATTTGATGCCATCTCCAGGGAGAAGTGTTGGAATTGAATTTTAATATAGGACACCAAGTCACTGCCATTGAGGAGAAGAATTGTTTTTTGATGTAGAAAAATCAGATTCGACCATGCGTATACAGTCAACTAATATTTGAAAAGGGAGCCAAGAATACACAATGGGGAAAGGATAGTCTCTTCAATAAATGGTATCGGGAAAACTGGGTATTCACCAGCAGAAGAATGAAATTGGATCCCTATCTTACACCACTCACAAAAATTAACTAGAAATAGATTAAACACTGAAATGTAAGACCTAAATCCATAAAACTCTTAGAAGAAAATAGAGAAAAAAAGCTCTTTGACATTGGTCTTGGCAACGATTTTTTGTATATGACAACAAAAGCACAGACAACAAAAGCAAAAATCAACAAGTGGGACTACACCAAAATAAAAACCTTCTGCTCAGTGAAGGAAACTGCCATCAACGAAAGGCAAGCTGCTGAATGGGAGAAAGTATTTGCAAATTATATATCTGGTAAGGGGTTAATAGCCAAAATATATCACGGACTCATACAATTCAATAGAAAAAAAAGACAAATAATCTGATTAAAAAATGGGCAAAGGACCTGGATAGACAATTTTCCAAAGAAGACTTCCAAATGGCCAACAGGTACATGAAAAGGTGCTCAACATCACTAATCATCAGGGAAATGCAAATCAAAACCATAATGAGATATCACCTCACACCTGTTAGAATGGCTAATATCAAAAAGACAAGAGATAACAAGTGTTGGCGAAAATGTGGAGAAAAGGAAACGATCGTGCACTTTTGGCAGGAATGTAAATTGGTCCAGCCACTATGGAAATCAGTATAAAGATTCCTCAAAAAATTAAAAGTAGAACTACCATATGATCCAGCAATCCCACTTCTGGACCTATATCTGAAGGAAAATGAAATCACTATTTTCGAAGACATATCTACACACCTATGTTCATTGTAGCATTATTTGTAATAGCGAAGATGTGGAAACAAACTAAGTGTCCTTGAAGGAATGAATGGATTAAGTATAGAAATATATACATACTATATTATATATGTAATGGAATGTTCAGCCATAAAATGAAGGAAATCTTGCCATTTGTGACAACATGGATGGTCCTTGAGAGCATTATGTTAAGTGAAATAAGTCAGACAGAGAAAGACAAATACTGTATGATCTCACTTATATGTGGAATCTAAAAATGCTGAACTCATAGAAAAGGAGAGTAGATTGGTGATTGGCAGGGGCTGGGTATGGGGGAAATGGGTGATGTTGGTCAACGGGTACAAACTTCCAGCTATAGATGAACAAGTTCTGGGATCTATTGTACAGCATGGTGACCATAGATAACAATACCGACTTGTATACTTGAAAGTTGCTAAGAGAGTAGATCTTAAACGTTCTCACCACACACCTACACACACACAGAGGTAACTATGCGAAGTGATGGATGAGTTAACTTACCTTATTGTGGTAATCACTTTGCAATGTATACATATATCAAATCATCAGTTTCACACCTTAAACTCACACAATGTTATATGTCAATATATCTCAATAAAGCTGGAAAAATATCATTTTAAAAAAATGGAACATAATTTCTGTTTACCAGTAAAGAATATTTTCCAAACAAAAGAAGGGACTAGGCCATCTGGACATTCTACAGAGCATCACATTGGTCCAATATATTGATAACATCACATTATTAGGCTCTGATGAGCAAGAACCAGGGTGTCCTTGAATACATCCCAATGGTAGGTAGTTAAAACTTGAAAGATTCAGAGGCCTGCTACACTGGTAAAGTTCAAGGAATCCAGTGGTCTGGGGCATGAAGGAACATCCCCTCAGAAGTAAAGGACAGATTATTGCACTGTGTACCTCCTGCCACTAACAAAGAAGCCCAACATTTTGTAGCTCTCTTTGGGTTTTAGAGGCAGCATGTTTCATACTATCATAATATTGTTCTGACATACTTATCAGGTGACATGAAAGGTTGCTGGTTTTAAATGGAAGCTAGAACCATGTCCAGGCTATAGGAGGTAGCCTTGTTGCGTCGGCCATCTGACCCAGCAGATATCATAGTACTAAAGGTATGAGTGGTAGGAAAGGTTACTGTGTGGAATCTGGTATCTCTGGCAATTCCCAATAGCAGGGTCTTCAATGTAGACCCCTAGGCCTCTGGAGCAATGAGCACAGCCATCTGCTGTGGAGAACTATACACCATTCAACAAACAGCTCCAGGGATGTTACTGGGGCCTGGGAGAGATGGAGAATCTGATAATGGGGCATCGAAAGACCATTGGTCACATATACCTTTCATGATCTGGGTCTGGTCAGACCCTAGGAGCAATCCACTCTAAGATGGAAGTGGTATATCCAGGATTGGACTAGCACAGGGGTGGGGAAACTACAATCCATGGGTCAAATACAGCCCACTGCCTCTTTTTATAACAAAGTTGTAGTGAACACAGATACATCTGTTCATTTCGATATTGTGTATAGCTGCTTTTACACTACAACAGCAGAGTTGAGTAGTTGGGACAGAGATCATATACTCACAAAACTGAAATATCTCCCACAAATTAGTTGCATAACAAATTGCTAGGACCCCCATGTCATCTACCATTGTTATACCCTGGCTCTTTCCTTACCTCTTGCCTGTGATCTAATGGGGAGCTCCTATGACCAGCCAACATAAGAAAAAAAACCCTTGATATTGGCTCACAAACGTGTCCGTGCATCATGTTGGATTGAGCCAAAAATGAATGGCTGCTGCACGATAGCCCCACTCAGTAATGACTAAAGACAGTGTTGAGGGAATTTCCTTCTAATGGGCAGAACCTCAGGTGCTGCTCCTACTCATCCACTCATTTTGTAGAGATAGAAGTGGCCTGAAGTAGGAACATGCACAAACTCACAGGCAGTGGCAATGGTTTATCTGGTTGATCAGGGCCCTTGAAAGAGCAAGATTGGAAGATCAGGGGCAAGGATATCTGGGAAGAGGCATATGGTAGACACAAAGTGTTAGGATCTGTTTGTATCAAGTGTTAATGCCCACCAGAAATTATTATCTACTATACAAGAAACACTAAACAACCAAGCTCACAGGATGACGCAGCCAGAAGACATTAGCCAGCCTCTGTCCTCAGCCACCAAAGAGCTTGCACAACAGGCTCATGAAAGGACTACTCATGGTGGCAAAGAGGGTGACTGTGCATGGCTTTGACGGCATGGGCTCTCTCTCATCACAGTTTATATAATTACTGCCAAAACTGATACGTGACCTTGCAGCAACAAATAAATTTCAATATGCACCAACACTAACGGAAGCCAACCTGCCATTTGGTGGCTAGTTGATAACATTATTACTCTTCCACCTTCAAAAAATTAGGGGTTCATCCTAATCTGGATTGACATGTATTCCAGATAGGGGTTTGCTCTTCCTTCTCACAGTGTCCCATTCAGAACCATTATCCAAGCATTCACGTATGTATGATCTTTTAATATGAAACCTGTACATAACAGTGCCCCAGACCAAGGAACATACTTTACAAGAAAGGCAGTGTGGCAGTGAGTATATGATCATGAGATCCGCTGGTCCTACCCCATACCACACCACACAGAAGTTCCCAGCTGACACAGCGGTGGAAAGGCCTCTTCAAAGTGTGGAACCATGCTGAAGATGATGCCTGCAAGAAAGGGTGCTGTCCTGTAGGATGAAGTATACACAGTGGTTTACACAACAACCGTTATATGATACTGTGACTTCGAAGCACAGATTAAGTATGACAACCAGGTGTGGAATAAGAGTGACTCTGCTCACATCATTCCTGATAACCCAGTGGGGGTGTTTCTGCCTCCCATCCCCTCAACAGGCTCTACTGCTCCGGAAGTTCAGCCTCCCAGAGGAGGGTGCTTCCATCAGGGAATACAGCAAAAAGTCTCATTAAATTTAGAGCTGTGGTTGCCACCTGTTCTCTGTGGGCTCCTCACGCCAGTAGACCATTGGACAAGGGAAGGAGTTACTGTATAGGCAGCAATAATTGATTCCAAATATCACGGGGAGCATGAGGAGAGCAGAGAGCAATATGGTTGGCACTCAGATGATCTGTGAGGGCTTCACTTGGTGTTCTCATGTCCATTTTTAGTTGTAAATGGACAGTATAGCAACCACAGCTGATAAAGTTCTGGGAACCAGGAACTCAGACTCCTTAGAGCTGAGGATTTGGGTAAAACTGCCAGATCACTTCCTAGACCACCAGAAGTGTTATCCAAGATTTAGGAGAATCTAGAATGGGTGGTACAAGATGTGATGTGTTGTGGCCTTGGAACCAACTGCAGCAAGGGCTTCTTCATTTCACTAACAGTCCTAATTGTCCTTTGCTAAGTTTTCTACAAATTACGACCTATTGAATTCTGAAGAAGCTATGCTCATGCAGAGTAACTTATCATAAGAAGAAAGTGGAACAGATTAGTGCAAACGATGGACTGTAGCAAGCACTTTAGGTACCCCACCAAGATTTAGTACACCCATGCTTCAACTGCTATAAATGTTATCACTAAAGACTCACAGCTGCCCCGTTCTCCAAAGAGCTGCCTTCAGCTCGTGGAAGCTACTGGTTATCACATAGCCAATTTTGAAGCACCAGACTCCTTGTGGGCTATGCTAAGGAGGTGAGCCTTGACTCATGAATAGTGGAGACCCTTTAAATTATAAAACAAGATCTCTGCATGCTAGAACACTAAGCCATCCTTCTCTTCTTCTCCTCTCCCCATATTTCCTTGCCTCCTCCTTCACTTTCACATTTTTCGTCCCCTCCACCTCTTCCCTCTTTATCTCCTTTCCCTCCACCTAGAAAATCGAAAGTAAATATTTTGTAATATTATTATAGCAGAGAATTTTCTAAATATGACCTAAATCCAGAAATGATAAAGCAAAAAACTAAAGAACTAACCATCTCTATTTGAAATTTTGGCCTGGCAAAAAAATAATAAAACATATGGAAAAGTACTATTTTTCATAACATCTGTAATGAAGATTTATAAATCAATAAGATAAGATCCACATGCTCTTCTATGCTCTTCACTCTTCCTTCTTCTGCATGACGATCTCCACAGAAATCTTAGGAGCCACGTAATGAACATGATACAAACTCTGTCAGCCTGAATCCCTGAATGATTGTATGGAGCAGATAGTGCTGCCTCCCAACCGCCCCAACACACTACTCAGTTAGAACCACACTGAGCAGCTTATAGACAAAAATCACCACCACTGTGTTGAGCCACTGAAATTTGGGGGTTTATTTGTTATCACCACTATCTTACACTAATTAATATGCTCCTAAACCAACAGCCGAGATCAGAGCACTCACTTACTTGAAAGAGGAGAGAAGGCAAGTGTATGGAATGAATATTTGTGTCCCCCACAAAGTCATATGTTGAAACCTTAGCCCCCAGTGTGACAGTTTTTGGAAATGGGGTATTTGGGAGATTACTAGGCTTAAATGGGGTCATGAGAATGAGACTCTCATAACGAGATCAGTGCCCTTATAAGAAGAGATGCCAGAGAGCCTGCTCCCTCTATCCATCACGGGAGGACACAGTGAGAAGGTGGCCATCTGAAAGCCAGGAAGTGAGCTCTCACCAGGAATGAATCTGCCTTGACTTTGGATTTCCCCCCATCCAAAACTGTAAGGAAATAAATCTCTATTGTTTAAGCCACCCAGACTACGGTATTTTGTTTTGGAAGATCAAGCTAACTAAATTACCAAAATTCATATTTTCTTTTTTAAAAAAAAATTATTGGTTTTCTATTTCAAAAGTATTGTATGTTTCATTTAGAGTAAAAAGAAAACATGGATAAGCGTGAAAAAGAATAAAGATATTATAACAAAATAAATCTTGGGAACCTGAGGAGATTTTTGGATTACGTTTTGGAATTCCAGCTCTACTCCCTACTAAGAAGTTTATCTTGACAAATTACTTCAACTTTCTGAACCTTGGTTTTCTCATACTTGAAATGGGGATAATTCTACTGCTGTTATACATGGGATATTATTTATAAAATAAACTATATTTATTTTGAACAATGTATATATAGTTTTTTGTACAGTGCTTGGGCCATATGAGCACTGAAAAATGGTAGCCATTAGTATTAATAATACTCTCCTCCTCCTCTCTAGCCATGACTTCCTCAATCTTGAGTTCTTAAACATTCTGATCCATCTTTCATTGTTCTGGCTCTTCATTACAGGAGCAACAACTTGACTGGGCAAAGCTTGTTCAAGTCACATTTTTTTCCTTGAAGCTCTTACAGATGCTGCTACATTATCTTCTGGATTCAATACTGTAGAAGCAATGGCCATGGCCAAACTGAGTTTTTGGCTCTGTGAGTAATGATATTCTGCTTGCACAATGATGACTTTTTCTGGTGGTCTTTAAAGAATGAAAATTTCAGTATGTTACACATACCAGTATATATTAAATCTACCTAAAACAGTATGTGTCCATTTTTTAGTAGCACTTTTTTATGTTTCATAGAGATATAATGACATGCAGCACCATATAGGATTCATATTTTCATATCAAGTTGAGATTAGAGTTGCAACAGAATTTATTTTTTAAATACCACAATGAGATTGTACTAGTAACATAAAGTAACTGTAAAATCAGAGGATATACCCAGGTAATTATTAAGGAACCCACCATGCAGTAGGAAAAAAGGTTAAACATGACAGAGTAGGACAACACTATCAGGAAAAAAAAAACATAAAACTTCTTCATTGAGAATGGATTGAATACTCTGTTATACTTGTTTAGCATAACAAAGTGGAAACATACATTGCCCAGAAGAACCTCAACAGATTGTGGCAATATATCAGAGACAAATGTGGAAAATCAACAGGGAGCTTTGAGAATAACCACTTTATACTCTTGGAAATGCTTGAGAGGTCTTTGCAGGGGCTGGAGAGCCTGGTGAGCAGGTGTAGCCAGAGCCTGGAAAATGTGCTGAGGAGACCCAGAGCTAGACGCCCTCAAGGCTCCTTCCCTCCCACTCTTGTTCCAGAGTAGAGGGCTGGGTCAGCAGATCTGAATCTGCTCTTCAGAAGAACAGGCCAGTGCCAGCCACTGAGCTCCAGGGGCTGCCACTTTCTAACAAGCTCAGATCCTTGACCAGGGACCTGATATTGTATCAGAGTAGCACAGATGTCTCTGTCCTGCAGTTCCAGTAAATACATAGAGCATTTTCAGGTATTCCTGAACTCATTCCTAGAATGCTGGCCTTGGGAATACAGTCTACTGTGCCAGCCTAAGCACATCCCTCCACGGGACAATTAGAAAGTAGATATCAGTGTGTTCTGATCCTTCTCTGCTTATGAATATTCCATGATAGGTTTTACATGTGCACCACGTGGCACTGTGGCATGTGTGCCTGTGTCCTTTTGAGTCGCATTTGGGTTATCTAGTGAAGGGCTTCTCCAGAATTGTTTTGACCCTGGCTACATCATGGGCTAATCCCTATCCTAAGGTAACAAACAGGCAGGAACAGCATTACAGCCTAAGCACTGAAAAGTGTGAAGGATCAGACTGTTTTACGTTTGTGAGCAGAAACATTTAACTGCAAGACAATGGGTATTCCAGTTGCCAACAGGAAATATGATTGGTTTTAAGGAGAAAGGATTTTCTTGGTTTGAGGAGGACCAAACTCAGAGGAGCAGAAGAGCAGAAGAATGGTTCCAGCTGGAGGAAGCTGCCTTAGGAAAGTTGGGAAGACGTCGATAACACAGAGTCCCCAGCTTTTTCCTCCTCCCTCTCTCCATTGTCCCTGCATCTCTGGTCCAGCAATGATGGCAGCAGTGTGGATGCATCTCCTAGCCACAAGGGAGTAACTGAGGTCCAGTGTCACCTGCAAAGGTAATGAGGAAACAGGACTTGCTGTTTAGATAAAAGGAGAAAAATGTCCCCAAAACCTGACGGGAGGGCTGGTCCAAGTACAGGGTGTGTCTGGTTCTGTAGCTCTTCTATATTCACCATGCCAAGTAGAGCAGAAGCTGGAGGCAGAATATAATAAATGGTTGCATCACAGCCTCCTCCAGAGGTCTCTGAAGTCCTGTGACTGTGTCCCTATCTGGACTTGAATGGAAAATTGGTAAAGTAGAAGGTAGAAGAGACATACATTTTAAAATGCATCAGAAGAAAATTATATTTTGTGAGTTTCAGGAAATGCAAGAGATAGAGAAACAAGTTAACAACAACACAACGAAACCCTTAGTCAAAGTCAGGCTATAAAACATTCTATGGGACAAGTGACCTGGTTTTTCCAACAAATCAAAGACAAACAAAAACAAAGGTAGGGTGAGTGGTATGTCTCTGGAAGAAAAGAGACTAGAGAGAGATAACAAGCAAATGCAACATTTGGACCTATTCTGCATCCTGCTTCAAGTATAAAAGACACCTTGAAGACACTAACAGGACATTTGAATATGCACTAAGTATATAGTGAAATTAGGCAATTATTCATAATTTTGTTATGTGTGATAATAGCATGGCCGTTAGATTAAAAAATAATCCTTATCAGTGGGAGATGCATACTGAACTATTTAACTGTGAAATTATATGTATAAGATTTGCCTTTATGGGGGTTGGTCCCGTGGCCGAGTGGTTAAGTTCACACACTCCGCTTTAGCGGCCCAGGGTTTTGCTGGTTTGGATCCTGGATGCGGACACGGCACCGCTCATTAAGCCATGCTGAGGCAGCATCCCACATGCTACAACTAGAAGGACCCACCACTAAAAATACACAACTATGTACTGGGGGGCTTTGGGGAGAAAAAGGAAAAATAAAAAATCTTAAAAAAAAAAAAAGATTTGCCTTTAATATACTCCAGGAAAGATGAGTCGGAAGAGTAGATGAAGTATGATGATAAAACATTAATAACTGTTGGAAGTGATTATGGGTAATGAGAGTTCATTACACATAATACACTTTTGTGTATTAGAAAATTTCCGTAATAGAAACAGTTTGAAAAAGAAACATGGAGATAGTACAACAAGAAACTGTTTAAAGCATTAATAGTGGTTGCTTATAAGGAATAGTAATCCAAAGTAAAGAGTGGTGGTGCAGGGAATTATCTCAGTCCTTGAAAGCTTCCAGTTCATTATAAGCTTTGTAGTTCTATTTTACAATGGTATGCAATGTAAATGAAAATAAAGTGCACACTAAGACTCACTGGTGCTGGGCACTGGAGATACAGAGAAGGAGCCCACAGTCCTCTGGGGAAGAAGCTGGTTACAGAACAGTGTGAGCACAGGTCCTTGGTCTGAGTCTCAATACTAAAAGTGGTCCTGATTTCAGGGCAGGACTTTCTCTGACTCCTTTGCTTTGAAATCCCATAGGCTGATATTTCACACCCATTTCTAAGAAGTCCACATTCAGGAGGAATCCCAAGAACCCTGCATTCCAGCACGTGAGGCTGAGGGCCATGAGGTGCCACTCCAATTCTAACAGAGCCCATCTTCCTCCTGTGCTCTAAGATCCTAATGAAATGCCCAGCACTCCTGTGGAAATACATGTGTCTTCATAAAGGATAATACGCCCTAGCAATTGTATATAATAAAGGCTTTAGGGATGTTACACTGGAGATCCATTCACTTTTGAGCGTTCAACATGAATTGCATGACTCTGTGTGTGGACAGTGAGTAGCTCACCGAGTCAGTAATGAAGCAGGAAAACATGGAGATCTCTCTGCTGACTCTCAGGCAGAACTATCTCCTTACCTCAGTGTCAACCAGGAAACTCTCTTCTCCTGAGAATCAGTAATCACCATTGAGTATTTGTTGCTATTCTTCCTGATCCAACGAATCCAATAATGTGTTATATCTTTGATAGCATTCCCTAGCTGAGGGAAAGAAATGCTTTTACATGACATGTAAACGTGGCCAAATTATCACATTTTATTGACACATGAAATCTGTCTACTCGGAAGAGGGCTTACAAAGAGGAGTAACAGTCAGGAAAACATGCTGTGTTCTTGTCAGCATCCATTCGCCTAAGCTAAGGGTACATCTCTATCTGCCAGAAGGAAGGTTTCACTCCCACAGAGTTTTAAAACCCTAAAGATTCTTAAAAGTTTAACTAAAAATGCCGAACATATTACATGGAAGAAGCAAAGCTATACCACATCCCTGAAGGTGTCACTGCTTGTGTGTTTGGTTAAACATGATGAGGGGCTTTAAAATATCTCACTGGAACCATGGATTCTGTTCACAAGGTCTGAATAATCTCTGGAGTTTGTAAGATTCCCAAGTCAAGGGGCACAGATGTGGATGGTTTGCTCACCCGGATATTAAAGCCTAGAAAAAAGCTGACATTTAATTTTTAATAATAGCTTTAAAAAGCCATCTTTTTGTCTGACTTTATCCTGGGCTGCTCCAGAGGAAAACCTAGGTGTTTTTGTACAGGAAAAAGGATAAAGGAAGGAGCACCTCTTCTCTCTTTTTGCCAAACAGAGAGCGATGCTCAGGGGACCGCGGTCCAGGGCGTCTGGGGCTAAAATCCTCCAGCTGAGGAAAAGGTTTTGATTTGAGCGTCTGTGGCTGGTTTGGCTCAGGAAGCACATTCAAGGCAAGAATCTCAAGTCTCTTGTGACAGCAGTACCACATCAGCTCCTGGATTGTAATGTGCTTGTTTTTTCACATCTCTGAAAAATCAAGTTTAGGAGGATTCTTGCAGGGTGCCATCACAGAGACAAAGTTGTCGTCAGTTCATGTTGCCTGTGCATGTCCTAAGGTGGCTGCTAATGGGCAGGAACTGTTTATCTGATTGTTACCTTAGCTGATAACCTACACTGGAAGTAGTACATGCAACGGCATATAACCTAGATTTAGATTTGTAATTGCCACTTAAAAGGTCTTGAGTAATTATAATATAATTTAGTATTGGTTACCATATATGAAGAAGGGTCTGATGTCAAATTCAGAGAATAAAATTCTGTAAGTAAAGTGATTATTTATCATGTGCAAAATGGCTGCACTTTTTGTACTTTTTCACGAAGCAAAGTTCAGCTACAATAGAGGACCCAAGCAGGGAAGAGAGCAGAATATAGAGAAAGCCCCCATCCATCTTTCTCCTTGAGACAGGGGTAAAACTTGTATTACCACATGCCTTGCAATGTATCAAGGGCAGTACAACCTGTATTTTTCTAGAACAGCTTATATTTGTGTTAAATCAGTAGAGGTTGGTTTGACCAATTTGTGACACAAACAGGTATCATTCAACAGTTTCCAGTCCACCTTCAAAGAAACTGTCTCAATTACAGTTGTGACTCTGGATTGGTTACTTTCTCCCTCAGGACCTCAGTTTCCTTATACATGAACCGTAGTTTAGTAAAGTAACTATGATGTCTCAGAGGCTGGGAATTAAATGAGCTGATATTTGAAAGCACTTGGAACGTGGCCAGCACATAGTAAGTGCTGTATCAGCGTTTGCTGTTATTATTAATCTTATTACTGCAACATGTACATGAAATTAGAGAAAATAAAATGAGAAAGTTTAACCAAACAGACAATTCAGAAAGAATCCCTTTTCTTTCAATATACTTTCGAAGAACCTAGGTGATCCTTTTTTTTTTTTTTTGGAATGATTGCTTTATTTATTTACTTATTTATTTATTTATTTATTTTTATTATTATTTTTAAGTTGCGGTTATGTTGGTTTATAAAGTTATATACATTTCAGGTGTACATCGTTATACTTCAATTCCCTGTGTAGATCATATCATGTTCACCACCCAAAGACTAATTATAGTCCATCACCGCAGACATGTGCCCAATCACCCCTTTTGCTCTCCTTCCTCCCCTCTTCCCCTCTGGTAGCCACTAAGCCAATCTCTGTGTCTATGTGATTGTTTGTTGTTGTTTTTATCTTCTAATTATGAGTGAGATCCCACGGTATTTGGCTTTCTCCCTCTGACTTATTTTGCTCAGCATAATACCCACAAATGGCTGGATTTCATCATTTCTTATGGCTGAGTAGTATTCCATTGTGTATATGTACCACATCTTCTTTATCCATTCATTCCTTGATGGGAACTTAGGTTGCTTCCAAGTCTTGGCTGTTGTTAATAATGCTGCAATGAACATAGAGGTGCATGTATCTTTACGCATTCGTATTTTCATGTTCTTTGGATAAATATCCAGCAGTGGAATAGCTGGCTCATATGGTAGTTATATTCTTAATTTTTTGAGGAATCTCTATCCTGTTTTCCATAGTGGCTGCACCAGTTTGCACTCCCACCAGCAGGGTATGAGTGTTTCCTTCTCTCCACATCCTCTCCAACACTTGTTTCCTGTCTTGCTAATTATAGCCGTTCTGATGAGAGTGAGGTCATATTTCATTGTAGCTTTGATTTGAATTTCCCTGATAGTTAACGATGTTGAACATCTTTTCATGTACCTGTTGGCCATCTGTATATCTTCTTTGGAGAAATGTCCACCAGATCATTTGCCCACTTTTTAATTGGGTTGTTAGTTTTTTTGTTGTTGGGATGTTTGAGTTCATTGTGCATTTTGGATAGTTAACCCCTTATCAGATATATATGTTTTGCAAATATCTTTTCCCAATTGTTAGGTTGTCTTTTCATTTTGTTGATGATTCCCTTTGCTGTGCAGAAGTTTTTTAGTTGTAGTCCCATTTGTTTGTATTTTCTATTGTTTCTCTTGCCCAGTTAGACATGGTACTTGAAAATATGCTGCTAAGACCAGTGTCAAAGAACATACTGCCTATGTTTTCTTCTAGAAGTTTCATGGTTTCAAGTCTTTAATCTATTTTGAGTTAATTTTTGTGTATGATGTGAAATAGTGATCTTTCATTCTTTTGCCTGTGATTGTCCAGTCTTCCCAACACCATTTATTGAAGAGCTTTTCCTTTCTCTATTGTATGTTCTTGGCTCCCTTTTCAAAAATTAGCTATCCATAGATGTGTGGGTTTATTTCTGAGCTCTCAGTTCTGTTCCATTGATCTCTGTGTCTGTTTTTGTGCCATTACCATTCTGTTTTGGTTACTTTAGCTTTGTATTATATTTTGAAATCAGGGAGTGTGATACCTTCAGCTTTTTTCTTTTTTTCTCAGGGTTCTTTTGGCTATTCAGGGTCTTTTGTTGCTCCACATAAGTTCTAGGATTCTTTGTTCTATTTCTGTGGAAAATGTTCTTGGAGCTTTCATAGGGATTGCACTGAATCTGTAGATTGCTTTAGTAAGTATGGACATATTAACTATGTTTATTCTTTGAATCCAAGAGCACGGAATATCTTTCCACTTCTTTCAACAATGTTTTATAGTTTTCGGTGTATAGATCTCTCACTTTCTTGGTTAAGTGTATTCCTAGGTGTTTTATTCTTTTTGTTGTAATAGCTAGGTGATCTTGAAAGTGGTAAAATGACCAAGGTCACAAACAAGTTCTGAAGAGCAGAGCGTGGCAGCAGGTGTCTCAACACTGCTGTGCAAAATGACCTGTGGCCAAAACAGAAAACACTACAGACTCTTTAGATTTCTCACATCAGGAAATCTTAAAATCTGGTTATTGATGAGATTGGATAATTGAACGGATAAATGTATGGTATGCCAGTCAGTCAAAATCATTGTGCACATTTAGCATAGATTTAATTTTTTCCTTCAAAAGCTATTAAGAAATTAATAGTGCAGCTTAGAAATGATGAAAGAGCTGATGTATTTTGAAAAGTTTCCAGTTGCCAGGTGCTGGCACTTCACATTTATTCTATCTCCTAATCCCTACACTAGCTCAAAGCTCATTTTAGAATGAGGACCCTGGGGATTAGAAAGACTGATATAAGTTAAGTGTCCAAAACTACAGTTCTAGTCATTCTAGCTGAGTAATGGAGAAAACATTAAATTTTGCTAGGACTTCATTAAAAACAAACAGTATTTTCATTATTGTGGCAAGATTGTTTCAGTCACAGGTGAACAGTCAGGGGAAGAGATTTAACATGTTGATTTACCTGGCAAGGGCAGGAGTGAGGATGACTTGAGACATGATTGGATCCGGGGACTCAAATTTGTCATCAGATTCTCTCTCTCTCTCCCTAGGGAAAATAGTCAATATCAGCTCCAACCCTCCTCACATTTTCCTACCTTAACAACTTCAGCAGAAAGATAACATCTTTCTCACAGTGTCCATATGTAAAGTACCAGAGAAGATTATCCTTGGGCCAATCCCTGTTGCTAGAAGATGTGGTACAATGTGGTACACTCTGATTGGCCAGGTATCTGTCATGATTCCCTCATCTCATGGTGCATCATAATATTTCCTAAAATATTTAAGATCTAGCTGGTTATTAAACCATGTAACTATTAAACAAAGAGATCTTGCTAGTTGTCTGGTCTGTGAGAGAAATGAGAGCCAACACTGATTATTAGCACTGCTGGCATTCTTCATTTCCTTACCTTTATGTTTCGAACTAAAAGTTCAATATTTTAATCTCAGAATGACCTGGAAGACTAGGTCACCTTTCTGGAATCATAATTTTGATGTAGATTCTTGTAGGGTGAGCACCAAATCCCTTTGACCCGAGCTCTTTATTTATTCTAGTATCTACATTCCTAGCTACAGCTCTGTGTAAGACCATGCATTCACATGGTTCCAAAATCATCCTGAGGTTGGAAGACTTCTAAGATTCCCCTGGTGTTCCCATCGTCTGGTTTTTCAGCCCTTGTATAACACCCACTCTTGGAAACTAAGCTGGATCTAGTGACTTGCTGGCAACAATATAATACAGTAAAGTGATGAAATATATACATATTTGGGGATCACCAGAGGACAGGGTATGAGGGACCTGAGGTCAGTTGTCTCAAGGTTGGCTGTCCAGGCTGAGGAAGCACAGACTCCCCGTGGAACCCAATGACAAATGGCCCACACTACTTTTCTATCTGAGGGGTTGCTCCTATAGATGTTAACCTCCACAGTCTCTGCCATCAGACAGGAGGAGGAGGAGGAGGAAGAGATTACCAGCAGTGACTCTCGTCCTGCCTGGGAATGAACAAGGGGTCTGTCTGTAAAAAGGACAGGCAGGAAAGTAAAAAAACAAGGACTCACAAATCTAACACTTGGTGAGCCCAAACATTCCTCCAAATCAGGTGCAAATGGATAGAAAAGGGAGAAAGGTAACAGTCTCTAATCTCCCTGTGCTGCTCCTTGTAGCCCAGAACCCCTTTCTCCAATTTAGAATAAGGTCCAGGAAGGCCACAATGGTGAGCACTGTGAATATGTCTCTGCTCATCTCCAGAAGAGACCACCATGCCCACCCACTCCCAGGAAGTCCTATTCCCTTTATATGTATTAGTTCAGTTGTGTGCAACAGAAACTTAAATAACAGTGGTCTAAACAGGATGAAGCTCGTATGCGTTTCACATGATAGTGAGGCAGGCAGTCCAGGGTTGCTAGGTTGACTCTGTACCACGAGGTTGTCCCGGCTTCCAGGTTCCTATGACCTTCCTTCTTTGCTGTCCCTGTGATTTTACCCTTATTAGCATGACCCAAGGTACCTAACACTACTTCCATGGTCCATGAGGAACCAGGGAAAGCAGGGGAGGAAGAAAAACTTCTTTCCATCATGGACAAAATCTACAACTTCACTTCTGCTTCATCTGATTTCCCAGAACTTCGTCAGATGAGCACAATCCTCAACGGAGGCTGGAGAATGAATATAGTTTTTAATCTGGGTGACCATGTGCCCAGATAAACTCTATTACTATGGAATAATGATTTTTTTTGATACTAAACAAATTTTTTTAAAAATGGGAGTGACAATTGTCATTATCAATATTTCAAACTGAACCAAATTTCTGTAAAAAGTGGAATAATCTCAAAATATAATGTTAATTGGTAACAAAGATGTAGATAGAATGTGTAGTGAAATACTGCCTGTAGAAACTGGTAAGAGTGTTTATACGCAGGGAGGGAATTTGGAAGAATTGTGGATGAGATAGAGGATGAAATTTTTCACTATATACTCTTTTAAGTTATATGAATTTTTAAACGCTTCTGCATCTATTACCCATTCAAAATAACTTGTGACTTACCCAAGAAAACACCACATTAATTTAGCAAATATTTATTAGGCAGTTACTAGATGGCAGCCTCTCTGCTAAGCTCAGTGAGGGAAATACCAAGGAATTCACAATGGGGTTGAATAACCCAGTAAAGGCAACGTATATGATTATTGTTGGGAAACAGCTTCCAGAAGGGAGCTGAGTGCCTACTATGTGCCAGATGTTGTACCATCCGCTGGGGCCATAAAGAAGATAAGGTGCATTCCTTTGTGACCTAAATATCTCACTCTGATGAGGAAGTGTGCCAATCCATGACCTTCCAGGATGCCCACTAATTGTCTCATCCCTGTGTGGAAAGTGAGCTCATGTTTGGGGAGAGAACCTTTGCTCATTTGGTCCAAAAATTAGTGGGAAGGTTTAGTTAAAGAACACCAATTTCCTAATGTAACCAAATAATCAAAACAAGAGAAAATCAGTGAGAAATAATCTGGGTGAAGGGGAAGAAACCAACAAAGTGGAATCACAAGAAGTGACTTTGTGGGATCCTGTATGAAAGTCAGCTGAAAGAAAGAGTGAGAGCTCAGGATTTGCTCAGCAGGATGAAACAAAAAAGAAAAAAATAATTCAGTTTAGTGATGGTGCTTTCCTAGAGGTGTAGGATGTCTGAAAAATTAAGAATATTCAGAGTTCGCCCTCCAAGATTCACGCAAACTCAAGATGCCTTTCCAATGAGCCGATGACGCTATGATTCTTACAGCAGGATGCTGCTTTGATAAACAAGCTCAGCTCTGCAGGTCATCTTGTCCAATGCAGGACCCACGATCATAAGGATCTTGTTCAGGGGTTGTCCAGCCTGTGCACGAACACATTTAGTGCAGAGGTCTCACTACCTCTTGTTTCTGCTTTCTCTGACTGAGAACGTCCCTGTGCAGACAGATTCTAAGATGGCACGCAGTGATCTCCCCTTCATGGTGATCAATCCCTTGTGGAATCTTCTCCCATTAAGTGTAGGAGGAACCTGTGACTTGCTTCTAACCAATGGAATATGGCAATGGTGGTGTCACTTCTGTGACTAGATCATACAAGATCATGATGTTCCTCTTGCTAGCTGACTGTTTCTACTGTCTTTACTGCTTGCAAGCTCTGATGAACCAAGCAACTGTGTTGGAAAGACCTTCATTGCAAGGAACTGAGGTCAGTCTCCTGCCAACATCCAAAAAGAAACTGATACTGCCAGTCTAACAGCCCACAAGGAACTATTCTCATCCCTCTTGCCAGTGACAGCCCTTTCCTTTCTTGAGGACAGACATCCTGCTTTCTCTATAGCAGCATAAACGTTGAATTCTCGTACGATCCTAGTTGCTTTCCTCTCACCATCCAGGAGGCCCCAGTAGGGATTAACAGGAAGAGTGGGACGACATGTCCATGAGCAGGGATGTGGCTAGACCTCTCCTCATGTTTTCCCCTTAGGGAGTAGATATTACTAGGAAGACAACTGGAAGAAAAGTTGAGGGCAGCAGGAATTGGAAGGAGATGAGTGAATACCATTGTCTCTCAAGCCCATGTGGGTCTGCGCTTTTGGGCTGTGAAATAAAACAGTGAGGAATAAATTCTGCATGGCCATTGCTGGTCTGTACCCCTTCAGCATTCTGGATAGCCCACCTCACACCCCAAATGCAAATATCGTTGATTCCCTACAGCCTAGATGTGACCCTCCCTTCTTGCCACCTCCAGCAAACACACTCCATCAGCTAACAGAACCAACTCCTGTCACTTCAAACCCCGTGGGCCCACTTGTAGGGACTGTGAGAAATGCAGTAGACCACCAACCTGTGTCAGTGCCTGGAGAAGAAAGAGAAGCTGTCAGAGCCACAGGAGGAGGTGACCCTTAATGAGGCAAGTGAACAGTGTACAGAAGTCAACATAGCAGAGGGGGAACTTGGGCTCAGCAGTCAGACTGTTTCCTTAGAGTCATGGCTCAGCCAGGTGAAAGTCACTTAATCTCTCGGTGGCCTCAATTTCCTTATCTGAAAATGGAGTTGGCAGCTATCACCATCTCACAGGGGTCATATGAGGTTTAAACAATTTAATTCATGTAAATCCCTTAGAACAATGTCTGACACTTTTATTAAGGCAGAATACTGCAAATGGAAGATGTCTCACTATTTAGTTCCTGTTTCCTTCTTCCATGTGATGAAGACCAGTTCTTCCCAACATTCATCGGCCTGAGCCTCCTCTTACTGGCCTGTAGATGGAGTGCTGCTGTGTCTTATAACCCATAGGGAGTGGAACGGGCAACCACGAAAAGACCAGGGTGGAGCCAAGGATGGGGAAGTTTTAGAACAATGCACAACTGCACACAAACTCACAAACACATGCGCATATACACACAAACACCCTTACATGCTTATATATGCTTACGTACACACATATATACAACCCCCCACGCAAATATCCCTATATGTTTTTATATGCATGTGAACCCAGACAGACACACATGCACATTACACACTCCTTTCAGATTTGCCAGTTCACTTTGGGCCCAAGCTTATTCCCACTGAGTCTTTTTAAAAAAATGTAGAATCCTGAGGGAGAAGAACCTGAGAAAATTTTCCCACCGGAAAGAAATCCCACTCCCCAGGCACTCTGGTACTTCTGGGTCTCATGTGGCCCTGCTCCTGGAACCCTCATAGAGAAGCAGGGGATCTGACCTTAGATCAAGATCCTGGAGTCCAAAGGCAGTCACATGTACTGGCCCACCTGGGAATGGGGACTCTGGGAGTCTAGCATGTCTCCTGCCTCCAACCTCACCTGCTGCTTCTCAGCCTACCTTCCCACAGCCAGGAGGGCAGCTATCGAAAAAGCTTTGGATGAGGAGTGACAGACATGGGCTTTGCTATCAACTGTGTCCTTTGGACAAGTTATTCAATCTCCACGGTTCTACATTTATCTTGTATAAATGGGAGGATAAATTATGACCCCATAGGTGTCCTCTGCTGCCTATCTCAGATTCTAAGTGCAAGCTCTTGAAAACAGTATCACAGTACACAGCATTCATGTAAGAGGGCACAAGTGATCAGTACAGTTTTCCTCGAGGTACTAGAGAATGTAAACAACATAATAGTAACAAGTGTCAAATTTCTGCTGAGAATATTCTCGACTGAATTTCAGAATCAAATATAAATAACTCTGAGATTGCCCCAGCCTGGATTAATCCCACTCTCCTCTGGGCTCCCACAGTCTACCAGCTCAAGTTCCTAATCCAACACTCATACACTGTACCAAAACTTACTGAATATTGCCTCTCTCCTCTTACCCTGGGAGCCCTTAGGAAGTGAGGACTGTGTCACTGCCTGTAACATGATCATCTGGCAAACAGTTGTTGAATCCGTGCTCCTATGTAGATCAAGTGATAAAGGCTGAGCAGCCTCATTATTCAGTTTTAATTGTACCTCTCACTGGTTTACGTCTTGATTCATCATTCAAGGCCTTTAACAAACTGCTTCAATAGTGCTAACCCTCAAGAGACACTAATGAGAAATTATTAAACTGCTATCTATCCCCTGAACTAACTGCCCAATTTCACCCCACACCTTGCCATACGGTAACTTCGGACTGCTTAGAGTGTCTTTTTTTTTCCTTCATAGACCAAAATAATACATATCCTTCAGGTTCCATCCAAAGTTCTACCTCAATCGTGAAACTTTCCCTGACCACTGGGCTGCCTAGAGTATGAACTTTGGTAAACAATTTCTCTGCTTCTCATTTGGCGTTTAAAGAGAGTCTGGAAACTTAACCAAGGAAGTGAAGGATCTATACAATGAAAACTACAAGACTTTCTTGAAAGAAATAGGCGATGACATAAAGAGATGGAAAAACATTCCTTGTACATGGATTGGAAGAATAAACATAGTTAAAATGTCCATACTACCTAAAGCAATATACAGATTCAATGCTATCCCAATCAGAATCCCAAGAACATTCTTCACAGAAATTGAACAAACAATCCGAAAATTCATATGGGGCAACAAAAGACCGCGAATTGCTAAAGCAATCCTGAGCAAGAAAAACAAAGCCGGCGGAATCACAATCCCCGATTTCAAAACATACTACAAAGCTACAGTGATCAAAACAGCATGGTACTGGTACAAAAACAGGTCCACAGATCAATGGAACAGAATTGAAAGCCCAGAGATAAAACCACACATCTATGGACAGCTAATCTTCGACAAAGGAGCAGAGGGCCTACAATGGAGAAAAGAAAGTCTCTTCAACAAATGGTGCTGGGAAAACTGGACAGCCACATGCAAAAGATTGAAAATTGACCATTCTTTTTCACCACACACCAAAATAAACTCAAAATGGATCAAAGACCTAAAGATTAGGCCTGAGACAATAAGTCTTTTGGAAGAGAATATAGGCAGTACACTCTTTGACATCAGTTTCAAAAGAATCTTTTCGGACACTGTAACTCCTCAGTTGAGGGAAACAATAGAAAGAATAAACAAATGGGACTTCATCAGACTAAAGAGCTTCTTCAAGGCAAGGGAAAACAGAATTGAAACAAAAAGACAGCTCACTAATTGGGAAAAAATATTTACAAGCCACTTATCCGACAAAGGGTTAATCTCCATAATATACAAAGAACTCACACTGCTTAACAACAAAAAAACAAACAACCCGATCAAAAAATGGGCAGAGGACATGAACAGACATTTCTCAAAAGAAGATATGAATATGGCCAATAGACACATGAAAAGATGTTCATCATCGCTAATCATCAGGGAAATGCAAATCAAAACTACACTAAGATATCACCTTACCCCCGTTAGATTGGCAAAAACATCCAAAACCAAGAACGACAAATGTTGGAGAGGTTGTGGAGAAAGAGGAACCCTCATACACTGTTGGTGGGAATGCAAACTGGTACAGCCACTATGGAAAACAGTATGGAGATTTCTCAAAAAGTTAAAAATAGAAATACCCTATGACCCAGCCATCCCATTACTGGGTATCTATCCTAAGAACCTGATAACAGATATCTCAAGAGTCCGTTGCACCCCTATGTTCATCGCAGCATTATTTACAATAGCCAAGACGTGGAACCAGCCTACATGCCCAGAAACTGATGATTGGATAAAGAAGATGTGGTATATATACACAATGGAATACTACTCAGCCATAAAAAAAGACGAAATTGGCCCATTCACAACAACGTGGATGGACCTCGAGGGCATTATGTTAAGCGAAATAAGTCAGTCAGAGAAAGACGATCTCTATATGACTCCACTCATAGGTGGAAATTAGTATATTGAGAAGGAGATCTGATCGGTGGTTACCAGGGAAAAGGGGGGGTGGGGGGAGGGTACGGAGGGGGAAGTGGTGTACCCACAACATGACTAACAAAAATGTACAACTGAAATCTCACAAGCTTGTAATCTATCATAACATTAATAAAAATAAATAAATAAATAAATAAAAATAATAAAAAAAAAAAATAAAGAGAGTCTGGCTTTGACATCCCTGGGTATGCATCATAGGGTCAATAAACTGCTCCCAGAAGTATGGATGCCTGTCCATATTAATTGTAAAATTTTTCTGGTTCTCTACTTACAGTGTCCAAAAGGTATACGATAAGCTTGTATCCATGACCCAATGAGACTGTTGAATTAACTAATTAATAATGGCATATAGACTGACCAGACTGGACCAGATGTCACCCTCAAGTGATAACTTGTGCACACTCACCTGAACCACCTTACCCTATGAGAATACTTGTTGAGAGGGTCCCCCATCCCTGGGCATTGGGGTGAGGTGGTGAGTACTACTTTCCACTGCTTTCTTTCAGATACCTACCTGCTTGATTGTGTACACACTCTTTGTTCAGAACATGTTCCACGGTTAGGTTGTAGCATCTCTGTACATTTTTCAGATTTAAGTGAAAAATCTTCATCTGACTTGTGAAGATCTTGGTTTCATCATCAAAGGAACTTGGCCCCTCCATCAGCTCGGAACTCAAGATGTTGCCTTCATCTCCTCTTGTCACAGTGGATGAAGGGTTGGTCATCCACGAAGCCATAGGCAATAAATACAGGGACTTCTGGACCTGGCTCAGGCACAGCCAAATAGAAATACTGAAGAGAGTGCGATTCTGAGCTAGGACCAACGGATTCAGAGTAAGCTCAAGTATTTACTGAGTGAGGACCCAGTCTTCAATGTAGGGGGAATCAGTGTATATGTCCTTGTGTCTGTGTGTGCTTGTGTGTGTGTGTGCCTAATGGAGAGACTAGGTATACAATACAAACAATGGGGAGACAATTGTACAACCTCCTGTACAAGTGAATTCAAACCCCACACAGAGTATGCAGTCTGAGAATTTAGAGAAACAAAAGGAAATGTTAGTACAACACTTCAATAAAAAAATGTTCCATGAAGAAGCTGTTCTTGAGTACGGCTAGACGTGGAAGAGTAGAGGAGAAGTTTTAGAAATATTCTCATGGCTTGAATTAAAGTGTAAGTTGCCTGGAAATAGGACTCTCCCCAGGTTCCCTGCTATGATATTGTAGCATCTCAAACCTTGATGATTCCCTTGCTCTCCCAACTCTAACATTCCCTTCTCCCATCTCACTGGCGTCAGAGTCAGGGAGTTCCATCCCTGTCATGCACTTTGTTTCCTAATAGAGGCCACTCCCCTCTGTGGGCTTCAGCTTCTTTATCTCTAGAACAAAGCCATTAAGTTAGAAGGCCCAGGGTCTCCCTGTCCTACAACTCTGTAATTCCAGGGCTTCTGAAGTCATGCAGGGACTCCATGTGATGAGTACGTAGGAAGTGGTGCAGGTAGAGGGAGGGAGCACCCAGGTAGAAGGAACAGCCTGCAGCTCTCCTTGTCCCAGCCACCCTTGTGTTGTTTCTGTTCCTCAAACATGTCCTTTCATTCTCAGAACTTTTTGATCCCTTATTCTTCCCTCATCTGGCATACTCTATCTCACCTACCTGCCACGACCTGTGATCTTGCCCCCTTCCAGTCTCTGCTGAAATGTTACTTCCTCAGGGATGATTTACCTTACCCTCACCCTTTATCTCAGGCAAGGTGAGTTTCTCCTGCTTATGTGCCGCCATAGCCAAGGAGCCTCACATGATTGCGTGCTTACCATCTGCCTCTGTAAGTTGATGAAAATGAAAACAGCAAATTATTTTTTCTTGTAGATCTCTATTCCTAGTGACTATAATAGTACTGTATCAGTCAGGATGCTCCAGAGAAGCAGAACCAGTAAAATGTGTGTATACAGAGAGAGGTTTATTTTAAGGAATTGGCTCATCAATTGCGGGGACTGGCAAGTCCAAAACATGCAGGGTAACCTGGGAGGCTGGAGGCCCAAGGAAGAACTGAAGTTGCAGATTGAGTCCAAAAGCAGTCTGGACATCAATGGGCTGTGTTGCACTTTCTTCACTCTGATATTTAGGAAAGTCGTCAGTCTATAATTATCTTCATATTGCACACCTTCCAAAAAGCTTGTGTCTTGGCTTTTCCTTTGTTCTTATTGTTAATGTGCTGTTACCTTTGTGGAGATAATATTTTGTGATAATTTTTGCAGTGTTTTGGTATCTATAAATTCAAGAACTTAGAATGCTAAGAATAAACAGAATAAAGTGACAGATGAAATTTGGATACATTTTTAACATTCTTTTTAAATATTATAAACATTAATTTTTTGGAACTGAGAGAGAACAAGGAAGTATTGATATTACTATTAATGACATTAATAATGAATCACAGCCTGAGCACACAGTCACAGAACATCTAATACTGTACAAAAATTATAACAAGTGGGAATGCCTTTGTTATTGTGAAAGATTTACCTCAAAGGAAAGAATAATTTACAGTTCTAAAATTTTTAAAAATCTTTGCTAGTTTTGTCAAAACTCTCTGGTGTCTTATCATTGCTAGCAATGTAAATATTACATGCAAATGATGCTCAGAAGCTGTGTGAAAGTTGGAAGTGCTAAGTACGTTCTGTGAGTGCTCAGAATTCAATGAAAATAATTAGCAATAATCAAAAAGAAAATTTGAAGAACATTGTGAATTAGCTTGGCAGAGTAAAGTATTTGAAATAAAAATTTCTAAAATAATTTTTTCAATGTTAATAAAGCAGCAAACCTTGAAAAAGTCCCACGAGAAGTTAGTGAGATCTGCTATGCTATTAAGTAGAGCTATTTACATGCTAAACAGAGGCTTTTAAAAAGTTTCTAAGTAGTGTGCATCATTACAGTCTCATTGAATGGTTCTGCTGGGTTGCAAGCCATCTATCTATGATAATAAGAGAAGTTTTTGGAAAACTTGGAAATCTGGGAAAGAAATCGTTATCAATGTAGTTCAACCATGCCACAAAAATGTGTTTTAATCAGCTACTTCAATACTAAAGTTAAGACGTGTAAGAAAGACGGTTTCTGTTGATGTGAGGAATTCAATATAATGCACTCATCACGATGGTACAGGAGTTGGTGCCAGTTTATGCCACAAAGAAAGTTCAGGGTCTCAGCCAAAATTTTAGAAAAATTTCAGGATGTTTTAGTTTAGAACTATCTAAGTTGCTGTATTCAACGATTGCAATAGAATGTGAATTCAAATAAATCACTTTAAATATTTGCTTCAATAAACTTTTTATTCACTACCATACATTAAATAAACATCTGAGAAAAATAATACATCTGAAGAGGTTGGAATGAAAATCACAAAAGTGGGAAGATTTGGGCCTCCTGTAGTGCTAAGATGACAAAAAGCATTAGGAAATTTTTAAAAAATTATTTTATTAAGGTCATATTGGCTTATAACATTGTGTAAATTTCAGGTGTTCATTATTATATATCAGTTTGTGTGTAGACTGCATCGTGTTCACCACCAAAAGTCTAGTTTTTATCCATCACCATACATATGTGCCTCTTTACCCTTTTCGCCCTCTCCCCATCCCCAGCCGCTCTGCTAACCACTAATCTATTCTTCTTATCCATGTATTTGCTTTTCTTCCACATGTGAGTGAAATCAAATGGTGCTTATCTTTCTGTGCCTGACTTATTTTTCTTAGCATAATACCTTCAAGCTCCATCCATGTTGTTACAAATGAAACAATTTTGTCTTTTTAATGGTCGAGTAGTATTCCATTGTATTTATATACCACATCTTCTTTATCCATTCATCTGTTGATGGGTCCTTGAGTTACTTCCACATCTTAATTATTGTGTGTAATGCTGCAATGAACATAGGGGTGCATATATCTTTTTGAATTAGTTATTCCATGTTCTTTGGATAAATACTCAGAAGTGGAATGGCTGGATCATATGGTATATCTATTTTTCATTTTTTGAGAAATCTCCATACTGTTTTCCATAGTGGCTGCACCAGTTTGCTTTCCCACCAGCAGTGTATGAGGGTTCCTTTTACTTCACATCCTCTCCAATACACGTTATTTCTTGTCAAGTTGATTATAGCCCTTCTGATGGGTGTGAGGCGATATTCATTGTAGTCTTGATTTTCATTTCCCTAATAATTAGTGATGTAGAACATGTTCATATGCCTGTTGGCCATGCGTATATCTTCTTTGGAAAAATGTCTGTTCATATCCTCTGCTCATTTTTTGATCAGGATGTTCATTTTGTTGTTGTGGAGTTGTATGACTTCTTTATATATTTTGGAAATTAACCCCATGTCAGATATACGATTTGCAAATGTCTTCTCCCAGTTAGTAGGTTGTCTTTTCATTTTGTTGATGGTTTACCTCGCTATGCATAAACTTTTCAGTCTGATGTAGTTTCAGTTGTTTATTTTTTCTTTTGTTTCTCTTGCCTGAGGAGACACATTCAAATACTGTTAAGACTGTTGTCAAGGAGTGTACTGCTTATGTTTTCTTTTCGGAGTTTTATGGTTTCAGGTCTTATATTCAAGTCTTTAATCCATTTTGAGTTGATTTTTGTGTGTGGTGTATGATAATGGTCTACTTTCATTCTTTTGCATGTGGCTGTCCAGTTTTCCCAATACCATTTATTGAAGAGACTTAACTTTCTCTATTGTATGTTCTTGGCTCCTTTGTCAAAGACTAGCTGTCCATAGATTTGTGGGTTTATTTCTGGGCTCTCAATTCTGTTCTGTTGATCTGTGTGTGTGTTTTTGTGCCAGTACAATGCTGTTTTGATTAGTATAGCTTTGTAGTATATTTTGAAATCAGGGAGTGTGATACCTCTAAATGTGTTCTCTTTTTCTCAGGATTGCGTTTGCTAGTTGGAGTCTTTTTCATTCCACATAAATTTTAGGATTATTTGTTGTATTTCTGTAAAGAAGGTCATTAGGATTCTGATTGTAACTGCATTGAATCTGTAGATTGCTTTAGGTAATATGGACGTTTTAACTATGCTTGTTCTTCCAATTCCTGAACATGGGGTATCTTTTCATTTTTTTTGTGTCTTCTTCGATTTCTTTCAACAATGTCTTATAATTTTCAGTATATAGGTCTTTCAACTCCTTGCTTAAATTTATTCATAGGCATTTTATTCTTTTTGTTGTGAGTGTAAATGAGATTGTGTTCTCAATTTCTCTTTCTGCTAGCTCAGTATTAGTGTATAAAAATGCAACTGATTTTGGTATGTTGATTTTGTACCCTGCAACTTTATTGTATTTGTTAATTATTTCTAATAGTTTTTTGGTGGACTCTTTGGGGTTTTCTATATATAGAATCATGTCATCTGCAAATAATGATTGTTTACTTCTTCCTTTCCAATTTGTAGCCCTTTTCTTTCTTTTTCTTGACAAATTGCTGTGGCTAAAACTTCTGATACTATGTTGAATCAGAGTGGTGAGAGCAGGCATCCTTGTTTTGTTCCTGTTCTCAGAGGAATAGCTTTCAGTTTTTCACCATTGAGTACGATGTTGGCTGTGGGTTTCTCATATATGGCCTTTATTATGTTGAAGTATTTTCCTTACATATCCACTTTATTGAGAGTTTCTATCAAAAATGGATCTTGTCAATGTTTTCTCTGCATCTATTGAGATGATCACATGATTTTTATTTTTCATTTTCTTAATGTAGTATATCACATTGATTGATTTTGGATGGTGAACCATCCCTGCATCCTTGGAATAAATCGCACTTGACTGGGTGTATGATCCTTTTAATGTATCGTTGCATTCTATTTGCTAATATTTTGTTGAGCATTTTTGCATCAACGTTTCTCAGCAATACTGGCTTGTAATTTTCCTTTTTTGTGTTGTCCTTGTCTGGTTTTGGTATCAGGATAATGTTGGCCTTGTAAAATGAAGTAGAAAGTGTTTCATTCTCTTCAGTTTTTTGGAACAGTTTGAGAAAAATAGGTATTAAATCTTGTTTGAATATTGATAGAGTTCACCAGAGAAGCCTGGTCCTGGGCTTCTGTTTTTTGGGAGGTTTTTGATTGCTGTTTCAATCCATTTACTTGTGATTGGTCTATTCAGGTTCTCTATTTCTACATTATACAGATTACCAGTGTATAGCTTTTCATATTCTTTTATAATCCTTTGTATTTCTGTGGTGCCCATTGTAATTTCTCCTCTTTCATTTATGATTTTACTTATTCAAGCCTTCTCTCTTTTTTTCTTAGAGAGTCTGGCTAAGTGTTTGCCAATGCTGTCTATCTTCTCAAAGAAACAGCTCTTAGTTTCATCAATCCTTTCTATTGTTTTCTCTCTTTTTTTAGTCTCTATTTCATTTACTTATGCTCTGGCTTTTATTATTTCCCTCAATCTACTGACTTCAGGCTTTGGTTGGTCTTCTTCTTACAGTTGTTTTAGGTATAGTGTTAGATTGTTTATGTGAGACTTTTCCTGTTTCTTTAAATAGGGCTGTATTGCTATAAACGTCCCTCTTAGCACTGCTTTTTCTTCTTTCTGTGAGTTTTGGTATGTTGTGTTTTCACTTTTATTTATCTAGGTATGTTCTGATTTCTCCTTTGATGTCTTCATTGATCTAATAGTTGTTCAGTAGCATGTTCTTTAGTCTCCACGTATTTTTTACTTTTCCAGCTTTTTCTTGTAGTTGATTTCTAGTTTCATGCCATTGTGGTCAAAAAAGATGTTTGATATGATTTCAGTCTTCTTAAGTTTATTGAGATTTGCTTTGTTTCCCAACATATGGTCTCTCTTTGAGAATGTTCCACGTGAACTTCAGAATGTGTATTTTGCTGCTTTTGGAGGGGATGTTCTACATATATCTATTAAGTTCATCTCATCTGGTGGTTCTTTTAAGGTCACTGTTTCCTTGTTGATCTTCTTTCTGAATCATCTATCCATTGATGTAACTGGGGTTACATCACTGCTGTTATTGTGTTGCTGTCAATTTCCCTCTTTAAGCCTGTTAATATTTTCTTGATATACTTTGGTGCTCTTGTGGTCGGTGCATATATTAGTAAGTGTTATGTTGTTTTGGTGGAATGTCCCTTTTATCATTACATAATGTTCATCTTGGTCTCATTATCCTTTTTGTCTTGAAGTCTACTTTGTCTGATATAAGTATGGCTATACTCACTTTCTTTTGCTTGTCATTTGCTTGGGGTATCATCTTCCATTCCTTCCCTCTGAGCCTATGTTTGTCGTTAGAGCTGAGATGGGTCTCCTGGAGGCAGCATACTCTTGGGTCTTGTTTTTCAATCCATCCAACCACTCTATGTCTTTTGACTTGTGAATTCAACTCATACACATTTAGGGTGATTATTGATATATGAGAACTTAATACTGCCATTTTATCTTTCATTGTCTGATTGTTCTATATTTCCATTGTTTCTTTTTCCTTACATTTCTGTCTGCCATTTCAGTATGGTGGTTTTCCATGATGTTTGTCTCACTTTTCTGTTTATTTATGATTTGTGACTCTGCTCTGAATTTTTGTTTTATGATTACCAAGATGTTTGTAGAAAAGATCTCATAGATGAGATAGTCCTTTTTCTGATAGCTTCTTATCTTCATTAGGCTATGCAGGTTCTGTCCTTTTCCTCTTCCCTTCTATGATTTTATTGTCACAAATTACTCTTTCTTGTGTTGTGAGATTGTGACCAAAATGAAGTGATGATATTTATTTTCGATGTTTTCTTTCCCTTTATTCTTTATGTTATAATTGGTTACTAACCTATTCCAATGTACAGTTGCAATTTTCTGATTTTGTCTGTCTATTTATCATCTTGCTCAAAGCCTTGTAAACCTTTGCCTTTTTGTTTCAGGTAGTAGGCCTCCTCTCAACATTTCCTGTAAGGCAGGTCTATGGGGGATGAACTCCCTCTACTTTTGTTTGTCTGGGAAAGCTTTTATTTCCCAATAATATCTGAAGGATAATTTTGCTGCATAGAGTATTCTTGATTCATAGCTTTTGTCTTTCAGTTTTTGGATATATTATTCCACTCTCTCTTAGCCTGTAGAGTTTCTGCTGAGAAATCCACTGAAAGCCTGCAACTTTGAACTGATGAGAATTTCTTTGTAGATTATATTTTTCTCTCTGCCTGCCCTTAATATTCTTTCTTTGTCATTGATTTTCGACAGCTTTAATATTACATGCCTTGGAGAAGGTCTTTTTGCATTGAGCTAATTACGATATCTATTAGCTTCCTGTACTTGTATATCCAGTTCTTTCCCCAGGTTTGGGGAGCTCTCAGCTATTATTTCTTTGAATAAGCTCTCTGCTCCTTTCTCTCTCTCTTCTCCTTCTTGGATACCTATTTTCCCTATATTACTTCTCCTAGTTGAGTGAGATATTTTTCATAAATTTTCTTTATTTCTTTAAAATGAAGAAATTTCCCATTTTAAGTTCTCTCTCCTCCTCTACCTGAATCACTTCTAGATTTCTATCTTCAAGCTCACTAGTTCTCTCTTCCTGCTCTATTTGCAATGCTTTCTTCTTTATTTTTCCTCTCCTTAATAATGTTCTTCATTTCCAGAATTTCTGTTTGATTTTTTTCTAGAGGTTCAATCTTTTTGGTGAAGCACTCTTTCTGTTCATTAAGTTTATTCCTGAGCTCATTCAACTGTCTTTCCGAGTTTTCTTGTAACTCATTGAGTTTATTTGTGACAGCTATTTTGAATTCTCTATCAGTTAGATTGTAATCTTCTATGACTTCAAGTTTGGTTTCTGAAGAGTTGTCACTGTGTTTCTGTTCTGCGGTTTTACAGTAGTTCTTCATGGTACTTGATAAGTTGATTCTCTGCCGGTGCATTTGTGGTAGTAACCACCTTTCTTATTTGGGTAAGGCTCTGGTTATTTTTGTTCTGAGCTGCTTCTGGTTGTATTTAAGAGCCTGCACTTTCTCGCCTCCACTGGTTCTGCTAGAGGCATTGTCAGTGCCCTCCTTTGCTGCTTGTGCCTCTGAGATTGCTGGTGCCTTGCTGCTCATGATATTGCTGCAGTCTCAGGTGTCGCCACCAGGGTCACCGGGCTGTGAGAACTTCTACTTCTTCCAGGGTCACTTGGGTCTCATGTTCCTCCACTGGTTCTCCATGGCCTTGGATGCTGCTGTCCTGTGCACCACCTATACTGCCTCTCCCATGTTGTCTGCAGGTGCTTGTTGCACAGCTGTCAGGGGCACTTGGTTCATGGATTTTGCTGTCACTGCTGGGGGCCCAGGGACCCTGGGACTTGTATGCAACCCCTGCTGCTGGTAGAGCTGGTGTCAGGGTGCCTCCACTGCAGGCTGGGCTACAAGTTCTACTGTATATGCTGAAGCCTCTGGTCACAGATTCCACCTGCCCACCACTAGGAGGGGCAGAGGCCAAGCAGTGGGAGATTGTTGTTGCTGCTCACTTGCAGCCTCTGGTCTCTGGCACAAGCCAATGTGTTTTGAAAACTCAAGGCACACCACAGAAACCTCTGATACTGGACACAGGACATACAGCTGGTACTGCTATCACTGCTGCTATTGGCAACTGGATGTCACTATTGCCACTCATGCCACCCTTGTCAAAATGCATTCTGCCGAGTCCCAGCTTCTCTGTGTTACCATGTCCAGCATGAGTCCAGCCTATGGTCACCGGACAGGGAGCTTCATGCTGTGTTCAACTGCAAGAATGTTTGGGGAAAACAAGTTTTCCTCTCTTATGGAGGGAGATGGCCTCCAACTCCCCCCAAGATTCTCTAAGTGTAGAATTCCTTAACGTGGGAAGAGGGTTCATGTGCTGGGAGTGGAGGTTGGGGGTGAAGGAAGGAAAAAGAATGACAAATTTCAGTTTGCCTAAATGTATTTGAACATTGCTATGGACCAGTGACCCTTTGTTTCTCCCATTTCCCCCTTTTTAAGTGTGTATGGATGTTATCTTATGCCTGTCCTACCACTGTATAGCAGGTCTGTGTGGGGGCAGATAGCTTGCCTCTTTACTTCACAGGCCTTCAGTCCATGAGGAACTGTACTCAAAGGGCTTCATTTACATAAGTACACTCGAGGAGCCTCATCTGCACCTGGCCATGATGTAGATGATGACATTTTGGACTTTACACTGATTCTGTAAGGGAATGAGGCTTTTTGGGGGCCTTGAGTGGGAGTTTATTTTGCAAGTGAAAGAAATGCAAATAAGTTGTGTCCAGAAGGTGGACTGTGGTGGTTTTCAAATGTCCACAATTTCTTTGACACTCAAGAAGTGGAGACTAATTTCCCTCCAGATATGTTGGGCTGGAATTAGTGGCTCACTCCTATTGAATGGAAAAAGTGGAAGTGATGGTGTGCAACTTCAGAGACTGGGTCTGAAAAGGCACTGTGATTTTCTGCCTAGTCTACTCAACCTGGGGTATGTTGCCTGCCATGTTATGTGGACACTCAGCTAAGGAGACACCAACAAGGAAAGGAACTGAGGCTTTTGCCAGCAGCCACATGAATGAGCTTTGAAGAGGATCCTTCCATGCTAATCAAGCCTTTCAGTTCTGGCCAACATCTTGATTGCAAACTTATGAGAGACTCAGAGCTGGAACCACCAAGCTAAACCACTCTTGCATCCCTCACCAATGGAAACATGTGAGATGATAAATCTTTGTTGTTTCAAGCTGCTAAGCTTTGGAGTATTTGTTACAAATCAGTAAATGACTAATGCACAGGGGAGCAACAATGTAGTCATTGGCTGGTTTCACTTTAAAAACAATGGAGACCAGAAGAAATTGTACTGACATCTCCAAAGTCCCGATAGAAAAAAGCTGCCAAACAAGAATTCTACATCCACTGAAACTATCCTTTAAAATGAAGATGAGTTTTTAAATTATTTCTATTTTTTAGGGCTCCATTATAATTTTTATGTTAGCTTTTTTGTTGTCACATTATTTTTATTGTGGTTGTCTATAGGGATTACAATACACAAGAGAGCCTGTCCAGGTAGCTGAGAGCTGGGAGCCAGGGCTGGAATTTAGACCCGCCTGTGAAGTCATAGCACAGGGAGTGTGGCCCTGGAAACTCCAGAATTAGGACCCAGGGCTGGCCCCTCCAGAGTGATACAGGTCTTGCTCTCCCTTCCTCTTTGTTCCTTGATTCTCCCTGCCACCCCAGCACTGGATAATTGAGGAGGGTGTTCTGGCTCTGGAAGAGGTGAGATCTTCTTAATCACCTGTCCTCCCCTCAACTCTTCTCCTTTCATCAGCTTGTGTGTGTGTGTGTGTGTGTGTGTGTGTGTGTGTGTGTGTGTGTTTGATTATACCATACCTGCAAAGACCAAAACTTAAGTATAGTTTGCTGATCAATTATAGAACCAACACCTGTGTAATTACCATGCTGGTGAAAAATAGAGTCTTCAGTACCCCAGCCAGGAGCCCCTACAACTCTCCCCACACAGAACCCATTCCTCCCCTACAGGTGTCCACTAAGCTGACCCCCTTTCTCTGCCCCTTTCCTCTCTGGTTCCTCCCCATCCACTCCTGTTGGCTTCCATTCCCCTAAGTTCACTATTTCCTGCCTCTTTGCACTTCTCCAGGAGCCTCCCCATCTTACTAGCCAGTGCCCTGCAGCCTCTCCTTGTCACCTCTCTTCATACTAGAGTTGGAGAATTCAGGGTTGATTCCCAGGAACATGTGCCTTCTTCCTGGAAGCAGTGCCAGGAACAGGTGACAGGGACTTGGAGTCCAAGATCCCATCACAGGAGACTGAGGGCACCAAGTATATTTGGGTCCCATCCCGGGCCTGGGAAGCCACTGTTATGATCTGGAAACCTGGCTCTGCCCTGAGGCCAGAGTCCAGGATCATTCAGTGGGGAGGAAACATCAGCCGACTGCGAACCTGACACAAGCTGGGGACGCCCCCTTGTGGACAGAGCCCTGTGAACCTGCTGGGAGCCCAGGGAGACCCTGGGGAGATACTGGCTGAGTAGAAGAACGGATAGCTCCCCTCTTCTGTTCTTAGCCCCGTGGCCACACGGGGGCGCCACCGCACTGCTCTCAGATTTTAATTGAGCATCCCTGGAGGGGAATGGGGCAGTGGCCTGAGTTAGGAAGAGTTGGCTGACCTGGATACTGGGCATCATTTGGGTGATGAAGACGTTTTGTGAGGAGTCCTAGACTCTGTAGAGGTCTGAGGAGAGGAGAGCTCAGGAGTCCTGCCCTGTCTCTAAGGTTTCCATCTCTTCTCCCCACAACCATTCTCTCCAGCCCCTTGATAGCAACACCTTGGAAAACTAAAAAGTAAATAATTTTTTCTTGCACAACTTATTCCTTTTCTGTGGGGTATTTTTAATATAAAATCTTTTACTTTAGAATACTGTTAGATTTACAGAAAAGTTGCAAAGGCAGTACAGAGTTTCCATATCTCCCACACTCAATTTCTCCTGTTGTTAACATCTTACATTATTATCTTTCGTCACAACTAATGAAGCAATATTGATCCATTATTACTAAAATCCATACCTTGTTTGGATACCATTAGTGTTTCCTAATGTCCTTTTTCTATTTCAGGATCCCATCCAAGATACTACATTAAGTTCAGTCCCAATCATGTCTTCTTAAAGCTCCTCTGGCTGTGACAGTATCTCAGACTTTCCTTGTTTTTGATGACCTTGACATTTTTGAGAAGTACTGCTCAGGTAAATTGCAGAATGTCCTTCCATCTGAGTTTGGTTGACTGAGGCTATGGGTTTGGGGAAGAAGACCACGGAGGTGAAGCACCATTCTCCATATAACTCATCAAGGGTACATAATGTCAACTTGACTGATCACTGATGATGGTAACCTTCATCACCTGGCTAAGGTAGAGTTTCCAAGATTTCTCCCTATGAACTTCCTTTATTAATTCACTCCTTTCCACACTGTAGCCTTCAGAAGGAAGTCACTATGTGTGGTACACACTTAAGGGGTGTTCTGCTATAAACGTTTACATGCATATAGGTTTTTGTGCAAACATAAATTTTCAAATTAGCTGGGTAAATAGCTAGGACAGTGATCACTGGATTGTATGGTAAGTCTATGTTTATCATTATAAGAAACTGTCAAATATCTTCCATAGTGGTTGTGCCATTTTGCATTCCTGCGAGCAAGGAATGAGTGTTCCAGCCCTGGTCTGAATGTTTGTGTTCCCCCGAAATTCATATGTTGAAATCCTAATGCCCAATGTGATGGTATTAGTAGACGGAGCCTTTGGGAGGGGCTTAAGTCATGAGAGTGGAGCCCTAATGAATAGGATTAGTGCTACAACCCTGTTCCCAATTCCAACGTGTGGATTTTTTCCATACCATCAAGTACTTCTCTGATATCGGCTGGGTGTCCTACAATTCAACTCAATTCTGACACCAGTTACCCAAAGAATAGCATCAGATCCCACAGGTTAAGGGTTCAGTTTTACAAGACTACCCCACACACGTACTTCAGAGGCCAATTGCAATTACAAATTGTCACCTATACTTCTGACCGATCGGCTATAAATCAGTAGTTCCCATGACTCCACCTCATGTTTGATTGATTTGCTAGAGCAGCTCACGGGACTCAGGAAAACAGTTTACTTACTGTTTACCAGATTATTATAAAAGAATATAATAAAGGATACAGATGAACATCCATATGGAAGAGATGCATAGGGCAAGGTATGGGGAAAGGATGCAGAGCTTCCATGCCCTCTCTGGACACATCACTTTCCCAGCACCTCCACATGTTCACCAACCTGGAAGCTCTCTGAACTCTGTCCTTTTGGGTTCTTATGGAGGCTTTGCTACACTGGCATGATTGATTAAATCATTGGTCATTGGCAATTGATTTCACCTTCAGCTCCTTTCTCCTCCATGGACGTCATGGGGGTTGGACTGAAAGTTCCAACCCTCTAATCACATGATTGGTTCCTCTGGTGATCAGCCTTACTGACGTAAGGTACTGTAACATACATTAACCTTAGGTTACTTGGGGCCTTCCAAAACTCACCTCATTAACATAACAAAAGACACCTTTGTCACTCTCATCACTTAGGAAATTCCAAGTGTTTGGGGAGCTCTGTGTCAGGAAAGGGGAGGAAGACCAAATATATATTTCTTATTATAAATCACAGTATCATAGTGTCTTATAAAAGAGGCTTCAGAGAGATCCCTAGCCGCTTCCACCATGTGAAAACAGAGCCAGAAGGTGCCAGCTGTGAACCAGGAAGAGAGCTCTAACCTGAACATTCTGGCACTGTGATCTTTGACTTCCCAGACTCTGGAACTATGAGCAATAAATTTCGACTGGTTTGTAAACTACCCAGTTGGTGGTATTTTGTTAGAGCAGCCGAAATAGACTGGGACAGTTCCTGTTGCTCTACATCCTCACAAGCACATGGTATAATCAGTATTTTTTTTTAATTTTAACTGTTCTAAGAGGTGTGTAATGGTATACTATTGTTTTTATTTGCACTTCCCTAATGACATATGATACTGAGCATGTGCTTATTTACCATCTGTGTATCATCTTTGGTGAATTGTCTATTCAAAGTTTGCACATTTTTAAGTTGAGTTATTTGTTTTCTTATTGTTGAATTTTAAGGGGTTTTTGTATATTCTTGGTACAAGTCTTTTTTTCAGATATGTGGTTTCCAAATATTTTCTCCAGTCTGTGGCCTGCGCTCTTTCACTGATGTAACAATCTCCACTAATGCCTAAACATAAACATAGATTTCCATTTTACAAAAAAGACTCGCATTTTTCTGGAAAGAGAAATAAGAAATTGTTAAATGTGGTTTCTGGGCAGATAACCTGGATGACTAGGTGATGGCAGTTAGGAAGGTGTGAATTACCATCTGTATATATCCCACAGCATCTTTTCAATTTTCTTGTTTGTGCATGAAACAATGCTTTCAAAACTAAATTGCATTAAAATCCCTTAAACTTGTAAAACGTTTGACAGGTCTTGTCTGAATCTGTTAACATTCCAATTCTGATCCTCTATTCAAGGACCAATGATTTTTATAAGACTTTATTTTTTTAGGGCAGTGTTAGCTTCACAACAAAATTGAGAGGAAGGTACCGAGATTTCCCATAACCCCCTGCCTCCACACATGCATAACCTCCCCCATTATCAACATCCCCCTCAGAGTGGTACGTTTGTTGTAACTGATGAACCTGCATTGACAGACCATAATCACTCAAAGCCCATAGTTTACCTTAGGGTTCACTCCTGGTGTTGTACATTCTGCGGGTTGGAATAAATGTATAATGGCGTGTATCCATCATTATAATGCCATACAGAGTATTTTCACTGCCCTTAAAACCCTCTGTGCTCCTCCTATTCATCCCTCCCTCCCCCCAATCCCTGGCAAAAACTCATCTTTTTATTATTATTATTTTTTATTTTGATTGAGTTTATGATAGTTTACCACCTTGTGAAATTCAGTTGTACACTATTGTTTGTCAGTCGTGTTGTAAGTGCACCACTTCACCCTTTGTGCCCACCCCTCACCCCCCTTTCCCCTGGTAGGCACTAATCTGTTCTCTTTGTCTATATGATTAAAGTCCTTCTATGAGTGGAGTCACACAGAGTTCGTCTTTCTCTATCTGGCTTATTTCACTTAACAGAATTCCCTCAAGGTCCATCCATGTTGTTGTGAATGGGACGATTTTATTCTTTTTTATGGCTGTGTAGTATTCCACTGTATATATATGCCATATCTTCTTTATCCAATCATCAGTTGATGGGCACTTAGGTTACTTCCACTTCTTGGCTATTGTAAATAATGCTGCAATGAACATAGGGGTGCATGGGACTTTTGGAATTGCTGATTTCAAGTTCTTTGGATACGTACCCAGTATGGGATGACTGGGTCATACGATATTTCTATTTCTAATTTTTTGAGAAATCTCCATACTGTTTTCCATAGTGCTGCACCAGTTTGCATTCCCACCAGCAGTATATGAGGGTTCTTTTTCTCCACAACCTCTCCAACACTTGTCACTTTTTGTTTTGGTTATTTTTGTCATTCTAATGGGTGTAAGGTGATATCTTAGTGTAGTTTTGATTTGCATTTCCCTGATGATCAGTGATGATGAACATCTTTTCATGTGCCTATTGGCCATCTGAATATCTTCTTTGGAGAAATGCCTGTTCATGTCTCCTGCCCATTTTTTGATACGGTTGTTTGATTTTTTGTTGTTGAGTTGCGAGAGTTCTTTATATATTATGGAGATTAACCCTTTGTCAGATATATGACTTGCAAATATTTTTTCCCAGTTAGTGGGTTGTTTTTTTGTTTCAATCCTGTTTTCCCTTGCCTTGAAGAAGCTCTTTGGTCTGATGAAGTCCCATTTTTTTATTCTTTCTATTGTTTCCCTTCTCTGAGAAGACATGGTGTCTGAAAAGATCCTTTTAATACTGATGTCAAAGAGTGTACTGCCTACGTTTTCTTCTACAAGCCTTATGGTTTCAGGTCTCACCTTTAGGTTTCTGATCCATTTTGAGTTTATTTTTGTGAATGGTGAAAAAGAATGGTCAATTTTCATTCTTTTACATGTGGCTTTCCAGTTTTCCCAGCACCATTTGTTGAAAAGACTTCCTTTTCTCCATTGTATGCCCTCAGCTCCTTTGTCAAAGATTAGCTGTCCATAGATGTGTGGTTTTATTTCTGGGCTTTCGATTCTGTTCCATTGAACTGTGCACCTGTTTTTGTACCAGTACCATGCTGTTTTGATTACTGTAGCTTTGTAGTATGTTTTGAAGTCAGGGATTGGGATGCCTCCAGCTTTGTTCTTTTTCCTCAGGATTGCTTTAGCGATTTGGGGTCTTTTGAATTTTAGGATTCTAAAATTCAATTTTGCCCATTCAGTATGATGTTGGCTGTGGGTTTGTCATATATGGCATTTATTATGTTGAGGTAATTTCCTTCTCTCCCCATTTTGTTCAGAGTTTTTATCATAAATGGCTGTTGGATCTAGTCAAATGCTTTCTCTGCATCTATTGAGAGGTCATGTGGTTTTTATTCCTCAATTTGTTGATGTGATGTATCACGTTGATTGATTTGCAGACGTTGAACCATCCCTGTGTCCATGGTATGAATCCCACTTGATCATGATGTATGATCCTTTTGATGCATTCCTGAATTTGGGTTGCCAAAATTTTTTGAAGATTTTTGCATCTATGTTCATCAGCAATATTGACCTGCAGTTTTCCTTTTTCATGCTGTCCTTGTCAGGCTTTGGTATCAGTGTGATGTTGGCCTCGTAGAATGTGTTAGGAAGTGTTCCATCCTCCCTAATTTTTTGGAATATCTTGAAAAGGATAGGTATTAAATCCTCTCTGAAAGTTTGGTAGAATTCCCCAGGAAAGCCATCTGGTCCTGGGGTTTTATTCTTTGGGATGTTTTTGATTGCTGTTTCAATCTCTTTCCTTGTGATTGGTCTGTTCAGATTGTCTGCTTCTTCTTGACTCAGCTTTGGGAGATTGTAAGAGTCTAAGAATTTATCCATTTCCTCTAGGTTATCCATTTTGTTGGCATATGGTTTTTCGTAGTATTCTCTTATAATCTGTTGTATTTCTGTGGAGTCTGTTGTTATTTATCCTCTTTCATTTTTGATTTTATTTGAACTTTCTCTCTTTTTTCTTTGTAAGTCTAGCTAGGGGTTTGTCAATTTTATTTATCTTCTCAAAGAACCAGCTCTTTGTTTCATTGATCTTTTCTACTGCGTTTTCCTGTTTCAATAGCATTTATTTGTGCTCTGATTTTTATTATTTCTCTCCTTCTGCTGACTTTGGGCTTTGTTTGTTCTTCTTTCTTTAATTCAGTTAGGTGTAATTTGAGATTGCTTATTTGGGATTTTTCTTGTTGGTTAATGTGTGCCTGTATTGCGATGAATTTCCCTCAATACAGCTTTTGCTGTATCCCAAATGAGTTGGTATGGCATGTTATCATTTTCATTTTTCTCCAGATATTTTTTTGACTTCTTCTTTAGTTTCTTCAATGACCCATTGCTTGTTCAATAGCATGTTGTTTAGTCTCCACATCTTTGTCCCTTTCTCAGCTTTTTTCTTGTAATTAATTTCTAGCTTTATAGCATTATGATTGGAGAAGATCCTTGTTATTAGTTCAATTTTATTTAATTTATAGTGGCTTGCCTTGTTTCCCATAATATGGTCTATCCTTGAGAATGTTCTGTGCACACTTGAGAAGAATGCGTATTCTGCTGTTTTTGTATGGAGTGTTCTATATATGTCTATTAAGTCCAATTGTTTTAGCTTTTCATTTAATTCAACCATTTCCTTGTTGATTTTCTGTCTGAATGATCTCTCCAATGATGTGACTGGGGTGCTGAGGTTACCTACTATTTATTGTGTTATTTTTGATATCTTGTTTTAGATTTGTTAATAGTTGCTTTATGAACTTTGGTGCTCCTGTGTTGGGTGCATAGGTATTTATAAGCATTATTTCTTCTTGCTGTAGTGTCCCTTTGATCATTATATACTGCCCCTCTTTGTCTCTCTTTACCTGCCTAATCTTGAAATCTACTTTTTCTGATATAAGTATTGTAACCCCTGCTTTCTTTTGTTTGCCATTAGCTTAGATTATCATCTTCCACCCCTTCACTCTAAGCCTGTATTTGTCATTGGAGCTGAGATGTGTTTCCTAGAGGCAACAAATTGTTGGATTTTGTTCTTTAATCCATCTTTCCACTCTGTCTTTTTATTGGAGAGTTCAATCTGTTTACATTGAGGGTGATTATTGATGCATGAGGGCTTAATGCTGTCATTCTGTCACTCATTTTCCGGTTTTCCTGCATTTCCTTTGTTTCTCATCCTGTGTGTTTTGGTCTACTCATTGACTTCTGCAGTTTCTTATGCTGTGTTTCTTAGTTTTTTCATTATTTATTTTTGTGTCTCTGTTCTGCTTTTTAGTTTAGTGGCTACCCTGAAGTTTGTATTCAGAATCTCATGCATAACATAGTCCATTATCTGATGACCTCTGACTTCCTTAGTCTAAACTGATTCAGTCCCTTTCCTTCTCCCTCCTAAGTTATTATTCTCATATCTTATTCCAACTTGTGTTGTGAATTTGTCATTAAAGTGACAAGATTGTCTTTGTTTTTGGTGTTTTCCTTCTGTTTATCATACTGCTGTAGTTGAATATTTGTTATCCTATTCTGGTTCTATTTGTCTCCTTACTCTATGATTTGTGACCCCCTTTCTCCCTATTTTTAAGGTATAAGGGCCTTCTTGAGGATTTCTTGTGGCGGGGGGGGGGGGGGTCTCATGGCTACATAGTCCCTTAGCTTTTATTTGTCTGGTAAAGATTTAATTTCTCCCTCATAGCTGAAGGATACTTTTGCTGGATAGAGTATTCTTGGCTGAAGATTTTTATCTTTTCAAGTTTTGAATATGACATTCCATTCTCTCCTAGCTTGTAAGCTTTCTTCAGAGAAGTCTGCTGAAAGTCTGATAGGGGCTCCTTTGTAGGTTATTTTCCTCTGCCTTGCTGCCCGGAGGGTTCTTTCTTTGTCATTCATTTTTGCCATTTTTACTACTACGTGTCTTGCAGTAGGTGTTTTTACACTCACAAATCTAGGCGATCTGAAAACTTCCTCCACAGACATTTCTCTCTCATTCCCTAGATTTGAGAAGTTCTCTGCTATTGTTTCTTTGAGCATGCTTTCTGCTCTATTCTCCTCCTCTTCACCTTCTGGGGAAACCTATAATTCTTATGTTGCATTTCCTCACTGAGTCAGCTATTTCTCAGAGATTTTCTTCATTTCTTTTTAGGCTTAGTTCTCTCTCCTCCTCTTTCTGGAGCCATTCAACGTGTCTATCTTCGATTATGCTGATTTGCTCCTCTATGGTGTCCAAATGAGCATTCAGGGAATCCGTATTTTGTTTTATCTCTTCCACTGTGTTTTTAATCTCTAGTATTTCTGATCGATTCTTCTTTATAGTTTCAATCTCTTTTGTGAAGTAGCTCCAGAACCCATTGAATTGTTTCTCTATATTTTCTTTTACCTCATTGAGTTTTTTGACGATAGCTATTCTGAATTCATTGTCGTTTAGTTTACTTATTTCTGAGACTTCAGGACATAATTCTGGATATCTACTGTTTTCTCTCTGATCTGGAGCTGGTATGAACTGCCTGATGCTGGAATTACCGGTCTTCCCTATTGTGATATTATTTGGTTGCAGTTACAGCCTATCACCACTAGATGGGGGTAAGAGCCACGTATTCTGAGCCCTTAGCCTTCAGCAGAGACGGTGCAGCACAGCGCAGGTTGGGTGGGGCGCTTTCTCTTGCATGCAGGCCCAGGTTTCCCAATCAGCTATCTGGTCTCCTGGGGTCTTGGCTTGATGAGGTCACCCCATGTAAAAGCTTTCACCTCATTAGAGGGCTTCCCTCTAGGCTGAAAGGGCGTTAGGGAGTCCTGGGTTATCCTGCAGATGCGCGACCCCTCCCCCACTCCTTCCCTCACAGAGCCTCCCTTGGCAGTGATGGCAGTCTTTAGGGGAGGGAGTGAAGTTCTCTCTTACCCCGGTCCAGCTCCTTTGAGGGTGGGCTCCAGCCTCTTCACCCTCCATCGTTTGGCTGCTGTGACTCTCTGAGGATTCCTGTGCTATTAGGATATTTTCTGTTGGAATATTGTTGCTCCTTTTTGTTGTATGTTGGAGGGGAGAGAGTCCTGGGCAAGCTCACTCCAACATGACGCTGACGTCCTCAAAACTCATCTTTTTATTGTGGCCATAGCTTTGCCTTTTCCAGAATGCCATATAGGTGGAATCACACAGTATGTAGCCTTTTTTGGATTGGCTTCTTTCACTTAGTAATATGCATTGAAGTTTCCTCCATGTCTTTTCAAGGCTTGATAGCTCATTTCTTTTTAGTGTTGAATATTCTATTGTCTAATGTACCGCAATTTATTTATCCACCTACTGAAAGACATCTTGGGTGCTTTCAAGTTTTGGCAATTATGACTAAAGCTGCTATAAACATCAGTATGCAGTGGATGTAAGTTTTCAGCTCCTCTGGGTAAATACCAAGGTGTGCTATTGCTGGATGGTATGGTAAGTTTTGTAGCAAACTCTCCTCCACAGTGGCTGTATCCTTTTTCATTACCACCAGAAATGGATAAAAATTCTTGTGCTCCACATTCTCACCAGAATTTGGTTTTTGGTGTGGTCATTGTTCTGGCCACTCTAGTAAGCGTGTAGTGGCATCTCATTGTTTTATTTGCATTTCCCTGATGACTTATGTTGTGCTGCATCTTTTCATAGGCTTATTTTCCATATTTGTTTGTCTTTTTTGGTGAGGTGTCTGTTAAGGTCCTTGGCCCATTTTTTAGTGGTTGTTTTCTTTCTGTTGTTGAGTTTTAAGATTTCTTCATGTATTTTGACTAACAGTCCTTATCAGATGTGTCTTTTGCAAATATTTTTTCCCAGTTTGTGGCTTGTCTTCTAATCCTCTTAACATTCTCTTTCACAGAGCAGAAGATTTTTTTTATTGAGGTATAATTGACATATGACATTATATTAGTTTCAAGTATATAACATAATGATTTGATATTTGTATACATTGAGAAATGATCACCAGAATAAGTCTAGTTAACATCTGTCACCATACAGTTACAAATTTTTTTTCTTGTGATGAGAACTTCTAAGATTTATTCTCTAAGCAACTTTCAAACATGCAATACAGTGTTATTGACGATAGTCACCATACTGAACATTAAATCCCCATGACATTTATTTTATAGCTGGAAGTTTGTGCCTTCTGATCCTCTTCACTCATTTTGCCCACCCTCTCTCACCCTGCCTCTGGCAACCACCAATCTGTTCTTTGTATCCATGACTCGGATTTTTTGTTTCCTTTTTAGACTCCACATGTAAGTGAGATCATATGGTGTTTGTCTTTGTCTGACTTATTTCCCTTAGCATAATATCCTCGAAGGCCATCCATGTTGTCACAAATGGCAAGATTTCATTCTTTTTTATGGCTGAATAATATTCCATTGTATATATACACCATACTTTCTTTATCCATTCATCCACTGATGGACATTTAGGTTCTTTCCATATTTTGGCTATTGTAAATAATTATGAAATGAACATGGCATGCATATATCTTTTCAAATTAGTGCTACAATATTCTTTAGATAAATACCCAGAAGTGGAATTGATAGATCATATGATAGTTCTACTTTTCAATTTTTTGAGTAACTTCCATACTGTTTTCCATAGTGGCTGTGCCAATATACATTCCCACCAACAGTGCACAGAGGTTCCTTTTTCTCCACATCCTCACCAACACTTGTAGAAGATTTTAAAATTCAACTATTTCTTATCAATTATTTCTTTCATGATTATGCTTTTGTTGTTGTATCTAAAAAGTCATCGCCATACCCAAAAGTCATCAAGGTTTTCTCCTATGTTATCTTCTAGGCGTTCTGTAGTTTTACTTTTTACATTGAGGTCTATCATCCATTTTGAGTTAATTTTTGTCATGTCTGTGTCTAGATTCATTTTTTTTAAATATGGATGCCCAGCTCTTTCAGCATCATCTGTTGAAAAGGTTATCTTTGCTCCACTGTATTGCCTTTGCTCTTTTGTCAAAGATCAGTTGACTGTTTATGTGGGTCTATTTCTATGCTCTCTATTCTGTTCCATTAATTTATTTATCTTTTCTTTCACCAATACCATACTGTCTTGATTACTGTAGCTTTACAGTAAGTCTTGAAGCCAAGCGGTGTTGGTCCTCCAACTTCATTCTTCTTCAGTATCATGTTGGCTATTCTGGGTCTTTTGCCTTTCCATTTAAACTTTAGAATCGGTTTGTCGATGTCCAAAGAATAACTTGCTGGGATTTGAATTAGAATTGCATTGAATCTATAGATCGAGTTGGGAAAAACCAACTTCTTGACAATGTTTAGTCTTCTTACTCATGAACATGGAATATTTATCCATTCATTTAGTTTTTTTATTTGATTTGTGAGAGTTTTGTACTTTTCCTCATATAAATCCTGTACATATTTTGTTAGATTTCTGCCTATTTTTTTCATTTTCTGGAGGGTTAGTCTAAATGGTATTGTATTTTAAATTTAAAGTTCCACTTATTCATTGCTGGTAATAGGAAAGCAATATACTTTTGTATATAAATCTTTCCAATTATGGCTTAATCCTTGCTCTAGTTGCTCCTGTCAACAGATAAGATTTATTGAGATGCGGAGTCATAGAATTGCTCCCACTTCCTGGCAACACTCAATCTAGAGGGAACTCCTGCCTTATAGACCCTCCCCAAAATTACCCAACCAAAGCCCAAATCCTGTGTTATATACTTTCTAACACCCTCATCCTTAGACTCCACACAGTTTTGCATGGTGCACGTTATCCTCTCTAGAACGTGTTCAACTACGGATGTGTTCCTGGTGGTCTTTGGCCCAAGCAGATTGACACATGCTACCCTTTCATCTGTCAAATTTTTGTGTGTTTTTGAGTTTGACTATGGGCATGTATCTGGATATTTGTGATTTTGTGATTGACAGAGAAATTTTATTTTTTCTTTATGGTTTTTCACCTTTCAGTCATGCTTAGAGAATCCTTCTTTACTCCACAATTGTAAAAGCTTCATGTATATTTTCATCTAGGTAGAGACAATGAAGAGAGAGAGGTCTGAGGGTGAAAGGAAACAGAATTGTTTGAATTTAGGGAAATGTGATGGGTGAGTAAGGAGCAATAGCTAAAGAGTTCTGAGATGGTAGAATTCTAAGGTTTAAATCTTTTGCTTATATTTTAGAAATATCTCTACAGGGCCTACATCCCTGTCTTACCTTCATGTAGCGTGAGGTGCAAATTCTTACCTCTCTATTGAAAATAAGAATCTGAGAGTGACATCAGCATCATGGTGGGAGGGAGCTCTCCTGGTGAACTCTCCCCTCCATAATACAATGAAAAGGACATTCATATTCCAACAGAGGACATCCACATAACAAAAAAGACGTCAGAGAGACCCATGCAGCCATACATCAGAAGGTGGAGGTGCTGGAGCCCCCCTCAGAGGAGGTGGAATGAGGTAAGAGAAAGCTTTGCTCCCTCCCCAAAAGACTATGATTTGGGGATTGTGAGCTGCCTCCAAGAAGGAAGGAAGGGGGGAGGGGTGCCCCTTCACCAGAAAATCATAGATCCCTGAGGTCTCTTACAGCCTAGAGGGATGTCCCCTACCAAGGTGACTAGCTATTGCAGAGGTGACTTCATCAAACCAACACCCCAGGAGAGTAGATAGAGAGGGCAAAGCAAGAAGCCCCCAAGAGCATGCAGGAGAGGAAAGCACCCCTCCCCCCACCCACCCAGCACCCGGCTCTAGCACCTGGGATCTTGGGGGGAGAGCAAAGGGCTCAGAATACTCGGGTCTTGACCCACACCTGGTGGTGATAGGTGGTAATGGTGATCAATAATACCATGATGTGGAAGAACAGAGACATGCCCTCTAGCAGTATCAAAAATTATGTTAAATCTCCAGATCAGAACGAATAAGACAAGTACTCAGAAATTAATCCTGAAGACACAGAAATATGTAATCTAAATGACAGAGAATTCAAATAGCTATCATCAAAAAACTCAATAAGTTAAAAGAGAATGTAGAGAAATAATTCAGTGAGTTCAGGAGCTATTTCACAAAAGAGGTTGAAACTATAAAGAAGAACCAATCAGAAATATTGGAGATGAAAGACTCAATGGATGAGATAGAACAAAATATGGATTCCCTGAACACTATGTCTGGTCATATCAATAAATCTTATCTGCTTGTTTCCAACTATGGCTTAATCCTTGCTCTAGTTGCTCCTGTCAACAGGATAACAGCGGATAATGTGCATCATGCAAAACTGTGTGGAGTCTTAGGATGAGGGTGTTAGAAAGAATATAATACAGGATTTGGGCTTTGGTTGGGTGATTTGGGGGAGGTTCTATAAGGCAGGAGTTCCCTCTAGATTGAGTGTTGTCGGGAAGTGGGAGCAATTCTATGACTGGGCATCTCAGTAAATCTTATGCAGCATAATCGAAGACAGACATATTGAAATGCTCCATATGGAGGAGGAGAGAGAACTAAGACTAAAAAGAAATAAAGAAAGTCTCTGAGAAATATCTGAATCAATTAGGAAATACAACATAAGAATTATAGGTATTCAAGAGGGAGAAGAGAAGGAGAATGGAACAGAAAGCTTGTTCAAAAACATAATAGCATAGAACTTCCCAAACCCAGGGAAGAAGATAGAAATCCAATGGAAATAGGCTATCAGATCTCCTAAATATGTCAGTGTAAAAAGACCTACTGAAGGCATATAGTAGCGAAACTGGCAAAAGTCAATGACAACAAAAAGATACTAAGGGCAGTAAGGCAGAAGATAATAACTTACAAAGGAACCCATATCAGGCTTTCAGTGGACTTCTCAATATAAACCTTACAGTCTAGGAGAGGCTGGAATAATATATTCATATCTTTTTTTTTTTAAAGATTGGCACCTGAGCTAACAACTGTTGCCAATCTTCTTTTTTTTTTCTGCTTTTTCTCCCCAAATCCCCCCCAGTACATAGTTGTATATTTTATTTGTGGGTCCTTCTAGTTGTGGCATGTGGGACACCACCTCAACATGGCCTGACGAGTGGTGCCATGTCTGCACCCAGGATCTGAACCAGCAAAGCCCTGAGCTGCTGAAGCAGAGAATGCAAACTTAACCACTCAGCCACGGGGCCAGCCCCCCCATTCAAATCTTTGAAGGACAAAAACTTTCAGCCAAGAATACTCTATCCAGTGAAAATACCCTTCAGATTTGATGGAGAAATAAAAACTTGACCAGATGAACAAAAGCTAAGGGAGTTCGTAGCCACAAGACCCTCCCCCCCCCTTACAAGAAACCTCAAGAAGGCCCTCATACCTCAGGGAAGAAAAAAGAATAAAGGGATTACAAAGCATGGAGTAAGGAGATAAATAAGTAGACAAAATTAGAACAGGATAGCAAATACTCAAGTATAACAGTAAAGATGAAGGGAAGGAAAACACCAAAAACGAAGATAATCTTGTCATTTTCACCACAAACTCACAACACAAGATGGAATAAGATGTGACAAAAACAACATAGGAGGAGAAGTTGGAGGGGACTGAATCAGTTTAGTCTAAGGAAATAAGAGGCCGTCAGAAAATGGACTAATTTATCTATGAGATTTTGCATATAAACCTCATGGTAACCACTAAACAGAAAAGAAGAACAGAGACACAAATAATAAACAAGGAGAAAACTAAGAAATTGAGCATTAAAAACTATATAACCCAGTTGGTAGGCTGAAAGACATGGGATAAAAATAAGAATCTGAATGTGAATTTTTTCAAATTCTTGCTGTGAAGCTGGGTTGGTGGGTTTATTAAGGGAAAGATTCTTAAAACTTGAGAGGAAATAAAACCTGAGAACCTTGAAGAATCTACATTTGCTGCGCTGAGTCTGTTGCAGGTGGGGACAGGAGAAGGGTGTGAGGAGCCGAGCATGGATGGAGCCTGTTCCCTGTCACTGCTGAGTGCATCGTGGGCTTTGATGTGGTTACTCCTCTGCTGGGTTATCTGTATTTTCTTTTGTCCTTGTCCCTTCAATAGAATCTTGTCCCACCAGGACCTGTGATCACAGGGACTCAGATATCACCTGGGCCTTGTCATGTCTCCAAGACTGTGGGCAGCAGGGGCTTTATGTGGCCAGGTCAGCCTAGGCTCAGGATTGGGTCTGGCCCTCAGCCTCCATCTCTTGTGTATTTATTTCTTGTTTCTTTTTCTTTCTTTCTTTCTTTTTTTTAGTGGAGATTAGCCCTGAGCTAACATCTGCCGCCAATCCTCCTCTTTTTTGCTGAGGAAGACTGGCCCTGAGCTAACATCCATGCCCATCTTCCTCTACTTTATATGTGGGATGCCTACCACAGCTTGGCTTGCCAAGTGGTGCGTAGGTCTGCACTCATGATCTGAACCAGCAAACCCCAGGCCACTGAGGCAGAATATTCAAACTCAACCGCTATGCCACCGGGCCAGCCTCTATTTCTTGTCCTTTTTTTTCTGTAGAAGGTTGTACCCGTTCTTGTTCTTCTTTGAGAGTTCTAGTCTCATTCTCCTCTGGGTGTTCCCTGTCTCCGACAGCAGCAGGAGTCATTCTGCCTGTCATTGTCCCTACAAGGCCCAGGTGTCCCCTGCAAACAGGAGACTCTGTGGTATTGAGAGATGAATTTTCAGACTGTCCAGCTCTTGCCTTCCTTGTAGTGATTTTTCCTGAATTGTTCTTTCCATCTTTTCCAAAACCTTTTTAAGGAACCAAATTCCAATATTAGCAGAGAGGAGAGATTTGATAGTTTACCATCTTGGATAAACAACAGTTAGATTTCCAGGTTCTTTACCCTCCTACCCTTTCTCCCTAACCTTAGCTCTAGTAATCTGAGTGCTGGCTCCAAACCAAACTCATGGATTTATAAAGCAGTCTAATTTAGATTTATATTTGGTTGGAAAATAGGGCCCATAAGTCAAGGATCAATTTTTTCTGAAGAGGAAAATATAGCAGAGTGCTGTGGTGTGCAGGAAGGCTAGTGTGGGAGAGAAGGATGGATGGAGGGTGGGAAGAGCAGCCTTCTGAGAAAAGTACAGGTGGCATTGATGGTAATGTGAGTGGATTTTGTGCTACAGCTGCCACAAAATAACGTTTGACCTGAGGCTGCATTAATAAAGACAATGTCTCCAGAATAGGGAGGTGCTCTACAGCGATGATTCATCCAACCAATGTTTTTTGAAGACTTTCTATAGGATACACTATTTTTGCATCTGGAATACATTGGTGAGCTAAAAACAGGTGAAAATTGCCAGCCTTGCGGAGCACACGTTCTAGTGGGAAGGGGCAGACTGTACACTCCAAGCATAGTGAATAAGGGAAGGGTTTCTACTAGAAGGTGGTAAGTGCTATGGAGAAGGCAATCATGAGTGTGAGTGTGTGGAAATGCAAGATAGCTATTTACTAGTGTGGTCAGCATGGGCCTCGTTGAGAAGATGACCTGTGAGGAAAGATGTGAAGGACGTGAGGAATTATCCACGAGGATGTCTGGGGGAGATTCTTTGCAGGCAGGGGAACCTCAAGTGCAAATGCACTAGGGCAAGAGTGTGTCTGTGTGTTCTTGAAACAGCCAGGAGGCCAGTATGGCTGTAGCAGAGCACACTTGACTGAGGTCAGATGAATGGGCAGGTCATGCAGGCTGGAGGATGCTGGAAGAGTTTTGACTTTGAGTGAAACCGTTTTGAGCAAAGACAGACAAGCTATGACTTCCTTTTTAAAAGGATTGCTCTAGCTGCTGTCCTGAGAATAGAAGTGAGAGAGAAGGAACAAACAAGGCAGAAGGGAAAAGTGATGGAAATGTTTGCAGTGTTCCAGAGTAGAGATGTATACTTTTTTGACTGGGGTATGAGCGGTGAAAATGGTGGGGAGTGATTTCATTATAGATACCTTTTGAAGATGGACTTTGAAGCATTTCCTAATGGATTAAATCTATTGTATGAGAAAGAAGAGTCAAGAAGAACACCAGGAGCCAGCCTGGTGGTGTAGTGGTTAAGTTTGTGCACTCTGCTTTGGCGGCCCGGGGTTTGCTGGTTCAGATCCTGGGCGCAGACCTACACACTGCTCATCAAGACATGCTGTAGTGGCATCCTACACAGAAGAACTATAAGGACTTACAACTAGGATATACAACTATGTACGGGGGCTTTGGGGAGGAAAAAAAGGGAAGATTGGCAACAGGTGATAGCTCAGGGCCAATCTTCCTCACACACACACAAAAAAGTTAGCTATGGTTAAAAATAAAAAGAATCAGGGCACCAAAGATTTTAGACTATGCAAGTAGAAAGATGGAGTTGCAGTCTGCAAAGATGGGGAAGAATCTGGAAGGAGTATATTTGGGGAGGGAGCATCACAGGCATTCTGTTTAAGAGATGTTAAAGAGAAGATGTTTATTAGGAATACAAGTAAGGTGTCAGGTTGGCAGTTGGACAGATGAGTCTGGAGACATTTAGGAGAAACATCTGGCCGGAGAAATAGACTTAGGAAGCGATGCCATAAAAATGATATTTAAAGCATTGACAGTGAATGAGGTCACCAAGGAACTAATGAAGATAGAAGAGAAAGGAAAAAGGACTGAACCCTGGACCCCCCAGTGCTAGGGATCTGATCAGACCACATACCAAGAGCTGACTGCACAGTTCCGACTCTGCATCTAGAAGGCTTGGAGACCAGGGAGTCCCAAACTTTCCTGTGCACAGGAATCCCCTGGACATCTCGTTAAGATTCAGAAAGTCTTGAGTGAGCATGAAAATCTGTATTTATAACAACGTACTGATGATACTGGTCTTCAGATCACACATTCAGTAGCAAGAACATTGACCAAGATTCCCTCATGGCTGTGCATGAGCCTCACCTGTAGCCTGTTAAATAAGTGATACCTGGACTCCATGCCCAACATTCTGACAGCAGCTTTGGGGAGAGGCCTGAGGATTTTGTAACAAACTCACAAGCCATCTTGGTCTTGGCAAGATTTGGAACCACAAAAGTCAGTGATCAGAAAGCACCCAGGGTGGGGAGGGGCCTTAAATCCACATTTAAATGTCTTTTTTTTCCTGGGAAAGAAAAGAGAGTTCATATATCATCGATTATGAGACGTGATGGTGGGAGATACATGTTGTTTTCTCCATCATGGGGTATAGCCAGGTGAAAGATTTAAGAAGTTACTTTCAGGTCAGCATAATGCAAATCTCTGAATATTTTCTCTCTAAACTATTCCCCAGGCTAATTTCTCACTTACTTCTTGGAGCAAACAGTGGAATCCCAATGTTTCTAATTTAAACATAAAAGAATTTATATATGTAGCCTAAGGGGCTCATTTTACTTGGGAGAAGGCCCCAAAACCAAGCTTGAGGCTACACAGCCGGGAACAGAATCCACAATCCTGCCCCAGGTCTGGTCCCACGTAGGAACCACTGCCCCTGCTGCTGGACACAGATGTCACTCTTCACACCACAGACACCCCTGATGGTGGACACTGGACCCTGAGGCTGAGACTGCTATCGCTGCTGCTCCTGGCAATGGGACATTCTTACTGCCACTCACATCACCCTTGTCAAATGCATTCTGCATAGTCCTCGCTTTTCTGTGTCACCGTATCCTGAGTCAGAGTCCAGATAAGATCACCTGAGTGGTGGAACCAAAGCCTCATGCTGTGTCCAACTGCAGCAATGTTGAAGAAAGCAATTGTTCCTCTCTTATGGAAGGAGGTGGTCTCTGCCTCCTACCAAGACTCTCTAATCGTGAGATTTTCCTGATGTAAGATGCAAGTTCAGATGCTGGGGGTAGAGGAGTGAAGCATGGAAAAAGAATGATAAATTTCAATTCTTGGAGCAGTGATCTGAGACTAGAACTTGCTCTGGTACATTGTAGGCACTCAGATTTGGTTGGATAAATGAGTGACTAATAAATGACATCTTTCAACTTATTCCCCTGATAGTTTGATTTGGGGTCTAGCTTGTCTACTCCAGTTTATACTCTCAGATAAGTGGAGTGAGATGGTGAAGTCCTTACTTGAAATGTCTTCTCCCTGCCACTATCTCTTGCTAGGATTAAAACACCCAGGTCCTTAAATTCAGAGGATCCATGTATACACTGACATTGTATATTAATTTTTATATTTCTTTGTACTTGCATGTATTTCTAGAGGGATTACCCATAGAATTCATCATTTTTATGTGATGCCCACAAAAGTCGAAAAAAATCCTATTTTAGACACCATGCTACTTAAACTCTGGCCTATGAACAGCTGACAACCAAACTGTTTTTGGCAGACCTGAAGACACAATATAAGTGCCCACCTTTTGCTTAGCTGTTATCAGTCTGGGATAAGATAGGTAGAGGTTTACTTGCTTACTCTCACTCTCAATTTCTGTACTTATCTTATTATGGGTTGGTAACAAACAGTCCACAGAACAATACTGGCCCACAGACCACATTTTGTGTTGCGTCGTGTCAGATTAATAGCAGGTATAATTCACTAGTTAATGGGAATTCTATTTCTAGTAATATGGTAGACTAAGTTTTAAGGCTGCTTCTCCCAGTAAAAACAACTAAAAATAATAAATAAAATATATAAAGCATCCAAAAGTATGAAAGAACAAGCAAGAGAATAACCCTTTAGGCCAGAAAATAAATGTGGATAGGAATTCAGAGAGAAAAGTTGCTTTTATCCTGAAGACATTTGCCAAAAGTGGAAAAATCTAAGCTTTGGTTTTCTCGGGCTCACAAGCTACAGTAGACAGGAGACAGTTCTTGGAGCTTGTTCATATGGCAAGTGTAAAAGGAGACACTCACACATCCCAGAAAATCTAGGAAACTGAAGATACATTTCCTCAGAGTAAGGGTGGTGAAACAAAAGAAAATCTGTTTCATCCCCAACACAAGAGTATTCTAAGCAAACCCAATTTTGAGTCATCAAAAAACAAGGCAAAACTGTTTTTCAGAATTTGTAACCACCAGCCAGCCCACCTGTGCATTTGTTGTCCAAACTTGCTTTCCCATTTTGGGATAACCGCAAGCTATGATTGTGCTTTGTAACTGTCTTGGATTGGGTGGTCCATCCACCCAAAAACTGGAGGAAGAAAACAAAAATCTCTAGAGAAATCTATATTTAACCTATGTGTAAAATAATTTACACAAATAATTGCACAGGAAAAAAGAGCAGCTCAGGGCAAGAGATGTACAAGTACAAGTGGAAAAAAGTCAATATGATTGAGAACCACAAGAACAGTAGATAGTAAAAAGAGGCTCATAAAACTTAAATATTGGAATTATGAAACAAAAAGTAAAGTAACCAGGGTTATTGTGTATAAAGAGAAAAATGACAAGCTTGAAAATGCCGTGATGGAGTATCAAGGACAAGATTTACTCTCCTGACTTAAACATTACAAATTCAGATAACGTATGAAACAATAACATTGAGACAATTGGGTAATAGAGAGTATAAAGATTGTGATCTCTAAGAGAAGAGAAACAAAAGAAGTGAAGCCTAGAATTGTTCAGCTTCCTTCCTGAAGAGAATTTCCAGGACACAGCGCAGGGAGGAGGAGGAGCCCTAACAGAGCCCAGGAGTCTCACTGAACTGTGGGGACAGAGTTGCGAACTGGGGAAGCCAGGACAGCCAGAATACACAACGTGAAGTCACATGGAGAAGAGAGCTGGACAGAAAAAGCACTGGAAGTCTGCAGAGGGTTCCCCTCAAGTCTTCAGCTCATCAGTGCATGCACGTAAGGAGACTATCCAAGGACGGGAAAGACTAATCCAAAAGGGTAATATACATATTACATAGTGCCCCTCAGGACTGGAAATAGTACCTGTTCCCAACCAGTCTGGAAGACTTCATAATTCACTGGGCATTGCATAGAGTATTCAGAAGGGTCTGTGTCAGTATTTGGGAGTAATTAGCCCTGGGCTAACTTTCCAGTTTTTCCTAACAAATATTAAAAGTAAGACCTAAAAGGATCAAATTGCTTTTAAATAACTTAATTTGTCCCAGAAATGAAAGCTGAAGAATATATGGAATGCAAATATATCTGGCATCTAACCTAGTAAAATCATAATGTCTGACATTATATTAACAATAACCAGGCATGCAGTGAAAACAAAATAATACAACTCATATAGCCTAAAAAAGCAATAGATCTAACCCAGCACTGACAAACTTACACAGATGTTAGGATTAGAAGACAATGACATTAAAATAGTTCTTACAAATGTACCCTTATAGTCAAAAAGTTATATGAGATGTGAAAGATATAAAAAACCAAAATCAAACTTGTAGAGATAAAAATGTCTGAGATGGAAAATACATTGGGTGTGAGATGAAATTATTGGCAGATTTGCTATGGCAAAAAAAATATCAGTGACCTTGAAGACATAAAAATAGAAACTTTCTGAAATTATATGAAGTAATAATTCGTACAATGTATTGTTGGGTTTGTAACATATTTAGTTATGGTGTGCATAATTATAACAGCATAAAAAGGAAGAAGAGGAACTAGATATAGAGCACAGTGTTTCTATATCTCACTGAAATTAAGTTAATATGAATTGAAGTAGATTTTGATAAGATCAGGTATATGTGGAGAGCTGTAGTGCAGCCACCAAGAAAACAACTCAAAACTAGAGTGATAAAACACTAAATGAATTAAACTATCAAATAAAAAAATCCACTTAACACAAGAGGAATCAGTAAAGGAGGAAGAGTTGAACAAAAAGGACATGAGACACATAGAAAACAAAACATAAGATGGCATCTTAAACCCAACTGTATCAATGTTAACATTAAAAGTAAACGGAATGAACAAGCCAATCAAAAGGCAGAGATCGTCACAATGGATAAAAGAACAAGATCCAACTATCTGTTGTCTACGGCAGACACACTTGAGATTTATAGTTACAAATAGATTAAAATTTAAATGTTAGGAAAAGATATACCAACAGAACCATAAGAAAGCTGGAGTGGCTACACTAATATCAGATAAAATAGACATTAAAAAAAATTCTAGTAGAGATAAACAAGGACATTTTGTAATGCCAAAAGGGTCAATCCATGAGAAAAAAAATTACAAATGTGTATGCACCAAATAACAGAGCACCAAAACACACGTATGAAGACCGAACTGACAGAAATGAAAGGTGAAATAGAAATACAAAATAGTAGTTAGAGACTTCAATACTTTCAATAATGGGTAGAACAACTAAACAGAAGATCAACAAGGAAATAGAAGATCTGAACAACATTACAAGCCATCTAGACCTAATGGACGTATATAAACACTCTACTCAACAACAGCAGAACAAACATTCTTTTCCAGTGCAAATGAAACATTCTTCAGGATAGTATGCATGCTGGGCCATTAAAAAAAATTAATAAATTTAAGAGGATAGAAATAATATAAAGCAGGCTCTCTGACTACAGTGGAATAAAATAAAATAGAAATCAATCAATACCTGAAAGAAATTTGGAGAACTCACAAATGTATGGAAGTTAAATAACTCCAGCATAACCAGTGGGTCAAAAAAAGAAATCAGAAACAGAAATTAGGAAATACTTTAATGAAAATGAAGAGGCAACATACCAAAACTTATGGGATGCTAATAAAGCAGAACTTAGAGGGAAATGTAATGAACATAGAGCAAATTCTGCCAGCCTGAATCTCTGAATGATCGTGTGGAACACATAGTGCTGCCTCCCAACCTCCCAACACACTGCTCAATCAGAACCACACTGGGAAGCCTATTAGCAAAAAATAATCTTCTATTGTGTTGAGCCAATGAAATTTTTGAATTTATTTATTACAACAAATACATTACATATATATGTTGTATTACATATATGTGTAACATATACATGTTAACAATATATGTTATGTAACTGAAATATATATGTTAAATATGTAAGATATATATATATATATATATATATATATATATATATATATATTGTTTCACCAACAGCTGAGGTCAAAACACTAACATACTTGGGAAAGGAGAAAAGTCAAGCTTTGCATTGTTTTATTAAATTTGACATTCAGGTTTTAATCGGATTGATTTTTTAAATGCAACGAGACTGTTCTAGTAACATGAAGTACCCATAAAATCATAGAATATGCCAAGAAACTTGTTCAGAGACTCACTATCTAGTAGGAAAAAAGGGACAAACACAGCAGAGTTGGAAGCCAATAACAGAAAAATATATATATAACATTTTCGTGTTTTTATGGAGGGCAGATTGAATAAACTGTTTTACTTGTTTAGTGTAGCAAAATTGAGAGGGTATAGTCCCCAGAAGAACATCAATAAGTTACAGCAATATCTGGAAGAAGAAATTAGAAAATGTTGAGGTAACATTGGGACAATCCCTTCTTATTCCTGGAAATATTTGAGAGGTCTTTGCAGGGGTGGAGAGCCTGGTGAGCAGGTGTAGCCAGAACCTGGAAATGTGCTGAGGAGACCCAGAGCTAGATGCTCTAAAGGCTCCCTCCCTCCCACTCTTGTCAGCAGAGCAGAGAGCTGGGTCAGCAGGTCTGAATCTGCATTTCAGAAGAACAGGCCAATGCCAGCCACGGAGCTCCAGGGACTGCCAGTTTCTAATGAGCTCAGGTCCTTGACCAGGGACCTGCTTTTGCATCATAGTGGCACAGATGTCCCTGCCTTGCTGTCCCAGTAATTATGCAGAGCATTTTCAGGCATCCTCATTCCTGGAACAATAGCCATGGGAATATAGTCCACTGTGCCAGCTTAAGTGAACCCCTCCATGGGACAGTGAAAAAACGTGGGGATCAGAGTGTTCTGATCCTTCTCTGATTTTGACTATTCCCTGATAGGTTTTACACGTGCATCATGTGGTACTGTGGCATGTGTGCTGTGTCCCTTTGAATCACAGTTGGGTTGTGTATTGAAGGGCTTCTCCAGGATTGTTCTGAGTCCAGCTACACCATGGACTAATCCCTATCCTGATATAACAAAGGGGCATGAACAGCATTACAGCCTAAGCACTGAAAAGTGGGCAGCATCAGACTGTTTTACATTTGTGAACAGGGACATAACTGCAAGACAGCAGGTATTCCAGCTACCAGCAGGAAATATGGTTGGTTTTAGGGAGAAAGCACTTTTTTTTTTTGGTTTTTGGGAGGGCCAGACTCAGAGAAGTATAAGAGCAGAAGAATGGTTACAGCTGGAGGAAGCCATCTCATGCAAGTTAGGAAGGCATCAATAACAGAGTCCTCAGCATTTTCCTCCTCCCTCTCTTCATCCTCCCTGCATCTCTGGTCCAGCAGTGATGGCAGCAGTGTGGAGCTCACAACCTCAAGGGAACAACTAATGTCCAGCATCATCAGCATAAGGGCTCTTTAGATAAAAGGGGGAAATGAGTGTCCTCAAGGTTTTAGGGGAGGGCTGGTCCAGGCATGGGGTGTGACCAATTCTGTAGCTCTTCTATATTCACCATGACAAGTAGCAAGCAAGCTCAACACAGAATATATTAAATGATAGCATTTTCGCCCTCCTCCAGAGATCTCAGACTGTCCAGTGACTGTGTCCTTAGTTATCCTTGAATGGAAACTTGGTAAAGTGAACAGTTGCAGGGACTGGCATGATAACATTACAGATGTGTATCAGAAGAATATCTTTTGAGATCACAGGAAATACAAGAGACAGAAACAGTTTAATAATAACTTGATAAAACCATTAGCCAAATTCAGAATATGGAACATTCTACAGGACAAGTAACTTGATTTCTCCAAGAAATCAAAGGCCAGAAAAAGGGGAATGGGCTAGCATATTATAGAAGAGGAGAAACTACAGAGACGTAATAATCAACTGCATAGTGTGGACCTTGTCTGGATCCTGTTTCAGACAGACCAACTGAAAAAGATATCTTGAAGATCACAAGGAACATGTGAATATGCACTGGTATCTAGTAAAGTTAGAGAATCCCTAACTCTACATCCCTAGTTACAGCCTGTGGGAAGCCATGCATGCAGGTGGTTCCCAAAGTCACTCTTGTGATAGGAAGACTATGAGATTTCCCCAAAAATCCCCATCTCCTGGTATTCATGCCTGTGTGTAATCCTTACCCTTAGAGCATAAACTGGACCTAATGACTAGCTGGTAACAATAGAATGTGGTGAAGTGATGTAATATATATTTCGGGATCCCCAGGAGACAGGATATGAGGGAACTAAGCTCACTTGTCCCAAAGTCAGCTGTTCAAACCAGGCTAGGGAAGCACAGATTTCCTATGGAACCCAATGACAAATGATGCTGCATTCCTTGTCTACCTGAGAGGTGGCTCCTCTAGATGTCAACCTCCACAGTCCCTGCCATCAGATAGGGTGATGAGGAGGAGGTCATCAGCAGTGTTTCTGATCCTGGCTAAGATGAATAGGAGATTTGGCCTGCAAAGAAGACAAGAAGTGAAGAAACAAAAACTCCTAGATCTAACATCTGGTGAGCCCAAACACTACCCCCAGGAAGCCTTATGGCTAGAAAGATGAGGAAAAAAACAGTCTCCAAACTCTGTGCTGCCCCATGTGGCCAAGCTCTCCCTTACTCCAACTTAGAATAATGTCCTAGGGAGCGCACAGTCGTGAACACTGTTAATATGTCTTTGTTCAACTCCAGGACAGATCTATGTGGCCACCCACTCCTGGGAAGTCCTATTCTCTCTGTATGGATTAGTTAGGATATTAACTCAGTCATGTTCATCAGATATGCAAATAACAGTGGTCTAAACAGGATGAAGCTCATATGTGACTCACATGATAGTGAGGCAGGCAGTCCAGGGCTGCTAGGGTGACTCTGCACCATGACATCGTCCAGGCATCCAGATTCCTATGACCTTCCTTCTCTGCTGTCCCTGGGATGTTGCCCTTATTTGCATGACCCAAGGTACCTAAGATCATGTCCATGGTCCATGAGCAGGACAGGAAAAGCAGGGAAGGAGAAGAAGGGAAGCCCTTCAAAGGCAAAACCCACAACTCCATATCTTCTTCATCATATTGGCCAGAACTTAGTCACATGGATATAGCTAGTCTCAAGAGAGGCTGGAGAATGAATTTAGTTTTTAATCTGTGTGGCCCTATACCCAGATAAAATTCTATTACTATAGAATAAGGATGATTTTTGCTACACTAGATTTGCATGTAAAAAATGGAACAATCTCAGAATATATCAACTGAAAACAAAGGTACAGGAAGAATGTGTAGTAACCTGATAGACAAGGAAATCTCTATAATACCGTAGAACCTAGTAATAGTGGTTGGGTCCACAAAGGAATTTAGAAGAATTGTGCATGGGATTGAAAGGAAGTTTACTTTTTACCGTATACAGCTTTTATTATTTGAATTTTTTTTCAACATCTTTTTTTCTTTTATTGAGTTATTGATAGGTTACAATCTTATGAAATTTCAATTGTACATTAATGTTTGTCAGTCATGTTGTAGGTGCACCACTTCATCCTTTGTGCCCACCCCACCTTTCCCCTGGTATCCACTAAACTGTTCTTGGTCCATAGTTTTAAATTCCTCATATGAGTGGAGTCATACACAGATTATCTTTCTCTCGCTGGCTTATTTCACTTAACATAATTCTCTCAAGGTCCATCCATGTTATTGCAAATGGAATGATTTTGCTCGCTTCGGCAGCACATATACTATATTATTTGAATTTTTTAAAGCTGGTGCACGTATGTTGTGACTTCATTAAATTAACATTTGTTAAGTGGAGCACACAGTGTCAGAGAGCGGACAAGTTCCACAACAGACAACAAGAGAAACTGAAACAGAGAAGTTTATTACTCACAGGTCCTGGAGGAAAGTACACAGCATGCCTCAAGGGGCCACATGGAGAGGTCAAGGCAGATTGATAAACAGGACCTGGGGCATGTGCCTTTATTAGGATCTGTGGGTGGACTGCTTTGGAGTTTTCAGGCTAAGCCCAGAATGGCTAAAAAGAACAGAGTTTTGGTAAGGCCCTAAGGGGCCACAAGGGGAAAGCCCTGGAAGGCAAGGGAGACCGTTGCTCACAGGGCTGATGAGGAAGTCATATCAGGACCTCACATTTCGTTGAGACTCTGAGGGCTGTTATCTAGGGCATGCAGTTGCAGGAGGGGCTAGTGTCAGTTCAAGGCCCCACAGGCCCCTTGGCCACACAAAATGAAGGCTGAGGCAGCTGTATCATGTAGTAGTTTCACTAAACTCTAGACAGTGTATTGGCCAGTTGAAATAAATTTTGGATTACCAGAGAAAAACACATGTTTTTTAGCAAGCATTAGTTAGGTAGTTCTTATGTCCCAGGCCTCCTGGACTGAAACTTCAAGGAATTCACAATGGCACAGAATAAGCTGGTAAATGTAACATGTAATTAGTGCTGGGAAACCACTTCCAGGAGGAAGCAATGTCTAACCTGAGACCTGGAGGAGTAGTAGAGTCAATCGAGGTAAATAGGCAAAGGAAACCTTTTAGGGAATCAGCATCAGAAGCGAAGGCTCATAAGAGAGAGAGAGGGAGAAAGAGCACGTGGGGAGTGTGAAAGAACTGTTAGCAGATCAGTGTGGAGATAAGAGAGAGAAGAGCACAGTGGTAAAAAGTGAGAATGCAGGGCCAGCCCCAGTGGCATGGTGGTTAAGTGTGATTCAGCACAGGGTTCGGTTCCCAGGCGTAAACCTACACCACTCCACTGTTAGTGGCCAAGCTGTTGTGGTGACTCACGTCAAAAAAGGAAAAAAAGAGGAAGATTGGCAATAGATGTTAGCTTAGGGTGAATCTTTTTTTTTTTTATTTTTTTTTAAAGATTTTATTTTTTCCTTTTTCTCCCCAAAGCCCCCCGGTACATAGTTGTGTATTCTTCGTTGTGGGTTCTTCTAGTTGCGGCATGTGGGACGCTGCCTCAGCGTGGTCTGATGAGCAGTGCCATGTCTGCGCCCAGGATTCGAACCAACGAAACACTGGGCCGCCTGCAGCGGAGCGCGCGAACTTAACCACTCGGCCACGGGGCCAGCCCCGGGTGAATCTTTCTCAGCAGAGAAAACCAAAAAAAAGTGAGAGTGGAGTGGTGACCATGCTCCAGATCACGAAGACCATCTCAGCTTGAGGAGAACCTTGGCTCTTAACCTGAGAACAACATGAGCGTATGGCGGCATTGAAACCAGGGAGAACCCTACTCAGATCCGCATTTTGGAAGAATCTCTCTGGTTGAAGTGTGAAGAATTAATTTAGAGATGCTAGACTGGATACGTAGAGAAGAAGGGGGTGGGCAGGGGAAACCATCACGGGAACAAAGGGAGACTACTTGGATGGAGGAACAGGGTAGAAGGACTCAGAGAGTTCTGAGCAGCAGCATGTGGAAAATGAAGTAGGAAAAAAGAATGGTCCCGAAATGATCAGCATTCCTTCTGGAAAAATGACATATGACAAAGGATTTTTGCCTGTAAATTAAGAAGTGGATGGATTCGTATGTTGTTGGTGATCAGAGAAGAGTCAAGTTTAATTCCACTGTACAAACATTTATGGAGTGCCAGGTATGGTGCTCCCTGCTGGAGATGTAAGGAAATCAAAGGTATAGACCTTATCACTTTGTGACTTGTATGTCTTCTTCTGATGAGGAACTGTGCCTATCCATGACTTCCCAGGACTCCCGCTAACTTTGCAGACTCCGTGTTTGGGAAGTGAGTTGAGACTTGGAGAGTCTCATTTGGTCTAAAACTTGGTAGGAAGGCTTGGTTAGAGAAGACCAACTTCCTGATATAATGACTAATCTATACAGGAGAAACAAAATCGCTAAAAAATAACCTGGGTGAAAGGACAGAAACAAAGTGGAATGACAAGAAGTGACTGTGGAATGCCATATGAGAGCCAGGTGGAAGAAATAGTGGGATCCAGGATTTGCCTGGCAGGATGACACACGGAAGAAAAGAGCAGTTCAGTTTAATGATGGTGCTTTCCTAGAGGGGTAGGAGGTCTGAAAGTAAAGGGGAAAATGTTCAGAGACGATGCTTTCTCAGGTTCACACAGAACTGGGGAGAAACGTTTCCAACGCAAACTTTGCTTCTTGTACCCAGGACTGTATTTTGATAAACAACTCTCCAGATCATCTTGTCCAATGAGAAACCCACAGTTACAGTGATCTTGTTCAGTGATTGTACAGCCTGTGTGTGAACGCATCAAGTGCAGAGGCCTTGCCACCTCCCATTCCTGCTTTCTCTGACCTAGAACATCCCTGTGAAGAAAGATTCTAAGATGGTGCCCAGTGGTGCCCCTGGGATTCACACCCTGGTGGAATCTCCTCCCACTGAGTGCAGGAGTGACCTGGGACTATCTTCTAAGCAACAGAATATGGCAACAGTGATGTCACTCCCATGATTAGGTTATAAGATCAGGACTTCCACCTTGGTAGTCTCTGTCTACCGTCTTCTCTTCTTGCAAGCTTTGATGAAGTGAATTGTCCTCTTGGAAAGGCCCACATGGAAAGAAACTGATGTCAGCCTCCAGGCAAAATTCAGCAAGAAACTGAGGCCCTCGGTCTACCAGCCCACAGGTAGTGGATCCTACCAACAACCACATGAGCTTGGAAGTGGATCTTTCTCCAGTTCAGCCTTCAGATAAGAGCCCAGCCCAGGCCAACAATCTGAATAAAGCCTTAAGAGTAAGTCTGAAGGAGAGGACCCTGCGAAGCCATGCTTGGACTCCTGACCCATAGAAAATAAGAGAAAACAAATGTTTTATTTTGAGCTGCTAAGTTTGTGGTAATTTGTTACATAGCAATAGATAACAGATAAAACCCACAGGTTTTACTAAGTTAAATGACGCTGAGGGCCATTTAAAACTCCTCTCACTCCTCTTCTCTAGGGCAGCCCTTCCCTTTCTTGAAGACAGACATCCTCCTTTCTCCTTACCACCCACAAATATCAAGTTCTCTTACTCTCCTAGTTGCTTTCTTCTCACACCCCGGGGTGTCCCACCCATTTAGCTCCTGTTTCCTTATTCCAAGTGTGATGAGGACCAGTTCTTTCCAATAGTCATCATCCTGACACCCTTCTTATTTGCTTGCAAATGGAAAACTATATGTCCCTTACAATCCCTGGGGAGCAAAAGGGACAGTCAGTAAAAGGCCAGGGTGGATCCCAGGATGAGGAAGTCTTAGAGCAACACATACACACGCGCACACACACACACACACACATAAACACCCATACATGCTTATATATGCACACATACACACATATACACAACATATACACAAACCCCCACACAAAGCCCCATATGTGTTTATATACACACATGAACTCACACAGACAGACAGACACACACACACTCTATACACTCTCTTCAGATTTGACAATTCAGTTGGGAGCCTGGTTTACTTTATCTCACATAAGAAATTTAGGATCCTGATAGAGAAGGACCTGGGAATTTTTGTCCAACGAGAATGAACTTTTCTCCCCAGACACTCTGGGACTTCTGGACCTCATGTGGCCCTGCTCCTGGAACCCTCATTACAGAGCAGTGGATTGGAACTTAGATCAATACCCTGGAGTCCGGAGGCAACCACATATACTGGCCTGCCTGGGAATTGGGGTCTGGGAGTCCTGCAGGTCATCAGCCTCCCACCTTAGCTGTAGCTTCTCAGTCTGCCCTCCCACAGCCAGTGGTCCCTCCTAGGCTTTGCTGCACAACAGGATGTCTGCACACTGGCTCCAGAAGTAACAGGAAAAGAATTCGCAATTTAACCCCTTGGGGTGAGACACTCTTAGATCAGAATCACGAAACCCAGATCCTTTTCCCCCCCTGAGTTCTTTTTCCTCCAGAACACAACCCCCTCTCACCACAGCTCCAGAAAACACAACTCCAATGACGAAACCTCCAAGGAGAACCTGGTGGGCAAATTCTCCCTCAATTGGGATGGTGGGCTGAGAAGGTGGCTCTGGGAAGGGAAGGAAAAGTGAAGGACTCTGATCCCCAGATCTGAGTCCTGACCCTGCTGAAAGTATCCAGAAGGGCTCCTGCTTTCCCTAAGAATAGGCTCCACCCATCTTCATCCTCCTTAACCCATCTCAGGGTGACAGGTTCGGGCAGCCCCTCACGCAGCATCTAAATGAATTGATGTATCTGTACAACTTTATTCGAAAAACAGGCGGTGGTGGGCTGGATTTGACCCATGGGCTGTAGTTTGCAGTGCTATTCCAATCCTGGATGTATCCCTTCCATCTTCGAGTGGATTGCTGCTAGGGTCTGAGAGTACCCAGATCAAGAAAGGCTTATGTGGCCATATGGTCCTTTGATGTCCCATGATCAGATTCTCCATCTCTCCCAGGGCCCAGCAACATTCCAGGAGCTGTTTGTTGAATTGTGCATAGCTCTCCACAGCAGACGGCCATGCTCATTGCTCCAGAGACCTGGGGGTCTTCATTGAAGACCCTCCTATTGGGATCTACCAAATTCCACATGGTAACTTTTCCTACCACACATACCTCTAGTACTGTGACATGTTCTGGGTCAGATGGCCTAAGTAGTAAAGCTACTTGATATAGCCTGGACATGGTTCTGGCTTCCACTTAAAACCAGCAACGTTTCATGTCACCTGATATATAGATCAGAACAACATTGCCATAGTATGGAACATGCTGCCTCTAAAACCTGAAGAGAGCTACCAAATGTGGGGCTCCTTTGTTAGTGGCAGGAGGTACAAAGTGCAATAACCTGTCCTCTACTTCTGAGAGGATGTTCAATCATACTCCAGACCACTGGATCCCTCGAACTTTACCAATGTGACAGGCCTCTGAGTCTTTTTTTTTTTTTTTTGATACCTAATTGACATATAGCATAGTATTTTTGAGACCTAATTAACATATAACATCATATTACATTCAGGTGTACAACATAAAGATTTGATATGTGTATATATTGCAAAATGATGATGAAAGTTTGTTTAATAACATTCATCACCTCACATAGTTACAATTTTTTTCCTTGTGATAAGAACTTTTAAGATTTACTCTCTTAGCAACTTTCAAGTATACAATACAGTATTGTTAACTATAGTCACCGTGATGTACATTACATCCCCAAGATTTATTTAATCTAATCACCGGAAGTTTGTACCTTTTGACCATCTTCATCCATGTGCCTCATCCTCTATCCCCCACCTCCTGCAACCACTAATCTTGTTCTTTTTTTTTTATGAGTTCAGTGTTTTTACATTATACTTAGATTCTTTTCTGTTTATATTTTGTGTACGTATTACACTTTGTGTCTACCATGAGGCTTATATAAATCCTCTTATATTTATAACAGTCTCTTTTAAGCTGATAGATTAAGCTCAAATACATACTGAAGTACTATATGGTTACTCTCCTGCCACACGCGTTATATGCTTTTGATGTCACAATTTATATCTTTTTACCTTGTGTATCCATTAACCAATTATTATAGCTACGGTTATTTTTACTACTCTTGTCTTTTTAACCTTTATATTAGATTTATAAGTAATTTACTTACCACCATTACAACATTAGATTATTCTGAATTTAACTATTTAGTTACATTTACCAGTGAGATTTATACTTTTTTATGTTTTCCTGTTACTAATTAGCATCTTTTGTTTCAGTTTGAAGTTCCTTTAACATTTCTTTTAAGATCGATCTAGTGGTGCTGTACTCCTTCAGCTTTTGCTTGTCTGGAAAACTTTTTCTTTCTCTTCCAATTCTGAAACACAACTTTGCCAGGTAGAGTGTTCTTGGATGGCAGCTTTTTTCTTTTAGCGCTTGGAATATATCATGCCACTCCCTTCTGGCCTGAAAAGTTGCTGCTGAAAAGTTGCTGATGATCCTAGGGGCATGCCCTTGTATGTAACAAGTTGCTTTCGCTTTGCTGCTTTTTAAGATCCTCTCCTTGTCTTTAACAGCCTCATTACCTTGTGTCTCAGTATGGGTCTCTTTGGATTCTTCTTTTTTGGAACTCTTTGAGCTTCCTGGATCTGGATATCTGCTTCCTTTCCCAGGTTAAGGGAGTTTTTAGTCATTATTTCTTCAAGTAAGCTTTCTGCCCCTTTCTCTCTCTTTTCTCCTTCTGGGACCCCTATAATAAGAATCTTGGTCCACGTGATGATGTTGCATGAGTCCTTTAAGCAACTTCACTCTTTCTCATCCTTTTTTCTTTATGTTCCTCTGACTGTATGAGTTCCACTGCTCTGTGTTTGAGTTTGCTGATCCTTTCTTCCACTTGATCTAATCTGCTGTTGAACCCTTCTATTGAATTTTTCAGTTTGGTTATTATATTCTCCAGTTCTGTGATTTGTTTGGTACTTCTTCTATTTTCTATCTCTTTGTTAAAATTCTCACTTTGTTCATGCATTCTTCTCCCAATCTCAGTGAGCATCATTATGACCAATATTTTGAACTTTTTTTTTTTTTTTTAAGATTTTATTTTTTCCTTTTTCTCCCCAAAGCCCCCCGGTACATAGTTGTGTATTCTTCGTTGTGGGTTCTTCTAGTTGTGGCATGTGGGACGCTGCCTCAGCGTGGTCTGATGAGCAGTGCCATGTCCGCGCCCAGGATTCGAACTAACGAAACACTGGGCCGCCTGCAGCGGAGCGTGCGAACTTAACCACTCGGCCACGGGGCCAGCCCCCCAATATTTTGAACTTTTTATCAAGTAAATGTCTTATCTCCATTTCATTAAGTTCTGTTTCTGGAGCTTTATCTTGTTATTTTGTTGGGAAGATAATATTCTGTTGCTTCATTTTCCTTGACTCTCTGTATTTCCTTGACTTTCTGTGCTTAGATAAAACAGCCACCACTTCCAGTCTTTAGTGGTGTTAGGTAGGAGATGAACCTTGTCATTCAGCCTGGCCCTAGCTATTGGTTGTCTCTCAAATTTTTGTGATTGTCCAAGGTACTTTCTTTGTTCTTAGTGGCTCCCAGTAATTGAGGGTGTGCTGAGACTCCACCAAAGGGGAGGATCTCAGTTAGCACCTAGATACAAGTTGATTGAAAGCCAGACCCTCAGGCAGCAGCTTTTAAAGTATGAAAGTAGATCTCCTTCAGGGACTGGGAACTGGGCATTGCTGACTGCTCCCTCTGTGCTGAGCTGTAGGGGAAAGCTGATTAAGAACTCTTTCTTTGGGGGCCAGCCCACTGGCACAGTGGTTAAGTGTACACATTCTGCTTTGGCAGCCCGGGGGTCACTGGTTTGGATCCCAGGTGCGGACATGGCACCGCTTGGCAAGCCATTCTGTGGTAGGCGTCCCACATATAAAGTAGAGGAAGATGGGCATGGATGTTAGCTCAGGGTCAGTCTTCCTCAGCAAAAAGAGGAGGATTGGCAGCAGTTAGCTCAGTGCTACAGTTCTGTGGGACCAAAAAACACAAGCTCCACTGGCCACAAAAGCCAGGTGACCAAGGAAACTGTCCCCTGGGTGGCAGCCACTAAAGCTGGCGTGCCAGACATATGTACAAGCCCATACCAGAAGAGACACAGACAACCCAGAGTAGGCCAGAGGGAGAATGCAGAGATGGTTCCTGCCACTTCTCCATTCTCCAGGGAGGATCATGGTTTGTTGCTTTATGTGTGCTAAATTAGAAATCTGACCCTCCAGCAGTAGTTTTTAAAGTATGCAAATTGGCCTTTTTCATGGAAAGACTGGGAGATGGGCCATTCTGGCTTCTTCCTTTGCAGAGAGTCATGGGGGGATAGTTGGTTACAAAGTGTTTCTTTGTTTGCTATAGTGTTATGGTACCTGGAACTCAAGCCCTGCTGGCCACCAGAGCCAGGTAAACAAGGGATGTGTCTCCTGGGCAGCAGCTACACAAGCTGGAGTCCAGACATACATATGCACAGCCTCTTTCCAGGGAGACAACAGCACTGTTGACTTGGAGCTGGGCAGAGGGAGAACATGGAGATGGCTCCTGCCAGCCTCCCTGATCTCCAGAGAAGATGGCAGTTGGCAGCTAGACAGGTGCTAAAGTAGGAGCCTGACCCTCAGGGTGCAGCTCTTAGCATAATGCAAATTGGCATCTTTCAGAGAAGATTGGGAGATGGGCTTTTCTGTCCTCTCCCTCTGTGCTGAGTCCTGGGGGAATAGTCAAGGCAAGCCTTGTCATCCCATTAAGAATTGTTTCTTTATTTTCTGTGGTCTGGTGGGTCTTGTGAATGCAAGCTCCATTGGTTTCCAGAGTTAGGTTTCTTGGGAGCCATCCTTTAGGTGAAAGTCTTAAAAGTTGGAGTGTTAGATTGATATCAAACCTGAAGTGAGTTCACTCACTCGTTGCGCAGCAAACCAATCTCTGACACCGGGGGTAGTGGAAGAAAGCAGGAATTTTATTATTGCACAGTGCTGAGCAAGGAGAGAGGGCAGCTAATGCTGAAATCCCAAACTCCCCGAAAAGCTCAAAGGAAGGGTTTTTATTTGAGGTTTTAGGTAGGCGAGGGGGAGCATATGGCCTTGCTGGTCGGAGCTTTCCCACCAGCCTGTCTTTAGCCTTGAGACACTTACAGAGAGGAGAGAGCCTGTGACCTTGCTGGTCAGCACCTTTCCCACCAGCCTCTATCTCCTTGGCAAGGAGGAGATAGTAAATGCAAGTGCTTGTGCTTGGCGATGTCTGTCTCCCTGGAGGATAGTGGATTCTGGAGCCAGAAAGCCAGAGAGTAAGCGGGGAAAGAGTGTTTTTGTTTTAACCCCATATATGCTGGATTTAATGTAGGGAAACTGATATCAGTCTCAGTATCAAGATGTTGGGCCCAAACCCTTCCCTCCTCAGGAAGAAGCTGGGAGTTGTGTGTCCGCTCCTGATTTTATGTTGCCTTGGTGGGAGTGGGGTTTACGGTGAGACTGTAACTTCGCCTTTCCTACCCTTTTTTATGTGGGTATTTTTGGTTTGCCTTATGTGTAGGAGTCACTTAACTAGTTTCTGGATTTCTTTCAGAGGGAATTAAATTCCATGTGTAGCAGTAGATTCAGTGTGTCCATGGGAAGAGGTGAGTTTGGGAGCCTCCTATGTCACCATCTTGGACTGGAACCTTGATTTCTTTCACACAGCATAATGTGTTACAACCTTATCTGTGTTGTAGCATGCATCAGTACTTCATTCCTTTTTGTCACCAAATAATATTCCATTGCATGTATACACCACATTTTATTTATGTTTTCATCAATTGATAGACATAGAAGTTTTTACTACTTTTTGGCTGCAATGAATAATGCTGCTATGCATGTCATATACAAGTTCTTATGTGGACATATGTTTTCACTTCTCTTGGGTGTGTACCTAGGAATGGAATTGCTCGGTCGTATAGTTCACACTATGTTCAAACTTTTAGGAATAGCCAGATTGTTTTATGAAGTGGCAGACCCATCTTACATTACCACCACAGAGTACAAGGGTTCCAATTTCTCCACATCCTCACTAGCACTTATTAGTATCTTTTTTTGCTCTAGTCATCCTAGGGAGTACGAAGTGGTATTTCATTGTAGTTTGATTTGCATTTCCCTAATGAATAATAATGTGAAGCATCTTTTCAGGAGCTTGTTGGCCATTCATGTATCTTCCATGGATAAATGTCTATTAAAATGTTTGCTCATTTTTTAATTAGGCTATTTTTTGTTATTATAGAGTTGTAACAGTTCTTTTTATATTCTAGATACTAGTTCTTTAAATATAAGGTTTGCAAATATATTCTCCCAGTCTGGGGGCTGTATTTTTTACATTTTTAATGGTAGCCTCTGAAACACAAAAGTTTTTAAATTTATGAAGTCCAATTTAACAATATTCTTTCATTACTTGTGTTTGAGTGTCATTTGAGAAACAACTATTTAGTGCAAGATCATGAAGATTTATGCATATATTTTCTGCCTATAAAGAATTTTATAGCTTTGGCATTTACATTGAGGTCTTTGATCCACCTTGAAATAATTTTTGCATATTATTTCAGGTAGCGAGATCATGGTCCACCTTCATTCTTTTGCATGTGGATACACAATTATGTCAGCAGGTTAGCCTTTCCTCATTGAGTTGTCTCAGCACTCTTGCTGAATTCAATTAACCATAAATGTGAGGCTTGATTTCTGACCTCTCAATTCTATTCCATTGATCTATGTCTACCCTTATGTCAGTATCACACTGTCTTGATTGCTGTAGTTTTGTAGTAAATTTTGAAACTGGGAGTGTGAGTCCTCAAACTTGGTTCTCCTTTTTCAAGAATGTTTTATCTAGTCTTTTGAATCTTCATATAACTTTTAAGTTCAACTCATCAGTTTCTGCAAAGACACCAGCTGGGATTTTTTAAGAGATTGCATTGAATTTGAAGATAAATTTGGATATAGAGCCACCTTAACAGAACTTTTTCATCATCCTATACTGAAACTATATTCCCAATGAACACTAGTTCCCAATTCACCCCTTCTTCAGACCCTAGAAACCACCAGGCATACATGTATATGTCCTAATCACATCCTAATGGGTGTGAAGTGGTGTCTCATTGTGGTTTTGAAATTCCTTTCCCTAATGATTAATGATGGTGAGCATCTTTTCAGGTACTATTGGTCATTTGTATATCTTATTTGGAGAAATATCCATTTAATTCTTTTCCCCATTTTAAAATAGAATTGTTTGTCTTTTTGTTAAGTTGTTGGAGTTCTTTCTATATTCTGGGTATTAATCCCTTATTAGATATGTGATTGGCAAATATTTTCCTTCATTCTGTGGTTGCCTTTTTACTCTGTTGATACAGGCCTTTGATACACAGAAGTTTTAATTTTGATGAACTCCCATTAGCCTATTTTTTCTTTTGTTGCCTCTGCCTTTGGTGTCATATCAAAGAAATCATTCCAAACCCAATGTCATGAAGATTTTCCCCTATGTTTTATTCTAAGAGTTTTACAGTTTTAGCTCTTATGTTTAGATCTTTGGTCCATTTTATTTTAATGTTTGTTTATGGTGTAAAGTAAGTGTCCAACTTCATTATTTAACACATGGCTATCCAGTTGTCCCAGCACCATTTGTTTAAAAAGCTATTCTTTCCACCATTGAATGATCTTGGCACTTTTGTTGAAAGTCAGTTAATCATAGACACATGGTTTTATTTATGAAATGTTACTTCTATTCCATCAATCTTTGTGTCTATTTATATGCCAGTACCACACTGTCTTGGTTACTGATGGTTTGTAGAAATTTTTGAAATTGGAAATTGTGAATCCTCATACTTTGTTCTTTTTTTATGAGATTGGCTATTGTAGGTCCCTTGAATTTCCATCTGAATTTAGAATCAGACTGTCAACTCCTAGAAGTCAGTTAGGTATGTGATAGGGAGTGTGTTAAACTTTTAGATCAATTTGGGGAGTACTGCCATCTTAACAATATTAAGTCTTCTGATCCATGAACATTTTTCCATTTATGCAGATATTCTTTCACCAATGTTTTGTAGTTTTCAGAGTATAAGTTTTGCACTTCTTTTATTAAATGCATTCCTAATGTTTTCTTTTAGATGCTATTGTAAACAAAATTGTTTTCTTAATTTCATTCTTGGATTATTTTTTGTTTGATGTATAGAAATAGAATTGATTTTTGTATATTGACCTTGTATCCTGCAACCTTTCTTAGCTTGTTTATTTTTTCTTGCCACTTTTTAGTGGATTTCTTAGGATTTCTTATGTACAAGGTTATGTCATCTGTGAATAGAGATAGTTTTACTTCTTCCTTTCTAGTCTACATAGTTTTATCTCTTTTTCTTTCACAATGGCTCTGGCTAGAACCTCTAGCACAATGTTGAAAGAAGTGGTGAGAGTGGACATCTTTGTCCCACTGCTGATTTAGGAGGAAAGCAACCAGTCTTTCACTATTAAGTATAATGTTAGCTGTACTGTTTGCATAAATACCCTTAATCATATTGAGGAAATTCTCTTCTATTACAAGTTTGTTGAGTGCTTTTGTTATGCAAGGGTGTCATATTTTCTCAAATGCTTTTTCTCCATCTATTTATATAAGCATATGGGTTTTGTTTTTAATTATATTAACTTAGGGTATTACATTAATTGATTTTTTTGAATGATAAATCAACCTTGCATCCCTGGAATAAATTCCACTAGTCACAGTGTGTAATGCTTTTTATATGTCGCTGGCTTTGATTTGCCATATTTTGTTGAGGACTTTTGTGTCTACATTCATAAGAGATATTTGTCTGTAATTTTCTTTTTTTGTGCTATCTGTGTCTGAATTTGGTATCTGAATAATACGGCCCTCACAGAATGAGTTGGGTAATGTCCCTTTCTCTTCTCTTTTTGGAAGAGTTTGTAAAGAAAGGTTACTAGTTTTTCTGTAAATATTGGGTAGAATTCACCAGTGAAGCCATTTGAGCCTGGGCTTTTTTTATGTGGGTAGTTTTTGGTAACCGATTCAATCTTTTAACTTGTTAAAGGTACATTCAGGTTGTCTATTTCTTCTTGAATTAGCTTTAGTAGTTTGTATCTGTCTATGAATTTGTTTATTTTATCTAAGTTATTTTATTTCTTGACATATAATTGTTTATAATATTCTTTTATAATTCTCTTTATTTCTATATGATCAGTTATAATGTCTCCTCTTTTATTGCTGGTACTAATAATTTGAGTTTTCTATGTATTTTTCCTTTTTTTAGTGAGTCTAGTTGAAGATTTGTCAGTTTTGTTGATCTTTCAAAGGACCAAATTCGATTTAGTCACTTTTTATATATTTTTCTCTATTTCATTAATTTCCCCTCTAATTTTTAATTTTTCTGTCCTCTGCTTGCTTTTGGTTTAATTTGCTCCTCTTTTTCCAGTGACATAAGGTGGAATGTTAGGTAATTGATTTGAGATGTTTCTTTTTCAGTGGAGTATTTACAGCTATAAATTTCCCTCTAAGCACTGCTTTAGTAGTAGGGAGGAACTGAATAAAGAAAATGACAAATAAACACATCGTACAATTTAAAATTACACAATGTTATATGTCAATTATATCTCAATAACTCTTGAAAAAAAAGACTAAGTACGGAATTCCCCTAACATGGGAAGAAGGTACAGACTCTTAGGGTGGAAGTCAATAAGGGAAGAAAACACAGGTCAGTGCACACAGGCGGCCATAGTCTCCCCATGTGATCCAGTTTCCCCACCTCCTCACATTGTGATGAGAGGAACTCAGATGCATTCAGATCCTAGTTGCATAAAGAGAAGTTAGGGTTTTCAAGTCACAATGAGAGGCAAGGCATGAACAATCTTGTATCACTCAGTCCCCCAAAAGGTCACTGCCTCACACTGTGGAAGAAAATAACAACGAAAAAATTCGGATCAGTCACTGTAGATGGTGCATTCTGAACAGTTCACCCTGTGCTCAAAATGTATCACCCAAATAATCCCCCTAACCCAGTCATGTTACCTCTGCTCCAACCCCCTTCCCATGTCAGGCCCTCCAGGGTCTCACCTTTAGGATCCTTGAGAGGCACATCAGAGCCCTGGCCACTGTCACTGCCTGGGGTAGAGCAAAAACAGGAACTGGTCAGAGCCCACAGGAGGAGATATGGCTAAAGGGGGAATTATGGGGTGGATGAACTTCCCCCATGGGCTCCTAAGTACAACATCCCAAGGGTCTCAGGGATCACCTTCTCCCACCCAAACTTACATGTAGCCTAAGCGTAGCATCCTTATTCTCCGCCTGTGGGAAGAAAATGTCCCGTAAGAGGCCAAGGAGAAGACTGGGTCATCAGATCCTAAAGGAATCCCCTAGGCCTGGACCACAGGGAAGTCTCCAGAACGGTGACTGAAGACCCATGGCAGGATCAGGAAACATGAAGAGAGGATATGTGGGAGGACTGCACCAACTACCCACCTAGAAATCTGTCCCTAGGAGTGACCTTCACTGACCTTCAGCTGCTGAGAATCAGGTCCCCATCACCAGATTCATCAAGTTGATAAATTTGTCTTCATTTTCACATGTGTTTTACTAAAGAGTAAGTGTTAGCAAATGACCCCAGTCTGGCAAGCACGTGTGTGTCGGTGGTACTTGCCATTAACTAGGCAGGGCAAACTTCTACATGGGCTTGAAAGCCCCCAGTGGGACAAAAAGCCTCAGACCCCACCCCTTCCTTACCTGAGCGTTTCCTTTCTCCAGTTCACAGATCTAACCACTGCAGCTCCACAGACCACAACTCCAAGGAAAACCAGGACAACAAAGATTCCCGCAATGGGAATGGTGGCCTGAGGAGGGGACTCTGGGAAAGGAAAGCAAGGTGAGGACTCTGACCCCAGACCTTAGCCCTGACCCTGCTGTAGGTCTCCAGAAGGGGTCCTGATTTCTCTGAGAAGAGGCTCTGAGCCCATGGCTCCCTCCTTACCCCATCTCAGGATGACGGGCTCAGGCAGCCCCTCGTGCTGCACATAGCACGTGTATCTCTGCTCCTCTCCAGAAGGCACCACCACAGCTGCCCACTTCTGGAAGGTCCCATCCCCTGCAGGCCTAGTGTCCACAAACTCTGTGTCCTGGATCTCTCCATCATGCTGCCAGGTCAGAGTGATCTCTGCAGGGTAGAAGCCCAGGGCCCAGCACCTCAGGGTCACCTCACGGTGAGAGATGGGGTGGTGCATCACGTGTGTTCTGGGAGGTTCTGTGGTAGACAAAGAAGAGAGGCTCAGGCAAGGGCTTGTTGAGTAACATCTACTCCAAAGACCAAGATGCCATAACTCCTGATGGCTTGGCTGCCAACCAGGGCAAGGCAAGGAGTGTCTTCAATCAGAGGGTAGAGAGAACCAGCACTAAGCTAAGCAAGGTCCAAGAAAAGGGGGAGGGAACTCAGTCCAATGTTCCTCTCCAGGGTAAGAGCCTCTTCAAAGATTCTCCACCCTCTTATCAAGCCTATTACTCAATGTTTAAAGACAAATGTTCCTAGGCACTCACAGCTGCTGTATCTCTAGTGGGAACAGACCAGAAGTGAGAAAAATCTCCAAGAACCTAGGAACTAACCCTGTGCTCTCCTGAGAGTAGTTTTACCACAGAGTGAGCCTAAGAAGAATGAGTGGGTCAGGTGACACTGCCCAGAAGACTGAATACAGGAGGCTTCCAAAATCCACAGCTCATGCTTGTGAGGGAGCCATCTTCAACACATGGGCCCCTCCCATCCCACACTAGATAACCTGTACCCCTATGCTGGATCAGCTCTTGGAAAGACCCCAACCCACAATCTGGAGAGAGAACTGGCTCAAGCTGGGGATGGAGGAAGAGCTGAGTGGGTGGGCTGTGGGAAGTCATTACCAGTGCGGTTCAAGCTCTCCCCTCCAAACTCCAAGTATCTCCGCAGCCACAGGATGCACTCCTTCTCCAAATAGATCTTGTCTCTCTCAATGAAGTTCCCACTGGCCTCCCATTTCTGCTTGGTGTACTGGGCAATGAGTGAGACTGCCGTGTATTGCAGAGGGTCCATATCCAACCTCAGGTAGTCGTCACCATTGTAGCCATACTGCCAGTGCCAGGTGGCGCTGCTGTCCTCCCGGAGCTCACAGCCATAGGTGAACTGGAGGACGTGGGGGCCTGCCCACCACCCAAGACCAAGCTATGTCATTAAGGGCAAAGTGTGCCCCCAAGGCCTCCCCTTCAATGGTCCCTGCTCCGCCACCCCACTTCACTCCACCTTATCTCTTGGTGACATTCTTCTTAGATGGTGTTCATGTTCTAGACAAGCTAGTTTGGTCCTCTGAGTCTAATCTTCCTTTACTTGCTGTCAGCTCTGCAGCAGGGAGTGGTCTATGCTTGGTCCCAGAATATATTGAAAAAGCATTGGATGAGGAGTTACAGACTTGGACTTTGCCATGACTGTGTCATTTGGACAAGTCATTCAACCTCCACAGTTCTATGTTTGCATTGTGTAAATGTAAAGTTAGACTATGACCCCACAGGTCTCCTTCTGTGCTAACACTCTCAGATTCTAAGTGCAAGTTCCAGAAAACAGAATTACAGTACGCACAGCATTAACATAAGAGGCCACAATGTGCTCAGTATAGTTCTCCTTGAGTGTTATGGACTGAATTATGTCCCCCCAAAATTCATATGTCAAAGCCCTGACCCTCAATATGACATATTTGGAGATTTTAGGAGGTAACTAAGGTTAAATGAAGTTATGACGGGGGCTCCTAATCCAATAGGATTGGTGCCCTTTTAAGAAAGAAGAGATGGAGATCTCTCACTCTCTCCGTGTGAACACACCAAAGAAAGCAAGAAAGTAGCCATTGGCAAGATTGGGAGGGAGCCCTCACCAAAAAGCAAACCCTGCCAGACCTTGATCTTGGACTTTCCAGCCTCTAGAACCGTCAGAAAATAAATTTCTGTTGCTAAGTCATGCAGTAGGTGGTATTTTGGCATGTAACCTGGAACAAACTACTACATTGAGGTACTAGAGAATGCAAATAACTTAATATTAAGAAGGAACACACTTTTGCTGAAAAATTTCTTGCATAAATTTCAGAATCAGATACAAATAACACTGAGATAACCCTAGCCTGGATTAACCACATCCTCCTCTGGGCTCCCATAGTCTAACATGTCAAGCTTCTAGTCCAACACTTACATACTCTACCAAACTTTATTGTGTATCATTTCTCTCTTCTTACGCTGTGAGTCCTTTGAAGGTGGGGACTATGGTGACACCTGTAACATGTTGATCTAGAAAACCTTTGTTGAATTCATGTTCCTAAAAAGACCAACTGATAAAAGCTGAGCAGCATCACTATTCAGTTTTATAACCCTCACTGATTTATGCCTTGATTTGGCATTCAAGACCTTTCACAAACTTGTTTCAATAGTGCCAAGCAGATGGGAGACATTTACTAAAAATTATCAAACTACTATTTATCCCCTGAACCCACTGTGTCAAATCTCACCCCACACTGCACCCTAATTTCCTACTGGAAACATCTTTTATTTTCCTCATTGACCCAAGTAATACATATCCATCAGGTTCTATACAAAGTTCTACCTCATTCATGAAACTCTCCCTATCTACTGGAGGGTCTCACCTATGAACTTTGGTAAACTATTTTCTCTGTTTCTCACTTGACATTTAAGGAGGTTCTGATCTCTGAAATCACTTGGTATGCATCAAGGGTCAATAAGCTGTTCCCAGAGGTGTGGGTTCCTCCATGCATTAATTGTAAGCGCTTAGAGGACAAATACCAGGTTATACTTTTCTGGTTCCCCACTTACTATGTTGGAAAGATATGTGCAAAGCATGTATCCATGACCCAGTGAGACTGTTGAATTAAGTAATTCGTTCATGTCAAACAGATCCTGCCCCCTTATCACTAGAGTGGGCCTCACTTTCAAGTGATAGCTTGTGCAAACTCACCTGCCCCACCTGACCCTGTGGGAACAGCTGTCAAGAGGGTCTCCCGCCCCTGGGGATTAGGGTGAGGTGGTGAGCACTGCTTCCCCCTGCTGTCTCACAGGCACCCACCTGCTTGCTTCTGTGGGTGCTCTTTGTTTAGACGATGCTCCACAGTTTGATTGTAGTATCGCTGCACATTCCTCAAATTTAACTGGAAAATCTTCATCCGACTTGTGAAGATATTGGTCTCGTCATCAAAGTAACTTGGCTCCTCCATCAACCACTGAACGCAAGACTTTGCCTTCATCTCCTCACTGTCATAGCGGATGAAGGGTTGGCCATCCATGAAGCCAAAGGCAGTAAATGCAGGGACTCCTGGACCTGGCTCAGACACAGCCGAGTAGAAATACTGCAGAGAGTGTGATCCTGAGGTAGGAACCAGAGACTGTGGATCAGAGCAGCTCCAGTATTTTTTTTTTAAGATTTTATTTTTTTCCTTTTTCTCTCCAAAGCCCCCCGGTAGATAGTTGTATATTCTTAGTTGTGGGTCCTTCTAGTTGTGGCATGTGGAATGCCGCCTCAGCATGGCCTGATGAGCCGTGCCCAGGATCCGAACCTGCGAAACCTGTGCCACAGCGGAGCACGCGAACCCAACCACTCAGCCATGGGGCCAGCCCCTGCAGCTCCAGTATTTATGAGTGAGGACCCACTTCCCATTGTGTGGGGAACGAGTGTGTATGTCCATGTGTGTGAGTGTGTGTGTGTGTCTGTGTATGTGTGTAATAGGAGAGACAGGACACACAACATAAAAAAATGGGAAAACGATTACACAACAACCCCTTTCATAAACTAATTCTAATCCCACACCAAGTATGCACTGAGAGAATTCAGAGAAACAAAAAAGAAATGTTAGTACAACACCTTTATAAGAGAAGTTTCCATGAAAAATTGTCCTTGAATAGGATTTGAAGAAGTGGAGGGATCCAGAGAAGTGGAGGAGTTTTAGAAATATTCTCATAGCTTGGACTGAAGTATGAGTTGCCTGGAAATAGGACCCTCCTCCAGGTACCCAACTATGATGCTGTAGCATCTCAACTCCCAACTACTCTCTCGCTCTCCCGTCAATATCCCCTTCATCTTTGGTGTCACTGTAGAACGCCCACTGGCCTCAGAGAAAAGAAATTCCAACCCTTCCACACCCTCTGTTTTCTGAGGCAGTCACTTCCTCTGCGAGTGGGAAAGGAAAATCACAGGAAGATCTGGCCAGAGATAAGCACTGCATAAATGCTCTCCAGAGAAATCCATTGGAGCTAGTTTCCAGAGAAGATGAAAAGTAACCAGTGAACAGCAAATGCCCTCTATCCCACATAGCCAACACCACTTCAAGTGAGCCAGCAGCCCCGGGGTGGTCCAGACAGACCCTCCCCCTTACTGGGCTCGCGATCCTGGGCGGATCTCTCAATTTATTTCTTACCCAAATGCAAATAAGGTCACTCTATATGTGAAAAACCACACAGCAGTTAAAAGGGTCATTAGCAACTGGAAAAAATGTAGCCATCTATATTTTCAGTGGTGGTAAGTAGTACTTATTTTCCTTGCACACTAAAGGGAGTGTTTCTATGAATTCCTAATATAAGTGGAAAAGCTGAATCAAAGGTTACGAATATTTTGAGTATCAAATATTACGAAGTTGCTCCACAAAAAGGTCATCCGTTTACACGCACAACAGGAAAGGTTGAAATATGTACATATAGTTTTAATTTATTTCTGTTACAATTGGAGAGGGTGAACACAAGTTCATGTTTATTGGCCAATTGAATTTATTCTTTCATAAATTACTTATTAATATTATTTATGTGCTTTTAACAGTATTGTTTTTCTTTTTTAAGAAGAACCTCTCCACTTCTGCCCCTTGGCATGGACTCCTCCTTTGATGAACAAGTCCCTCTCCCTGTGAACTGACTCTGACCACAGCCAGCTCTGGACTCCAAGGAGAAGCCTCTGCTGAGTCAAGTCAAGAAGTCTTTCCTGGCACCCAGAGAGTGGACATGTTGAAACGTTCGCACTGTAGTCCCATTAACCACCTTCACCACACCAGTCAGGTTTGCACAGAAAAAAATCCGTTTCCTAAAATTATCAATGTGTTGCTCTGAGGTCTATGCTTTTGTTTCCTTGTTTTATTTTAATTCTTTTATCAACCAGATGAGGTAGTGTAATTCATTCCCCACTTCTTGAGGTAAACTCCACAAACCACTCGAGCTGCCAGATATGATGATCATGAATTTGTTTCATTTTCTATCAAGCTGTTCCCTGCTGGTGAGAAAACATTTCACTCAGCAATTAAGTTATGACCCTGGCCTCCACCTGGTGCACCTCTAGATTCCGAAGTGCCACAACAGCTGCTGCCCGACCACGCTGGGAGCCCCAAAGCTGGGGACAATGGTTTCTCACTAGTTTGCATAAGGGAAAATAGAAATATAGTAGGTGGAGGGATGCAGGGGGAAGCTTCACATAATTTAGTGATGGGATTTTCCTGGACGAGTCATATTTTAATGAGTACATCAATAACTCACTTCTTCCATTTGAATGTAAAATGTGTGTGCATGTGTTCTCTCTTTCAGCTCTAACCATCATTAACCAAGGACCAAAATGAACTCGCCTTAGAACTAGATGCTCAAATGGCTGTAGCACAAATTGTTAGAACATAATTTTCAGAGATGATTAAGCTTAATCGGTTACATTGCTCTCAATTGAAAATATTGTAATTAACGATTTTGTAAGGGCAAAAATATTCTTTGTATTTCTAATAAACAAAAAATACTTGCTTAAATTATTTTATTCCATGTTTTTGAATTTCTGGTTTTGTACATATTTTTTAAGTTGCATAATGTATTGGTACAGTAGAACATCTATATATGTTATAAGGAAATAAAGAAACATTCACTTTAAACTCTAAGGAAGGATGATTTTACGTTGGACACCATCGGGCCCAAACTCCTGCTTCTGGCTGTGGCTTAGCCTTCTGAATATTCAACAAGCTTCTGTTTTCTAACTGGCTTTTAAAGAGCAGAACATCTATTTTGAGCACAGCAAGGGTACTGAATTCACAGCTGCCGGCCTGGCTCAGAGATCAGCCAGCTTCCTTTTGGATTTTTTTATGCTTTTTTTATGCTTTTTGGCCCTGAGCTAATCTGTTGCCAATCTTCCTCTTTTTTTTCTCTCCCCAAAGCCCCAGTGCCTAGCTGTATATCCTAGCTGTAGGTCCTTCTGGTTCTTCTATGTGGGATGCTGCCTCAGTGTGGTTTGACAGCGGTGCTAGGTCAGCACCCAGGATCAGAGCCGGGGAACACTGGACCGCCAAATCAGAGAACATGAACTTAACCACCACTCCACCCAGCCTTCTTGTTTACACCACACGCCCTACTTTGCCAGGGTCTGCCCAATGCTGAGCCAGTGCCCGCCTGCATCAAGATTTTAGAAAGTCACCCCTGAGCTTCCAGATGCCCTGAAGCTTCAGTTTGGAGTCTTTCTCTCTCCGCCTGGGTTTCCCCTGCAACTCTTCCCAGCACCAACCCACCCCCCACACACATACACACTCTAGTTCCCCACTCAAGGGTTCCCGTCACCTGCAGGAAGCTCAGGAACCAGGGCAAGAGGGCAAGAGTCCACAGCATCACCCCAGCTGTTAGCATTGGCCTTAATACTCCCTGGGCACAACTGACTCAAGGCGTACACCACGGGAGACTGTCTCACTCCCACTCATTACAGAAGCTGTGGGAGGATCCTCAGAAGAATAGAAACTGCTGAGGCTGAGCAGGAAAGGTCGGAGCAGGAAATCAGAGGAAGATCTGGCCGGATAAGCACTCCATAACTGCTGTCCACAGAGAAGTCCTGTTGGAGCTGGTTTCCAAACATGAAAAGTCACAGGTGAACAGAAAATTCCCGGTATCCCATGTGGCCGGCAGCACGGTAAGTCAGCCAGCAGCCCAGGACTGGTCCAGACAGACCCACCCCGCATTGGGCTCATGCCCCTGGGCCGGTCTCTCAATTTCTTCCTTATCCGAATGCAAATAATGTTAAGCATTACCTGAAAAACTACGGAGCAGCTCAAAGAGTGATTAGCAACTTGGAAAACATAGCCATGTGTATGCTAAGTGGGGAGAAAGTAGTAAACGTATAATTGAAACTGAACTGGCAGTCATGTTAAAAACAGCAAAGCATTACAAGTTTGGGGGGGCGGAAATGGCAAGAAATAGATAAAAATAACGTTCTTTTTTCTTTTTTTAAGACAGGCACCTGAGCTAACAACTGTTGCCAGTCTTTTTTTTTTTTTTTCTGCTTCCTCTCCCCAAATCCCCCCAGTACATAGTTGTATATTTTAGTTGTGGGTGCTTCTAGTTGTGGCATGTGGGGCACCGCCTCCGTGTGGCCTAATGAGCGGTGCCATGTCTGTGCCCAGGATCCGAACCAGCGAAACCCGGGCTCCAAAGCGGAGTGCACAAAGTTAACCATTTCGCCACGGGGCCAACCCCAATAAAGTTCTATTTTGATGTTCTGATTTGGGGTAATTTTTTTCCCCTCCAATTCCAAGTTTTATGGAATGTATTGCCCTTCATTTGCAATCTCCAATTAATCGGTAACATTGGTAATCGTTTGAAAATATATACATACGTCAAATCATTATGTTGTACAACTCAAACTAATATAATGTTATATGCCAATTATATCATAATAAACCTGGGGGGAAAATTGCGTCCAATTAAAAGGAGAAATTTTGCAGGCTCATTAACACCAAAACCCAGAGTGAGGAACCTGCCAGGGGCAGTTACCCTGCCTACATCTGGGGGAAGTGAGGGCGGTTAGAGCTGGTTTCAGTGGTGGGGGGAGAGGGGCGGCAGGGTCTGGACAGTAAATTGACTTCCAAGGGTGGTGAGCATGGAAAGTCACTGAAAGCATCTTGAGATAGATAGATAGATAGACAGACAGACACACATGGATATAGACCAGGGAAAATGCCCAACCCAACATTTTCACATTAACTGTTCCTAATTGATTATTTAAATTTTTTCTACAAAAGTAAGTTTAATTAAATGCATACATTTAATTATTATGGAGTTTGATCACTTATGTGTGTCTGATCTGGTTGCCTCAGGAGGCCTAAGAAAAACCCAGATCCCGCACACACTAACACACACATCGACACACACATCCTTCCTCAGTGGCTTCCTGCTGGATGGAACTCTTTTGCTGTTTACTTCGTGATGACTAGCTGCAGTCCGGGAAGAAATATTCACCCCTCAGTTGTTAAGTGACCTGGAGCAAAGCTAGGGCCAACAAACAGTTAGACAGTAGTCCCAGTGTGAAAAGCTGTTGCCCCTCCTTCTCTCAGGCAGCCTTTCACAATGGAAGATCCTTAAAATGGGGCTACAGCATCCTTAAAATAGGGGCCCCAGTGTAAGGATGGGCAGTCCCTCTGCTGGGTGTGGACCTGAGAATTTTCCCTGGGGCATGTCTGCAAAGCCAGGGATGCGGGGGAAAAGCTCATCTCCTCAGTTTTGGGGTTCAAGGAGACCCCCACAGTAGGTTGTTGGGGATCAGGGAGGATAGTGCAGCTTGGGGGGAGGAAGTGGAGCCAAGAGAAAGAAAAAGAAACCAAAGACACACATCTCCTTTCTGTGTCTTCCTGGCTTCTCTTTTGCTCTCATCTGGGTGGTTGAAAGCACTCTCTGACAGGAGTCAGCCATGCTGGCTCGTTTTGTCCTGCTCTGTGGAGAAACCAGAGAGGAAAAAAGTGGAAGGGAAGGTAAACCAAGCAGAACCCTCTCTAGAGACTCATGATCACAGATGCAGAACTCCTCCTTTGAGGAGTAACCATATTTTCATTTATGGAGGACCTAGTTTATGCAAGACTCCGGCCTGGAAAATGGTCCCTTCTTGCCTCAAGACTCTCAAAGTCTTGCCGGGGTGCTTGCTGAGAGACAGACAAGCAAGTGGTCAGTGCTCTGAAGAAAGTCACAGGGGCTGAGGGAGTGGTCCCTGTTCAGACAGAGGCTGAGGCGGTTTGGGGTGGCAGGGGAGCTTCTTGAAGAGAAAAACTTGAGCTGGGATGTTTAGAATGAGCAGGCAAATTAGTGCTAGAGGGCGACTATGTGAAGATTTCCAGCTTAAAGGAACAACCTGTGAGAAGACCAGACTTCATCTTAACCTCTGATCTTGGATCATTTAGAAGGCTTGCAATTATTGAATTCTCGCTACATGTCAGATGCTATTCTAAGGGTTTTACCTGCCCAAACTCACGTATATAGAGAAAAGGTCATTTAGAAAGAGTGAGATTTTCACAGAAAGAAACCTGGGCTTAATATCCAGATATCTGGCTCCTACTTCTGTGTCTGCTACTTAGTGTCTGCTATTTAGTGTGTGTGCATGTTGTTGGCGGGGAAGGGGGAAAACCTGTCTGACCACCAAGGCAAACGTCCTTCAGCAAAATAAAAATTTCATTGTCCAAACTGTTTTTTAAGGAAAGACATTAATAAGTACAAGAGTATTACCAGGTGCCATGTGACCTCACACATATTATTCTACCTCATCTATAGATACTCTGGGGGAGAAAAAGAGCATTTTCCCCACACTATTAGAAAATTGAGGCCCAGAAAGTAAAAATGAGGTTTCCCAGGTGACAAAGATTAAGGTAGGAGGGCAGCAGGGACCAGAAGCCAGCACTTCTCCCACCTTCTGTCTCTCTCATCTCCCTGACTCTGCTGCCCCTAGATCATCACACCTCCGCCCCACCCCACCCGAAGGGCCACACTCACTGGCAAGGGCGGCCTCGGGGGCTCCCTGGAACAGCAGGAGGAGGAGAAGAGCACTCATCACTGCAATTCTTATTATCAGGTGTAAGGCCATTCAGGGGGACCCAGTACAACACAACTTGCAACTTGCAGTTGAAGCCAGGAGAATGGGAGGAACTTTCCTTCCTGTGGGCTGGTCTTCAGCATAAAGCAACCAGTTGAGGTTGAGGGTTTAACAACCACTAGTCCCTGTCAGAGCACAGTTTTGATAATCGTAGCGTTGTAAGTTTTGAAATCAGGAAGTATGAGCCTCCTGACTTGGTTCTTCAGTTCATGATTATTTTGGCTACTCGGGCTCTCTTAATGTTTCCATATGAATTTTAGCATCAGCTTACCAATTTCTGCAAAGAAATTAGCTGTGCTTTTATAGGGATTGCATTGAATCTGTAGCTCAATTTGGAGAATATTGGCATCTCAACAACATTATCTTCTGCTCCATGGATGTGATATATCTCTCCATTTATTTAGATCTCCTTTAATTTCTTTCAGCAACATTTTATCATTTCAGAGTATGTTATACTCTTATTTGTTAAATTTATTCCTAAATATTGTATTCTTTTTGATGCTATTGTTAATGGAACTGTGTTTGTAAGTTTATTTTGGATTGCTCCTTGCTGGTGTACAGAAATACAATTGATTCTTGTATATTGATCTTTGTTTTCTTTTGCTCTGTAACAATACTATCACAAACTTGGCAGCTTAACGCAAAGGTATCTTACCACACAACTTATTCACGGCTTCTCTTCTGGATTCTGGCCATTCTAGTAGCTGTGTAATGGTAACTCGCTGTTATAATTTGCACTTTCCTGATGATATATTGTAGAATATCTTTCCATATGGTTGTTTGCTACCTGTGTGTCTTCTTTGGTGAAGTTTCAGTTAAGGTCTTTGGTCCATTTTTTGTTTGGGTTGTTTGTTTCCTTATTGTTGAGTTTTAAGTGTTCTTTGTATATTTTGGATAGCTTTATCAGATGTCTTTCGCAAATGTTTTGTCCCAGTCTGTGGGTCGTCTTCTAATTATCTTGATATTATCTTTCACAGAGCAGTTTTTAACTTCAATGAATTTCAGTTTGTCAATTATTACTTTCATGGACTGTGTCTTTGGTATCGTACCCCTAATGAGCTTTTTATTTCAACTCTTTCTAATTTCCAACTCCAGAATATCCACTTGGTCTTTTTCCTTTTTATAATTTCTATCTCTTTATTGGTAATCTCTATGTATTGAGTCATTGTTGTCATCATTTCTTTAATTCTTTAAACATGGTTTTCTTTAGTTCTTTGAGCATATTTATAATAGCTGCCTTGTGGTCTTTGTCTGCTAAGTCTTACATCTCAGAGCCCTGTTAAAGGGCCCTCTCAGAGACAGTTTCTATTGACTGTTTTCCCCCTGTGATTGGGACAAATTTTCCTGTTTCTTTGAATATTTGTAACTTTTATTGAAAATTGGACATTTGAAACAATATATTGTAGCATATCTGTATTTCAATTCCTCTCTCCTGGGGGTGGGTGGTGGTTGTTTTTGCTCATTTGTTTTATTTTGTTTGTGTAGTGATTTGCGTGTACTTATTCTGTGGAGTCTCTTTCCCTTGCAGCATGAGGCTTCAGATATCACTGCTCAGTTTTTTAAATTCTCCTTTATTTTTAAGTCTGATTTCCTACGGGTCATCCCTGGATGGGCGTAGCTTAATGATTCATCAGAGTATGCTCAAACACCTTGATCCAGTAAGGCGTCCACTTTTTGTCTTTGGATCTGTGCATGGTTTGGGAAATGCTTTCGAAGCTAAGAGTTTACAAAGTGGACCTTGCTTTACTCTCTGCCTTTATAAGACCTTCTGTTCAGCTAGCGGGGATCACAAGTAGACTCCTATTGGCCCTCTCCAGTCTTTCCTAAACAGGCCTAGCCTTGGGCATGCACAAGGCCTTCTAAGCCATCAAGGTTAAATGGGATATTACCAAGGTCCTCTTTGCCTGCCTCACACCTGTGATGCCCCTTTCAAATTTCTGGCTGGTCTGATGTTTTGTTGTTTGCCCCAACCCATATTATGAGTTCAGGTTAGCCACAATGTTAGCTTTCTCTAATGAATTCTGTAAAAAAGAGCTGTCTCCCTGGCCCCCACCCCCACATTTATTTGCTTATTAAAGTATTTATTTTTATTGGAATGGACTCATGGATATTTATTTTATTCAATTGGTTTTAATCCAATTCTATCATTTATTATGATGTTGCTCAAATCGTTCCACATTTAGCTACTAGATGCTTTCAAGCTGGCTCCTGTGTCCCTTTGACCTTTCCTCATCCTTTTACTTAGCACTTTCTGACACCACAATATGCCCCAGTCCTAGAATCAACCATTTCTCCAAGGAGCCAGAGTGTTTCTTACGCATGTATTATAAATTACTTCACAATCATCTTACTTTATATTTTTGGTTGTTAACTTTCTATTACATAAATTACTACTATGTAAAATTTCAAACATAAAAATTAGGATAGTAAAATGACCCCATCACCCATCTTCATTAATTACCCCTCCCTTAGTGAATTACGGCAGCCTGGACAGGATCTGGATCATTGAGGCCTGTTTAGATAACTAAGGCAGTGAAAATCATCTTCATGAATTCTGTGGGGCCAGTTTTCAACAGCAACACCTACAATAGTGAAAGACAAGAGGTTCTTTCCCCTTCTTAGGACTGGAGGTAGCTCTCAGCATACCCTTTGACTATTTTGGATGAAACTTCAAGAAGGACCAGAATGAATCGCTCGAAAAATAAAGGAACTGTCAATATAATTGTATCTTGGATTTTTAGGGGAAGTTCATATTAGTTACAATTAGACCAGAATTTATCCTCTCTACAATCAAGCTTCTTCTGTCATCATATGAGTAGATTTTCAAGGGGAGTTTTAAATCTTAGGAAACTACCTTCAGTCCAAACTATGATTCATTGTTATAATCAGCTCCCAAGAGAAGAGTTTGTTGATGCCTGTGGGATTTTTTTGGGGGGGCCGGGGGGAATATAGTATATAGGTACAGCTATAGCTATAGATATACACACATTTACATATACATATGTTCAACTATTGCCTTTAACAACTGCCTCTATTCATTGTGAGGCTTCATGTGTCTACCAGCTCCCTCTATCATCTAGAAAAAAACTATTAGAGTCCATAGGGGCAGGGAAGGCTGCAGACCCAGCAGAGGCCTTGAGCACTAATCAAGAAGCCAAGGCTGAGGACAGAACTTGCTATTTAGTACCTGACTTTCTTTCTCAGATGCTATCAGGAGATCTTCTCCTTGTATGTATCCCCCTTCTCCTCCCATATGACTGGACCATTCTCCAGGAAGGACACTCTTCTCAGCACACAGATGTGAAAATGTTATCAGGGCACCAGAGAAGTGAGACTGTGTTCAATCAGGTGTGCAGACCATAAATCTGGGGCCCCCACAGAGGTTTACCCAACTCTACTCAGGAATGGTCCTCTCAGACATTTCCTCACGGTCCTTGCCCCAGGAAGAAGGGGTGCAACTTTCAAGGATATTATGTTTCAGCTTTTTCTTCTGAAAAAAAAATTATTATGGAAATTATAAATACATTCACAAGTAGAGAAAATGTATAATGAACCATCATGTATGCATCACCCATGCATCAGCTTCAACAATCATCAACTCATAGCTAACCTTGCACTATTTATACCCCCAAATAGTTCCTCATTCTCAGTGCATACTGGATATTTTGAACAAAATTACAGATACATCATTTCATCTGTAAATGTTTTTAATGTATCCCTAAAAGATATAATTTTATAAATTTCATAACTTACAATATCATTTCTAAAAATGATAATTTACAATATCATTAAATATTCAGTGTGGGTTCACATTTCCCTGATTATCTTATATACTTTTCTTAACAATCAAGGTGTTTAAACCAGGATCAAAAGAGATGTACTCATTGCTTTTGGCTGTTATGTCTCTTAAGTCTCTTTTAACTTATTGGTTTGCTCTCTTTTATTCTTCTTTTATTTTCCTGTTGCACTTTATTTGGTTAGAAACCAGTGTTCATTTCCACCACAGTCTACCTACAGCTTCCTGTTTCCTCCCCTTTGTGATCACAAAAATGTTTCTTAGTTAAGATTACTGACATTTTCTTTATTTGAGTCTCCTTTCTCTAACTAAGCTCATTTAGTGCCTTTAACAAATCTTTCTATTCACAGTGAAGTTCAAGTGGTTAGTAAAACACATCCCTACATAAGTAGGTCTGTAACCCACTGTCCTAATCCCGTTAACTCACTCTAGTGTTATTCTATTATCTTTGTGATGCAAGGAACAGAATTGGCTGAAAATGACACTGGGAGCTTCCTCTGGATAGCCTGAATAGTGAGCTAATTAGAACCTGGGGTTCCTTCTTCTCCCAGTGAGTAGGGCTGCAAAAAGTCACCTTCCAATGTGATCTGTGGTGCTTTTAATACTTACAAAGGGGACTGCAATTAGCCATGCACCTCCAGGTCTCCACTGATTGGGCAGCTGGCATTCTCAAACATCTCTTCTATATTGTCTATTACTGCATAACAAATTACCCCAAAATAAGAGGCTTAAAACAACACACATTTATCACCTCATAGTTTCTGCGGATCAGCAATCCAGGGACAGCATAGTTGGGTTGTCTGCTTCAGGGTCTCTCATAAGGCTACAATCAAGGTGTTGGCTACAGTGGAATTCCAACTGAAGACTCAGCTAGGAAAGGACTTACTTTCTAGCTTACTTACACACTTGTTGGCAGGATTCAGCTCCTTGAGGGTTGTTGGACTGAGGGCTTCAAATCCTCATTGGCTGTTGGACACAGGAGACCACTCTCAGTTCTTTACCACTTGGGCCTCTCAAACATGGTAGCTTGCTTCATCAAAGACAGTAGAGAGTCTCCTTGCAAGATGAAAGTCACAAACTTTTATAACTTACTAGCGGAAGTGATATCCTTTCACCTTTGCCATATTCTACAGGTTAGAAGCAAGTCACCAGATCCAGCCTACACTCAAGGGGAGGGGATTTCACAATGGTGTGAATACCAGTGGAGGAGTGTCTTTAGGGGTCACCGTAGAAGTCTGCTTGCCACATCCTGTGAACAGCTGACACTCTAACCCACAATGCTAATCATTGTGTGTCTCCGCATCCATAAGGCTGCTCTCGTGCTTGCCTTACAATAGAGAACAGTAACATGGCAGGATCCCTCCACTGCCACGTACCCCCATCATGCATGTCCATTAGGGTTCCTGGTTTGCTCCTTTATGGAATAATAGAAAGAATAAGACTCATGCCTTCTCTTTACTTTCTGACACTGAATTGAAAGTTCCCCCAAAAGTCTGTTTCTTAACCTACAGTGTATGACATTGTGGTTTTCATCTAAGTCCTGATGAACAACAGGAGGTGATGCCAAAGGGATCTGCTTTGCATGACAACCTTGCACCTGGTTTTCCTCTCTTACCCTGGTCTCTCTTTTTTGCCTTCTAAGTTCAGTTTCATCCGTGACAAAAACCTCCGCTTTTTGGCTATTTCATGGCTTCTGTCTGCAGCTAAAGAGGCTGATTCTCCTCACCCTTTGCTCACCAGCTGCTCCTGGAAGCCCAGTCTGAGTGAAGATGTCTAGGAGCATGGTTCTGACATTCTTAAACAGCTTTCCTTTACATCAGTGCACACACACACACACACACACACTTTCTAGTGAGGACAGGTAGCTACAGTCTTGTGTACCCCCCACCTTGTGCTTGTTAAGCACACACATGTACTTAACAATATATACATCAGTCTTCGCTGATTCCCCACACCCACTGTTAATGCTTTATGCACAAACTAAATCATGCATTCTTCCCTAATTAGACTCCATATTTGCTTTCCTTTTCTAGAAGTGTGAATAAAATCTCCAGTTTTGGTATCAGACTTTCTCGGTCCAAATCTCAGCTTAGCTTCTTACTAGTTGTGTGCTCTTGAAAAACGTACTTAACCTTCTCTAGTCATCAGCTTGCTTCACCTGTAGAGTGGGGTGATCACTGTTCCCACCTCAGGCCCAGTGTTAGGATTAGAGGCACACAAAGCCCTCAGTCTACTACCTGGTACACAATGAGCGTGGGGTAGATACCGACATGTATTAACTCTTTAATCCTCACAACAGCCATATGAGTAGTTACTATTATTCTTACTGTTTTAAGATGCAGAAAATGAGACACATGTGGCCAGAGAAACTGAGGAGCCGAATAAAAAATATACATCAGATTTCAAAGGCTTAGTATGAAAAGAAAAAAGTAAAATTATCTCATTAATAGTTTTTTTGTGTTGAGTACATGTTGCAATGTTAATATACTAGATTTATTGGGTTAAATAAAATAATTAAAATCATTTTCACCTGTTTGTTTTTACTTTATTAACATGGCTACTAGAAAATTTTAAATTATACGTGTGATGTGCATTTTATTTCTATTGAACAGTGCTGGTCTAGATAACAAACACAACTCCTCTCTGCATTGCCCACACCCTGTTTTCTAAGTATGAAATAACTAGCAGAGAATGATGGTAAACCCCATCCTCGCACTAAGCACTTCATCACAGCTAGCTGCAGATTATGACATAATCTCCCAAATCCAGGCCACTCATCTGACTTTAGAAATAAAGTGAAGGCAATTTCTCTTTTTTATTCAAATTGTTTATCTACCTTTGTTCATTTAGCTGAAAGGAATCCAGAAAAAATACCACCACCCCTACCCCTCACTCCACAAGAGCCACGCATTAGAAGCAAGAATCCTACCTCCTGAGGCTCCTTACTACTGTAACTTCTAAATGAATGTGCCCCACCTGACTCCCAAACCTAACCGGCTCAATACTATAATGCTGAAAGTCCTAGTATATTAAGTATATTAACCAATGTTCATATGGTTCTTTACAGTATTCTGTTCCTCACTGGTATTCAGTCAGTATGCACTAGTAAGCCGTACTGATTGGTAAAGAAAATTGAATAACAACTGTGATAAGCAGTAAAATTAATAAGCACTATAAATTCTAACGTACAGTCATGAGTAATACCTAGGCTATCACAATGACTATCAATAGATGAGTTCCTGTCCTTGCAACATCTGAGACACACTTGTGGCACCACCTGCCAGGTCAGCCACATCAGGAGAAGCTTCGTGGCCAAGATGTACAGTCTTTATTCTGACATTTACAAAAATTGTCATACTGCTCATACTGCTAAAACTTCTAATGTAGACTTGTTTGGCTCTTCCTTTGCTCTTATCATTAGTGTGCTGTTATTCTTGTGGAAATAATAGTTGTGCTGTGTTTTCATATCTCTAAATTCAAGAACTTAAAATAGAATATGAAGAATAAACAGTAAGAATGAAGTGACATAGTTTGGATACATTTTTAACATTGTTTTTAAATATTATAAACATTAATATTCTGGATTCGAGGGGGAATAAGGAAGGATGACATTAATAATGAATCATGTTCTGGAACATTTGATATTGTACAAAAATCATGACAAGTGGTAATGCCTTTAGTATTGTGTAAGATTCAGTTCAAAGTAAACAATAATTTGCATTTCTAACACTTAAAAAAAACCTGCTAATTTTGAAAAAACTCACAGGTGGCTTACTGTTGCTAGAAATGAAAATATTGGATGCAAATGATGCTCAAAGGCTGTATGGTGACAAGTTGAAAGTGCTAAGCACATTCTGTCAGTGCTAAGAATTCAAAGAAAAAATCAGCAATGATCAAGAAGAATTTACAGAACATTATGAATTAGCTTCATGCAATAAAGTATCTGAAATAATTAAGACTCTTGAATAAATTCTATTTTATCATAAAATCAACAAAACATTGAAAAAGTGCCATCAGAAGTTTGTACTATCTTCTGTGTAATTAAACAGAGCATTTTACATGCTAAATAGAAGGTTTTTAAAAGATTATAAGTAGTGAATATTATTGCAGTCTAGATAATGGTTCTGCTGGTTGCAAAATTATATACATCTACCATATGAGACAATGTTTTAGAAAACATAAATCTAGGCAATAAATCATTATCAATGAAGTTTCAACTATGTCACAAAAATGTGTTTTAATCAATCAGTTGCTTAAATACTAAATTTAAGACTTATAAACTGATTTTTTCTTGATTTGAGGAACTCAATATAATATGCCCATCAGTACTCAATAAAGATGTTTTCCATGTGACATAGTTACATGATGGTACCAATGGTGCCAGTGGATGCCACAAAGAAAGTTAATGGTCTCAGCCAGAATTTTAGAAATATTTCTGGATGTTTAATTGGAACTACATAAGTCACTGTATTCAATGATTTCAGGATGATGCAGCAAAATGTTTAAATGAAATAAATCAATTTAAATATTTGCCTCAAGAAACTTTTTATTCACTGCCATACATTAAAAAAAATCACAGAAAAATAAATAATATATCTGAAGAGGTTGGAATTGAAATCATGAAACTAGGAAGATCTGAGCATCCTCTAGTGTTAGGATGGCAAGAGCATTAGGAGATTTTATCAAACCCTTTATATTCACTTTAACAGAAATTGTGAAATGAAGGGAAAGTAGATAAATGTTTGGAAAATAAACTTTCTTTTCAGAGACTTGGCTTTAGTCACTCATATTTTAAGAGAGATGTCAATACTGTCTTAATCCTTACCAGGAAAAAAAGTTAATTATTAAAGAACCTGGATTCGTTCGACAAAAAAAATTATTTAACATATAAAATTAAATAAAAGAAACAAAGAGGGAAAAGCAGATGAAATTATTTTTTACAAAGAAATAAGATTTGCCATTTGAAAGAAAAATGTTGACTTCAACAGAAAAAACAATTAGATTATCTCATAATTTACCGGATTACAATTGTAGTTTGATGACAAGAGTGAAAAATATAAAGAGCTTTCAGTTTTTCAATTTAATCAACTCTGAATGATGCCTACAAAGCTAACACATATAATTAACTACATTAAAAAAATTTAATTGAACTAATAAAATTGTCAACTGATTAAATATGGCATTATAATAAATTATTTTTGTGACCGCATAAACAATAGATACCAAATATATAAGAATTTCACACAGAAGTACAAAAGCTAAAAAATCTAATGTAATTGCTGAAGTGAGAGGATTTACTATGTATGTTGTTAATAGACCATTTAATGGGGAAATCATTGGAAACTTTTTATGTGACTCACTTGTCGAGTCATGACTCACATAAGCACATCACTTAGCTAATTACAACTACATCAAAAAATTCCTGCCAAGGGGCTGGCCCCGTGGCTGAGTGGTTAAGTTCGCGTGCTCCACTGCAAGCGGCCCAGTGTTTCATCGGTTCGAATCCTGGGCACGGAGGACATGGCACTGCTCATCAAACCATGCTGAGGCAATGTCCCACATGCCACAACTAGAAGGACCCACAACTAAGAATATACAACTATGTACTGGGGGGCTTTGGGGAGAAAAAGGGAAAAAAAATAAAATAAAATCTTAAAAAAAAAATTCCTGCCAAAATTTTCTAAAAATCAATAAATAATTTGGAAATTATTATGTTTTAAAAAATTATTTCTACAATTTATATCACTTGGTAAGTAGTTTTATAATAGTTTAGTTAGAGAATAAAATGGACATAATTGCTATGGACTGAATGTTTGTATCCTCACAAAATTCATATGTTGAAATCCTAACCCCCAGGTGACGGTATTAAGAGGTGGGGCCTTTAGGAGATGATTAGGTCATGAGGTGGAGGACTCACAAATGGGATTAGTGCCCAGAAAGCTCTCTTGTACCTTCTACCATGTGAGGGCTCAGTAAAATGAACCAGAAGCAGGTCCTCACCAGACACCAAATCTGCCAGTGACTTGATCTTGGACTTTCCAGCCTCTAGAACTGTGACAAACACATTTCTGCTGTTTATAAGCCATCCAGTCTCTAGTATTTTATTATAGCAGCCCAAACAGGCTAAGACAATAATTTAAAATTTTTTATTTGTATTTTAACTTATGTTACTGTACTGGTTGTCAAATGTTTTGAAATACTATCCTTGTTCTCACATATAGTTTGCTTGTAATAAGTGTTGATTGAATGATATCTGACATAAATACATGGAGATGACAAAGTGGACACCCAGGACAATCAAAACAAAGAGCTGAGGAAGTCTAAGAGGTTATAATCCGTATTAACCTTTGCTGAGACATTTAGAAACAGAAAGCGTAAGTACATGGAGGAATATAATAGGAGAAGTCTTGTGACTTTCTCATGGTTACTCTTCCCTCTTTGGACTCTGCTGACTTGTCCATAAAGTTTTGTTTTCATTTTTATCTTTTTAGAATAATGTTTCCCAGCCACTGGCCCCATTGCTGTGAGACTCCGAGAAGACCGTTAGTTCCCTCCAAGGACAATTGAGCCACAAGATTCATTCACCTTGAGTGAAAATGTCCCAGAGGTCAACACTTCCATCTACGACAAATAAAATGGATGTTTAGACCCCAGCAACACAACAGGTATAGTTACGTACACTTTCGTGTCACAAACTGTCACTGAGCCAACTTTATGCCAGGCCCATGGGACAGACAAGACACAGGCTTGGACACCCAGTTCACCCTCCGGGGAACTCAGGGTCTGGGGGGAGGGGAAGGGCAGAAATGTAAATAAGGATAATATAACCTATGATTGTTGCGGAGATAGGGCACTCATGAGACGACAGGTGACATTTATTGTTTATTGTTCTTTATTGTTCTGCACACTCTTCGTGTGTGAGCTCACTTCGTCTTCATAACTGGTACTGTGAAGCGGCATGTCAGAACACACCCTGCTGTCAGGAAGTCCAAAAGGGTATCTCAATAACTGGACTTCTTTCTTTCCTTTGTTTGTTTTGGTTGCCACCACTAGCTCTGCTGTAGGGCTGCACATGTGTGGGCAGAATTCATGAAAATATCAAGTTCCCTAAGCAGCTCCAATTGGATGAGGTGGAGATTTCCTGAGTGACTGACTTACTGAGGGGCTGACTCAGTAAGATTACCAGGACTAGACAGAACTAGTTAGAAAAGAAACTATTTCCTGATTGCCTGTGGGGAAAAAGAAACTTCAATCTTTAGGTGGAATAGCGTGGATGGGCTCCAACACAGGAAATGAAAGTGAAGGCAGAGCATTCTCCTGAAGAGGGCCAGATAGAGAGTACCATCCACTCCCACAGGGGAGCTCTCCCACAGACCTTGCAGGGAATCTCCTGTCCCAGAATCTACTCCTTATTCTACTGTCACCACCCTGCTTGAAAGAAATGAGGAGGATGGTCAGGTAGGGAGTCAGGTTGAGGACAGGACAATGTGTGCCCTCGCTGACTGGGTCCCAGGGTTCAACATTAACACAGGGTCAACTCCAATTACTTAGCTGAATCTTTGTCTAAAATTCTAGGAAGGGAGGGGTGAAATGGAATAGTGTCTCTTTCAGCTCCTTAGAAGAAGGTTTCACATTAGAGTGGGTAAAACTATTGTTTCTTTTCTCTTTTCTGGGGTTCTCCCATCTCTCCCAGGTTAACCACTTCGTGTTGCAGCAGGTAGAAGATCTGAGGCAAAACCCAGGCTGTTCCTCCCCCCCTCCACCCTCCCCCCCTTCCTTCTTCACCATGTGTCGTGTTCAGGAAGAATTCTCTTGGTATTGACTTTGGAGGAGGAAAAGTCAGACAACGACTGACTCACACCTCTATTACATATCTACACATTGTACCTGAGGAGACAGGAGAAAAGTGGAAAGGAGGGAACAATATATATTGCTCAGTAGGCTTGAGAAAGGAAACAAAACAATTTTTATTCATTCTGCTCTTACTAAATACATCTTTCACCTCACTTTTTCCTCCTAAGCAACCACTACATTTCTTTTTGGGTTTTTTTTTTCCATGAGAAAGACTGTCCCTGAGCTAAGATCTTCCTCGTTTTTGTGTATGGGACTCCCCCACAGCATGGCTTGATGAGCGGTGTGTAGGTCCGTGCCCAGGATCTGAACCTGCGAACCCCAGGCCACCAAAGCAGAAGGTGCAAACTCAACCACTGCACCACCAGGCCAGCCTCCACGTTTCTTATTAGATCACATTTAGCTACCTGAGAGTGACAAAGGCTCATGAGACTGGTGGGCCTTTGTACACTGTTCACTTATATGGTTTCCCAAGTTGCTTCCCAAAGCCATCCTTGGCCACACTGGGGGAGAATAGAAAAAGCACTATTATTATACTAGATAGTGGGATTGCAGATGAGTTTTTTCTTTTCCATTTAAAAAAATTGTTTTATTGTTGTTGTTATAATGATGTGCAATCACAAAAATTGAGATGGAAAAAGACTTGATTTGGATTTTCATAATGCAAAGAAAAAAGCAATAAAAGCAATACAAGGATTTACATGTATTATCCAATATAATCTACTTATAATTCTGTGAAGTCATCAGATATTATTATCCCAGCTTAACTAACAAATGTTAGGAATGAGACAAAGAAGTACCCAGCCCGAGATCACACAGTCAGTGGAACCCAGGTCCTCTGACACCTGGCCCAGTGCTCCATCCACTATGGCAGCTTGAGTGGGGGGGGGGCCTCAGAGATCAGGTGGTTGATCCCCTCAAAATGTCAAAATTCTCTACACAACATCAAGAATTTGTGGCTGGATCGCTTAATGATGGAGAACTACCTCCTTAACAAGGAAGCTCAATCTTACGTTGTCTAATTTAAAACAAACAAACAAACAAACAAACCTTACGCTGAGCTGAATTCTGTCTCCCTGAAGCTTCTACTGAAATGACCAATTTCTGATCTCTATGGTTGAATAGAATAAGTATAATTCTTCATATAATAGCCCTTGAAATATTTGAAATCTCTGTAGACATCAGCAAGCTATATTGTATCAAAATAAATGGCTGTTTTTAGTAGGAAACTTAGTCCAAATGTCCTAGCCTACCACTACCAGAAACAAGAAGCTCTCCCTAACTACTTTTTTGGGGAATTGTATTAATTTAATAACTCAGATTATATTTATTTGGGCCTTAACATCTGCCAGGCACTGGGGATGCAGCAATGAGCAAGTCAAATGTGCTCTGTGGATTTCTGTACTAAAGAGTTCAGCTGGAAACACAGGCATTTGGAATACAGAGCAAGGACACCTACCCTATGCTGGGAGCAGCTTAGGATGTCCTCCCTGAGGAGGTGACATTTGAACTGAGCCCTGAGGAAGAACAGGAGTTGACAGGGGAGGTGTGGTTTATATAGAGGGAAACAGCTGGGGAGACGACCTGGATATTCGACAGTGTGGCAGGTTCACAGGACTGACCAAGAACAGGGAAGTTGGAGGCAGCTGCAGCGTGGCGCTGAAGAGTGTAGACCTCAACCTGGACCACCTAGATTCATTTCCTCCACCACCCACCAACTGTGTGACCTGCACTAGTTACTTACCCACTGTGCACTGCAGTTTCCTCACCTGTGAGATGGGTGGTATTTTAGGGGTGTGGTGAGGATTGGTTTAGTTGATAAATGTGAAGTACTTAGAACAGTGCCGGGTACATAGCTGATGCTCAACCAATATTTGGAGGGAAAAAAAGTAGGATAGAGACAGGAGGCTGATGATAGAGGCTGGGCCCTGTGAGCACCCCGCCCTGCCCCCACCATCCCTGCTAGCATGGTAAACATAGGAGTGTGGCTTTCCAGTTTTCCCAGCACCATTTGTTGAAAAGACTTTCTTTTCTCCGTTGTATGCCCTCAGCTCCTTTGTCGAAGATTAACTGTCCATAGATGTGTGGTTTTATTTCTGGGCTTTCAATTCTGTTCCATTGATCTGTGCACCTGTTTTTGTACCAGTACCATGCTGTTTTGATTACTGTAGCTTTGTAGTATGTTTTGAAGTCAAGGATTGTGATGCCTCCAGTTTTGCTCTTTTTTCTCAGGAATGCTTTAGCAATTTGGGGTCTTTTGTTGCCCCACATGAATTTTAGGATTCTTTGTTCTAATTCTGTAAAGAATGTCATTGGGATTCTGATTGGGATTGTGTTGAATCTGTAGATTGCTTTAGGTAGAATGGACATTTTAACTATGTTTATTCTTCCAAACCATGTACATGGAATGAATTCTTTCCATCTCTTTATGTTGTCATCCATTTCTTTCCAAAAGGCCTTGTAATTTTCATTGTATAGGTCTTCCACTTCCTTAGTTAAATTCACCCTGAGGTATTTTATTCTTTTTGTAGTGATTGTGAATGGTATTGTGTTCTTGAGTTCCTTTTCTGTCACTTCGTTATCAGAGTATAGAAATGCTACTGATTTATGCAAATTGATTTTGTACCCTGCAACTTTGCTGCAGTTGTTGATTACTTCTAAAAGTTTTCCAATGGATTCTTTGGGGTTTTCTATACATAAGATCATGACATCCGCAAACAGTGAGAGGTTCACTTCTTCCCTTCCTATTTGGATTCCTTTTATTCCTTTTTCTTGCCTAATTGCTCTGGCCAGGACCTCCAGTACTATGTTAAATAAGAGTGGTAATAGAGGGCATCCTTGTCTCGTTCCTGTTTTCAGGGGGACGGTGCTGAGATTTTGCCCATTGAGTATGATGTTGGCTGTGGGTTTGTCATATATGGCCTTTATTATGTTGAGGTAGTTCCCTTCTATCCCCATTTTGTTCAGAGTTTTTATCATAAATGGCTGTTGGATCTTGTCAAATGCTTTCTCTGCCTCTATTGAGATGATCATATGGTTTTTATTCCTCAGTTTGTTGATGTGGTGTATCACAGTTGATTGATTTATGGATGTTGAACCACCCCTGTGTCCGTGGTATGAATCCCAGTTGATCATGATGTATGATCCTTTTGATAAATTGCTGAATTTGGGTTGCCAAAATTTTGTTGAGAATTTTTGCATCTATGTTCATCAGTGATATTGGCCCTTAGTTCTCTTTTTTCATGCTGTCTTTGTCAGGCTTTGGTATCAGCATGATGTTGGCCTTGTAGAATGTGTTAGGAAGTGTTCCATCCTCCCTAATTTTTTGGAATATCTTGAAAAGGATAGGTATTAAATCATCTCTGAAAGTTTGGTAGAATTCCCCAGGAAAGTCATCTGGTCCTGGGGTTTTATTCTTTGGGATGTTTTTGATTGCTGTTTCAATCTCTTTCCTTGTGATTGGTCTGTTCAAATTGTCTGCTTTGTTCTTGAGTGAGCTTTGAGAGATTGTAGGAGTCCAAGAATTTATCCATTTCCTCTAGGTTATCCATTTTGTTGACATATAGTTTTTTGTAGTATTCTCTTATAATCCGTTGTATTTCTGTGGAGTCTGTTGTTATTTATCCTCTTTCATTTCTGATTTTGTTTATTTGAGCTTTCTCCCTTTTTTCTTTGTAAGTCTGGCTAGGGGTTTGTCAATTTTATTTATCTTCTCAAAGAACCAGCTCTTTGTTGCATTGATCCTTTCTACTGCCTTTTTTGTTTCAATAGCATTTATTTCTGCTCTGATTTTTATTATTTCTCTCCTTCTGATGACTTTGGGCTTTGTTTGTTCTTCTTTTTCTAACTCAGTTAGGTGTAGTTTAAGATTTCTTATTTGGGAATTTTCTTGTTTGTTAAGATGTGCCTGTATTGCAATGAATTTTCCTCTTAATACAGCTTTTGCTGTATCCTATATGAGTTGGTATGGCATGTTATCATTTTCATTTGTCTCCAGGTATTTTTTTATTTCTTCTTTAATTTCTTCAATGATCCATTGCTTGTTCAATAGCATATTGTTTAGTCTCCATATCCTTGTGCCTTTTTCAGCTTTTTTCTAGTAATTAATTTCTAGCTTTATAGCATTACAATTGGAGAAGATGCTTGTAATTATTTCAATTTTCTTAAATTTGTAGAGGCTTGCCTTGTTTCCCAACATATAGTCTATCCTTGAGAATGTTCCATGTGCACTTGAGAAGAACGTGTATTCTGCTGTTTTGGGATGAAGTGTTCTATATATGTCTATTAAGTCCAATTGTTTTAGCTTTTCATTTAGCTCCACTGTTTCCTTGTTGATTTTCTGTCTGGATGATCTGTCCATTGATGTGAGTGGGGTGTTGAGGTCCCCTACTATTATTGTGTTATTTTTGAGATCTTCTTTTAGGTTTGTTAATAGTTGCTTTATGAACTTTGGTGCTCCTGTGTTGGGTGCATAGATGTTTATAAGCATTATTTCTTCTTGATGGAGTGTCCCTTTGATCATTATATATTGGCCTTCTATGTCTCTCTTTACCTGCCTTATTTTGAAATCTGTTTTGTCTGATATAAGTATTGTGACACATGCTTTCTTTTGTTTCCTATTAGCTTGGAGTATTGTCTTCCACCCCTTCACTCTGAGCCTGGGTTTGCCCTTGGGGTTGAGGTGTGTTTCCTGGAGGCAACAAATTGTTGGATCTTGTTCTTTAATTCATTTTGCCACTCTGTGTCTTTTTATTGGAGAGTTCAATCTGTTTACATTGAGGGTGATTATTGATGCATGAGGGCTTAATGCTGTCATTCTGTCACTCATTATCCAGTTTTCCTGCATTACCTTTGTTTCTCGTCCTGGGTGTTTTAGCCTACCCATTGACTTCTGCAATTTTTTATGCTGGGTTTCTTAGATTTTTCCTTATTTATGTTTTGTGTCTCTGTTCTGTTTTTTAGTTTAGTGGTTACCCTGAAGTTTGTATTCAGAATCTCGTGTATGATATCGTCCATTTTCTGGTGGTCTCTTACTTCCTTGGCCTAAAAAAAGGGACTGATTTAGTCCCTTTCCTCTTCCCCTCCTAAATTATTATTTTCATCTCTTATTCCAACTCGTGTTGTGAGTTTATGATTAGAGTGATAAGATTGTCTTTGCTTTGGTGGTTTCCTTCTCTTTATCCTAGTGCTATAGCTGAATATTTGCTATCCTATTCTGATTCTATGTATTTGTCTCCCTACTCTGTGATTTGTGATCCCTTTCTCCCTTTTTTTCTTTTTTCAGGTATGAGAGCCTTCTTGAGGATTTCTTGTAGTGGAGGTCTTTTGGTGACAATCCCTTAGCTTTTGTTTGTCTGGAAAAGATTTAATTTCTCCCTCATATCTGAAGGATATTTTTGCTGGATAGAGTATTCTTGGCTGAGGATTTTTATCGTTTAAAGTTTTGAATATGTCATTCCATTCTCTCCTAGCTTGTAAGGTTTCTGTAGAGAAATCCCCTGAAAGTCTGATGGGAGTTCCATTGTAGGTTATTTTCTTCTGCCTTGCTGCCCTGAGTATTCTTTGTTTGTCATTCATTTTTGCCATTTTTACTACTATATGCCTTGCAGTAGGTCTTTTTACATTGACAAATCTAGGAGATCTGAAAGCTTCCTCTACACACATTTCTCCCTCAATCTCTAGATTTGGGAAATTTTCTTCTATTGTTTCTTTGAACATACTTTCTGTTCCATTTTCCTTTTCCATGCCCTTAGGGATTCCGATAATTCTTTGGATTTCCCCATTGAATCTGCTATTTCTCTGAGATTTTCTTCATTTCTTTTAATTCTTAGTTCTCTTTCTTCTTCTGTCTGGAGCCATTCAGCCTGTCTATCTTCGATTATGCTAATTTGCTCCTCTGTGGTGTCTACACATGCTTCAGGGAATCCGTATTCTGTTTTATCTGATCCATTGTATTTTTCATCTCTAGTATTTCTGATTGATTCTTCTTTATAGTTTCAATCTCTTTTGTGAAGTAACTCCAGAACTCGTTGACTTGTTTCTCTATATTTCCCTTTACCTCATTGAGTTTTTTGATGATAGCTACTCTGAACTCATTTTCACTTAGTTTAACTATTTCCAAGTCCTCAGGACTTAATTTTGTGATTTTATTGTTTTCCTTCTGGTCTGGAGCTTTTATAAATTGCTGTATGGTAGAGGAGTGGTTTTTGTGCATGCTATTTTTTGTTGCAATTACAGCCTTTCGCCACTAGATGGGGATCGAGAGCCACGCATTCTGAGCCCTCCGCCTTCAGTCATGATGGTGCGGGCAGTGCGGGTTGGGGGAGGAGGGGCACTTTCTCTCCTGTGCAGACCTGGATTCCGATCAGCTCTTGCTTTCTGGTCTCCCAGGGCCCTGGCTTGATGGGGTCCCCACACACAAAAGCTTTCCCACATTAGCAGGTTTCCACTGCACGAGCAGTGGGAGTCCTGGACTGTTACACTGACGCATGTCCCCTCCCCTGCTACCTCCCTCACCCAGGGTAGTGATCCCAGTCTCTAGGGGAGGGAGCGAAGTGCTCTCTTACCCCATTCCAGCTCCACTGAGGGTGGCTCCAGCCTCTCCGCCCTCCGTTGTTTGGCTGCTGTGGGTCTCCGCCAATCTCTGTACTATTAGAATTATTGGTTGAAATTCAGTTGTTCCTTTTTGGTTGTAGTTTGGAGGGGAGAGAGTCCCAGGTGAGCTCACTCCACAGGTCGCTGACATCACCTCTCTCTCACCTATATTCAAGTTTTTAATCATTATGTTATATGGCTGAAACTAACAGAATGTTATATGTCAATTATATCTCAATAAAAATAAACATGCAATATAAAGATAACCAGAAAATCCCCAAATATTTGGAAATTAATCAACATACTTTAAACCCATGGGTTGTCATAGCTTAAAGAAGAAATCACAAGAAAAATTAAAACTCTCTTTAACAGAATGAAAATATAATAAGATTTTGTGGGATGCAGCAAAAGTGGTGTTCAGAGGGAAATTTATAACATTAAATGGATAACAAGAGACTATTATAAACAACTTAAGCAAATAGATTTTGTAACTGATATGAAATGAACAAATTTCTTTAAAATCACAAATTACCAAACGGTATTAAGAAATAGGAAACCTAAATAATCCTGTGTGAATTAAAGACATGAAATTTATCATTTAAAATTATTCCGCAAAGAAAACTCCAGGCTCAGACGGCTTCATTGGTGAAGTCTATCACTCAAGTATTAGCATCAGTCCTCCACAAACTCTTGGAGACAATAGATGAGGAAGAAACACTTTCCAGATCATTTTATGAGGCTAGTGTAATGCTGATACCAAAACCTGACAAAGATATCAAATGGTAATTTCAGAACAATGTCTTTCCTAAATCCTTAAGGAAATATCAGCAAATAGAATCCAACACATTGTGACCAAGTAAGTTTTATCTCAGGATGCAAGTTTGGATGAATTTATAGACATCAATCTAATGTATCATATAAAAGAATAAAGAACAATAAACAGAGGATCATCTCCATGCAGAAAAATCATTTAAAACATTCAACACCAATTTATGATAAAATCTCTCATCAAACCAGGACCAAAAGGCCAGTTCTTCAATTCGATAAAGGGAATCTATGAAAAACCTACGACTGACATACTTTATGGCGACACTGAATACCTTCTACATAAGGAACAAGGCAAGGATGTTGACTCTCACCATTTCTATTAAACATTGTACTAGAGGTCCCAGCCAGAGTATTAGTGCAAGAAAAATAATGGGTTTAAGATTATGGTGTAAGAAGACCCTGAACTCACCCTCTCCGACAGACACATCAAATTTACAGCTATGTATGGAATAATTTTCCTCTGAAAAGAACTTGAGAACTAGATGAACAGCACCTCCACAACAAAAGACAAGAGAGAGGCATCAAGACATGTAGGAGAGGCAGAGACATGGTCTCACCCAGGACCCCCCCCCCCCAGATGCAGTGACCCACAACTGGGAAGGGCTCCCAGAAATACAGAACTTTCTCTGGAGGAGTGAAGGAACTCTGCCCCACAGCAGGCACCCTGACCCTTGGGTCCAGCAGCAGAAAAATGAGGCCTCAAAACATCTGGTTTTGAAAATCAACAGGGGTTAAGTCCAGGAGAACTACAGGACAGCAGGGAATGGAGAACCAGCTCAAAAAAGGCCCATTCGCAGAACCACTCACCCTGAGATACAGCTCAAAAGCAACAGTTGAAAAGTGCCTAGACCATAAGTGAGGGAGACTCACTTGCTAATCCTAAAGCAGCTGCCAGAGAGGCAGGAAGCTGCAGTGACTTTCTCTAGAGATGGATGTGCTTGTGGGCTCCATTTTTACAATCTCATTCTAACTTGCTGGTGATGGACCTGGTGGGCTCCGTTTTTGGTGCCTGCCCCCTAACCTGCTAGCACTTGTGGGTGTTTTCCACGCCCTGCCCACCCCGCACAATAGTCACACCACAATAGGACCCAGTGAGTGCCCCACACTCCGTACATCCCACGCTGCAGCCACAGCCCTGCCACAAAAGATAGGCATGACTACATGAGGGATGCCCCTTGAGCATCTGGCTCTAGAAGCCAGGAGTGATTGTGCTTCTGGGCCCCAAGAATCATCTCCTGCACTAGACCACTCCTTCAAGACTGGGAGAGGAAAGCACTTTACCTAAGACATCCAGACAAATACGGAGAGTGAGGCAAAGTGAGGAGAAAAAGGAATATGTTCCAAACCAAAGAACAAGACAAATCCCCAGAAAAAGACCTCAATGAAACAGAGACAAGAAACCTACCTGATAGAGAAAGAGGTCAAAGTAATGGTCATAAAGGTGCTCACTGAACTCAGAAGAAGAATGGATGAACACAGTGAGAACATCAACAAAGAGATAGAAAATATAAGAAACTGCCAAACGGAAGTTATAACTGAACTGGAAAATACATTAGAGGGGTTCAACAGCAGACTGGATGAAGTAGACACACAAATCAGTGACCTGGAAAATAAAGCAATGGATCTCATCCAGACAGAGTGGAAAAATGAAAAAGAATTTTAAAAAGTAGAGATACCTTAAGACACCTCTGGGACAACATCAAGTAGAATAATGTTTGCATGATAGGGGTCCCAGGAGGAGAAAAGTCCAGAAAAATTAATTGAATGGCTGAAAACTTCCCTAATGGGAGAAGGGAAACAGACATCCAGGTTCAGGAAGCCCAGAGAGTTCCAAACAAGATGAACTCAAAGAGAAACACATCAAGACACATTATAATTAAAATGGTAAAAGTTAAGGATAAAGAGAGAATCTTAAGAGCAGCTAGAGAAAAAACAACTTATTATGTACAAGGGAAACCCCAAAAGGCTACCAGCAGATTTTTCAGCAGAAACTTTACAGAACAGAAGGGAGTGGCATGACATAGTCAATGTGCTGAAAGGAAAAAACTTCCACCAGGAACTCTCTACCCGGCAAGGTTATCGTTCAGAATTGAAGGAGAGATTGAAAGTTTTCCAGATAAGCAAAAGCTAAAGCAGTTTATCACCATTAAGCCAGCCTTACAAGAAATGTTAAAGGAACTTCTATAAGCTGAAAAGACACTGTTTAATAATAAGAAAACATATGAAAGTAATAATCTCACTGGAAAAGGTAAATACATAATAAAGGTAGTGGATCAATCACTTATAAAGCAAGTATGAAGGTCAAAATGTAAAAATAGTAAAATTAACTAAAATTACAATAGTTAGTTAAAGGATTAATAAAATAAAAAGATGTAAAATGTGTCATCAAAAATATAAAATGTGGATGGGGGATTAAAATGTAAAGCTTTGGAATGTCTTCAAATTTAAGTTGCTATCAACTTGAAAGAGACAGGTACATCCCTAGGGTACTATATGTGAACATCATGGAAACCACAAAGAAAAAACTTAGAGTAAATACACAAAAGAAAATGAGAAATGAATGTAAATATAACACTAAAGAAAGCTATGAAATCACAAGGGAAGAGAGAAAGAGAAAAAAAGGAACAAAGAGGAACTCCAAAAAAGCAGCCAGAAAAAAAATAACAAAATGGCCATAAGTACATACCTATCAATAATACTTTAAATGTAAATGGACTAAATTTGCCAATCAAAGGACATAGAGTGGCTGAATGAATTAAAAAAAAAAGACCCAACTGTATGCTGCCACCAAAGACTTGCTTCAGAAGTAAGGACACACACAGACTGAACATGGATCACTGGAAAATGGTATTCCATGCAAATGGAAACAGAAAGAAAGGTGATGTAGCTATACTCATATCAGACAAAATAGACTTTAAAACAAAGACTGTATTAAAAAGACAAAGAAAGGCACTATATAATGATAAAAGGATCAATCCAGCAAGAAGATATGACATTTATAAATATATATGCACCCAACATAGGACTACCAAGATATATAAAGCAAATATTAACAGACCTAAAGGGAGAAATGTAATAATGGTGGGGAACTTTAACACACCACTTACAGCAATGGGTAAATCCAGACAAAATCAATAAGTAAATATCAGCCTTACATGACACATTAGACCAGATAGACTTAATAGACATATGCAGAACATTCCATCCAAAAGCAGTAGAATATACATTCTCCCAAGTGCATATGGAACATTCTCCAGGATAGATCACATGCTGGGCCACAAAACACGTCTCAATAAAATCAAGAAGACTTAAATCATGTCAAGCATTTTCTCCAATCACAATGATATAAAACTAGAAATCAGTTACAATAAGAAAACTGGAAAAACCACAAAAACATGGAAAGTAAACAACATGCTACTGAATCAACGGGTTATCAAAAATTACTTAGTGACAAATGAAAATGGAAATATGACATATCAAAATCTATAGGATGCACCAAAGGCAGTTTTAAGAGGAAGTTCATAGAAATATAGGCTTACCTCAGGAAACAAGAAAAATCTCAAACAAGCAATCTACATTTACACCTAAAGGAAGCTAGAAAAAGAAGTTTAAATGAAACCCAAAGTTAATAGAAGAAAGAAGATAAGATCAGAGTAAAAATAAATGGAATAGAGGCAAAAGGACAATAGAAAAGATCAATGAAACTAAGAGCTGGTCTTGGAAAAGAGAAACAAAATCGACAAACTGTTAGTTAGACTAACCAAGAAAAAAAAAGACAGAGCTCAATAAATAAAACTATAAATGAAATAGAAGAAGTTACAATAGATACCACAGAAATACAAAAGATTATAAAAGAGTACTATGAACAATTATATGCCATCAATTTGGACAACCTGAAAAAAAAAATGGGTAAATTCCTAGAAACATACAATCTTCCAAGACTGAATCATGAAGAAAACAGAAAACCTGAGTAGACCAATTACTAGTGAGGAGATTGAAGTAGTAATCAAAAAACTCCCAACAAACAAAAACAGGACAAGAGGGCTTCACTGGTGAATTCTACCAAACACTCAAAGAAGATTCAATACCTAGCCTTCTCAAACTCTTCCAAAAAATTGAAGAGCAAGGAATGCTTCCAAACACATTTTACAAGGCCAGCAAGACCCTTATACCAAAACCAGACAAGGACAACACACACAAAAAGGAAATTACAGGCCAATATCCTTGACGAACATAGATGCAAAAATCCTCAACAAAATATTAGCAAACCAAATTCAACAATATATTAAAAAGATCAGACACTATGGTCAAGTGGGATTTATTCCAAGGATGCAAGAATGATTCAAAATTCACAAATCAATCAATGTGATACACCACATCAACAAAATGAAGGATAGAAATCATATGATGATCTCAATAAATGCAGAAAAAAGCATTTGATAAAATTCAACATCCATTTATGATAAAAAAAAAAAACTCCCAACAAAGTGGGTATAGAGAGAATATACCTCAACATAATAAAGGCCATATATAGGACAAGCCCACAGCTAACACCATACTTAACAGGGAAAAGATAGAAGATTTTCCTTTAAGATCAGGAAGAAGACAAGGATGCCTACTCTTCCCACTTTTATTCAATATAGTGTTGGACGTCCTAGCCACAACAATTAGACAAGAGAAAGAAGTAAAAGGCGTCCAAATCAGAAAGGAAGAAGTAAAATTGTCACTATTTGCAGATGACATGATACTATTTACAGAAAACCCTGAAGTCTCCACCAAAAACTGTTAAAGTAATAAATAAATTAAGGAAAGTCACAGGATATAAAATCAGTATACAGAAATCTGTGGCATTTCCATCCACTAATAGTGAACTATAAGAAAGAGAAATTAAGAAAACAATTCCATTTGCAGTTGCATCAAAATGAATAAAATACCTAAGAATAAATTTAACCAAGTAGATGAAGACCTGTACCCTGAAAACTATAAGACACTGATGAAAGAAATTGAAGAAGACACAAATAAATGGAAAGATAGTCTGTACTCATGAATTGGGAAGAATTAATACTGTTCAAATATTCATACTACCCAAAGCAACATACAGATTCAATGCAATCACTATCAAAATTCCAATGGCATATTTCACAGAACTAGAACAAATGATTGTAAAATGTGTTTGGAACCACAAAAGATCCTGAATAGTCAAAGTAATCTTGAGAAAGAAGAACAAAGCTGGAGGTATCATGCTCCCTGATTTCAAACTATACTACAAAGCTATAGTAGCCAAAACAGCATGGTACTGGCACAAAAACGGACACACAGACCAATGGAACAGAATTGAGAGTCCAGAAATAAACCTACACATATACGGACAATCAATTTACAACAAAGAAGCTAAGAACATTGTAGACTGAAATAAAGAGTCTTAGTAAAGGTTAAATGATGTTTATACAAATAATCAAAGTGAAGAACTCAGGTCCCAGGAAACAGTCCAACAGGAAGCAGTCTGCGGAACTGCTCCTACGTCTGCAGTTTACATACCTTTTTTTAACAAAGCAATGTATGTGAAGAAAAAGAACTTACACATCTGATATTAATATACTTTAAAGATAACATAACAAGAGCTTTTGGTTATACACAAACAAGGCTTTTAATTTTGCTCTTATCTAGGAGTGGAAGGAGGCAAGGACCAGGGTTGTTACTTTTCCTCTCAATCTCTAAGAAATGTAGCTGGGAAATGTGAGAGCAAGGTACTCTTTGTCTTTTCTGTTGTGGATCTGTCCAGCTGGCGTCTTCAGTCATGAGGTGTGCGGTTGCACAGTCTTTCTAACACAGGCTTAAAATGGTCTGCATGGCTGCTGCACAGCACAGTGTGGACTGTGTACTGACTTTAAGCCTATTCAGCTTGCTTGCTAGATTTGCCTGTTAGACCATGGAGAGGTGTCCCAAAAATTCATTCACAACATACATTGGAGAAAGAACAGTCTCTTCAATAAGTGGTGTTTGGAAAACTGGACAGCCACATGCAAAAGAATGAAACTAGACTATTTTACATCATACACAAAAATTAACTCAAAATGGATTAGGCTCGAAAGTAGGACCTAAAACCATAAAATTTCTAGAAGAAAACATAGGCAGTAAGCTCCTTGTATCAGTCTTTGTGATGTTTTGCTGGGTCTGACTCCAAAGGGAAGGGAAACAAAAGCAAAAATAAACAAATGGGACTACATCAAACTAAAAAGCTTCTGCACAACAAAGGAAACCTTCATTGAAACAAAAAGACAACCTACCCAATGGGAGAAGATATTTGCAAATCATATATCCAATAAAAGGTTAATATCCAAAATATAGAAAGAACTCATACAACTCAACAACAAGAAACCAAACAATCCAGTTAAAAATTGGGCAGAGGATTTAAATAGACAATTTTCCAAAGAAGACACACAGATGGCCAACAAGCAGTTGAAAAGATGCTCACTATTACTCATTATTTGGAAAATGCACATCAAAACTATGATGAGATATCATCTCACACCTGTTAGAATAGCTATTATCAAAAAGAAAAGAAATAACAATGTTGGAGAGAATGTGGAGAAAAGGGAATCTTCGTATGCAGTTGGTGGTATGGTAAATTGGTGCAGCCACTCTGGAAAACAGTTTCGAGATTCCTCAAAAAGTTAAGAATAGAACTGCCATATAATCCCACTATTCCTCTACTGAGTATTTACCCAAAAAGTACAAAAACACTAATTCAGAAAAATATATGCACCCCTGTGTACTTTGTGGCATTATTTACAATATCCAAGATATGGAAATAACCAAAGTGTCCATCAATGGAAGAACAGATAAAGAAGGTGTGGTATATATAGACACAATGGAATATTACTCAGCCATAAAAAAGAATGAAATCTTGCCATTTGTGACAACATAGATGGACCTTGAGGGTATTATGCTAAGTGAAATGTCAGAAGGAGAAAGACAAATACCATACGACTTAACTCATATGTGTAATCTCACAAAACAAACAAACAAAACTAAACAAAAACAAACTCATAGATACAGACAATGGATCGGTGGTTACCAGTGAGGAAGGGTGTTGGGGGTTGGGCAAAAGGAGTGAAGGGAATCAATTGTAGGGTGATGGATCGTAACTAGACTTTTGGGGGTGGTCACTTTACAGTGTATACAGATGTCAAATTATGGTGTTGGACACCTGTAACTTATATAATAATCATAACAATAAAGAGGAATTAAGAAAAAAAAAGACCAAGACCAAATCAATTGCATTCACATCTTCACTTTGCTTGAGAGTCACTTAGAGCATTTTTAAGAAGAACATCTTTGAAAACATTTACAACTTCTTTCATAATTATTTGTCTTTTCAGATTTTTTATTTGTTATTGAGACAAGTTTAGCAATTTATATCCTCTCAGCATAAAAGGTTCTCTTTCATTGGGATTTTCAAATTTAACAGCACAAAGTTATACATTTTATTTGCCAATGATATTTAAATCTCCACACTATCTGCTGTTATATCTCCTTTTTTATTTCTCATTTTCTGAAAGTCTCTTGTTTCACTTTTGTGGATCCAAGTGATCGACACTGTATCTAATTCATTAAACTTTACTAAAAACCAGATGTTGAATTTTTTTTTTACACAATATCAGTTTTCAAATTTCATTTTCCATTTTTATTTACTTTGATTAACTTTATTTTGTTTGTTGTTAATTTTCTAAGTCTAAAATTAAGTTCTGAGTTTCTCTATTTTTACTTTTTGTACAATCACATCTTTAGAGTCAGCTATTTTGGCTAGTGTCACCATGAATTCAATTTATTCAACTGATCAGTAAACACTCAATCACCTACATCATACCAACCACTGCGCTAGACATTGAAGTTAAAATGGCAAAAAATAAAATGAAACAAAAAGAGATATAGATTATAAAGAAGTAAAGACACGTTTCAGCTGACATCGTCATGTACATAGAAATTTCAAAGGCAAAGAAAGTTTCTAGAACTAATAGGTGAATTTAGCAAGACAGTAGGGTATAAGATCAATTGTATTCCTATGTATCAGCAATGTAAAATCAGGAAAATGAAAAATTTTAAATTCCATTTATAATAGCATCAAAACAAAACATAGGTATCAATTTAAAGAAAGTGAGCAAGATTTGTACACTGAAATCTAGACAGCACCACTGAGAGAAAGTAAAGAAAAACTAAATAAATGGAGAGAAATACCATACTCAAGGATTGGAACATTCCATAATGTTAAGGTGTTAATTCTCCCAAAAATGATCTGTAGATTAAATGCAGTTCAATCTTGAATTTTAAATGCCAATCAAAATCCTACCAGGTCTTTTTAAAAGAAATTGTCAAGTTGAATCTATAACATATGCAAATACAATGGACTTGAATGGTCATCATAATTTTTTGAAAAGAAGAAGAAAAGAGGACGCACACGACCTGATTTTCAGACTTACTACAGGCTCCAGTAATCAAAACAAAGTGATGTTCACATAAGAATAGTGTACATGAATAGACTAGAACAAAGAGTGAATAAATAGAAACACACATATATGCTCATGAAAAGGAGTCAAGGTAATTCAATAAGTAAAGGATAGTCTTTTCCAAAAGTGATGTTAAAACAAATAGAGACAAGGAAAAATACTAACAGCATGTACAAAATTAACTTGAAATGAAGCATAGACCTAAACATAACATCTAAAATTATTAAGCTTCTAAAACAGTGCTAGAAGTGTAATTTGAACCACAAATTTGAGCCACAGAAGTAATTTTAAAGTGTTTAGTAGTCACATTTAAAAAAGTAAAAAGTAATGGATGAAAATGATTTTAATACTTTATTTAACCCAGAACATTAAAAATATTATAATTTCAGCATGTAAGCAATAAAAAGATTATTGATGAGATATTTTACATTCTTTTTCTCATTCCTTACTTTTCTTGAAATTATTGTTCTTAGCCTCCAAAGGGTCAGAAATTCCTTAATTTTATGTCCTGCCATGTGGTGACTTTCATCCAGATCCAGCTATCCTAGGATTTGCTGACCACATCAAAATCACTTACGCCTCAAACTCAATGCAGGAGAGAGTGAGCACAGAGACAGAGCTGGCATAGGACCCCACCTCAGCTTCCTCCCTCCTCTCCCAGCTTTACTCCACCCAGGAGCCCTTCATCCTCCTCTAGTCTCCAGGATTCCATGAATCTCACGAATGGGGAGCAGGTCATGAGATATATAAACCCAGATCCCCACAATTCCTCTACAGGAAGTCCTTCCTGCAGTCTGCCCACTCCCATTCCTGCTGGAGCCTCAGTGCTTCCCCAGTAGAGCCCCAGGTCTGTGCAGAGGGTGATCTAGAACACTCTTCCTCCCTGTAACCACAGGGCTCACTCCCTCACCTCCTTCAGGACTTAGCTCAAATGTCGCCTCTCAGGAAAGCCTCCCCTGAGGATAATATTTAAAATTACAACTAGTTCCCTCATCTTCCCTACCCTTGTTCTTCTCCACATGTAAGCTCCGTGAGGGCAGGGTTTTGCCTGAGTTGGTTTGATACATCCCAGAGGACCTAGAGTAGTGGCTGGCACAGAGCAGATGCTCAATAAGTATTTGTTCATGAATGAAGAAGTGTAGGGACGAGATCTCCTCGAAGCTGAGACTGACACAGGAGAGGTGAGCAGTTCCCTGGGAAGAAATTAGGGGAGGAGCTCCTCACTGGCTTATCCCAGGCCAGAGCCAAGCAGACAGAGGCCACACAGTGCCCCTCTGCAGTTCCCATGCAGCCAAAGCACATGGCCAAGGACTAAGCCAAACCACCAGCTGCCTCCACAGACCCTTGCATTCAGAGGGGCACCCTGGCCAGGCCGGCAGTTTTAGGCAGTGCAATCCTCCCAGTCTTAGTCCTGTGTCCAGAATCCACGGATTCTGCCCAGCAGGAAGGAGTGGATCAGCTGCAGCCTGGAGGGCCCAGGGGAGTCCTCCCCTTACCTGTGACTCCCTAACCCCTAGGTCATTCAGCAGGCTCAGAAATTAGTTTTGGGGGCTAGCCCATTGGCACAGCAGTTAAGTTCCCACGTTCCGCTTCTCTGTGGCCTGAGGTTCGCCGGTTCGGATCCCGGTGTGGACATGGCACTCTTGGCAAACACCATGCTGTGGTAGGCGTCCCACATATAAAGTAGAGGAAGATGGGCATGGATGTTAGCTCAGGGCCAGTCTCCCTCAGCAAAAAGTGGAGGATTGGTGGTAGTTAGCTCAAGGCTAATCTTCAAAAAAAAAAAACTCTACAAAAAGAGAAATTAGTTTTGGATCCAGCACCCCAAGAACTTTTCAATTTTTGGGTTTGGAGGTTACAGGGAGGGAGGTATGAGAGATCTATACAGCAGGTCCACGTTTGCTTTGGTCCAGGAAGGGGAAGTAGAGGCAGGATGCTGGGTCCTGGGCTCTAGGGGATGGGGAGGAGCATAGGGCTTCCCTCCAGGCTGTAAGTCAGTGAATGTTATGACACCTGAACAAAATGGTCCAACCTTTGCGTCCTTGGGTATGGCGTTTGGACAAGTGGATTCTGGAGGCCTGGGGAGGGGAGCAGGGGTCCATTCAGGTTCCGAGGGAAATGTTAGGCAGAAGTCTGGACCCAAACTCATCACTGATCTCCTCGTAGCCCACTGTTGTCCCCAGGCTTCACCCCATGTCCTGCTTTCCACATTCCAGGGACGTCCCCCTGGCCTTCAGCAGCTGGACAGCTCCCTGGCAACAGCCCTGTGGCCTACCTTCTGGGAGAAGTGGCTCCTGCTGTCCTACGGAATGAAGAGAAAATGTCCAGGTAGCTGATGACTGTGAAAGGGGGATGGCCTTAGACATGGCTGTGAAGTCATCATGCAGGGGGTGGGACTCTGGAAACCCTGGAATCAGGGCCAGGGCTGTCCCATCCAGGGAGGCACAGGCCTAGCTCTCCTCTCCTCTCCTCTCAGCTCCTTGATTCTCCCTGTCGTCCCATCATAAGGGGGTCAGGAGTGGAGGGGAGGGTCTTGTTCTGGAAGAGAGGAAGCCCCTGAATCACTTCCCCTCCCCTCTTCTTATCCCTTTCTTCCATATCTTTGTTATACCACACCTGTAAGTAAAGAAAAATGCCTAAACTCAGGTATAGTTCACCAGCCACTTATAGAGCTACCGCCTGTGTAATTACCATCCAGGTGAAAACAGAGCCCTCAGTGCCCCAGCAAGGAGCCCCTGTGCCTCTGTCCACACAGAACCCATCCCTCCCCACACAGGTGTCCACTAAGCTGACCCCTGCCCCTCCCCCTCTCCTGTCTGGATCCTCCCCCTTCACTCCTCTTGGTTTTCATCTTCTTAATGTCCCTCTATCTCCTCACTCCTCCAAGAGCTTCCACATCTTCCTACGCCATTACCCTAGGGATCTCTTCCTCCTCCTCCCCCTCTTCCACCCCACCCTAGGGATGGAGAATCCAGAATTGACTCCCTAGAGGGTGAGGCTTCATCCCTGGAAGCGGCAGCAGGAACAAGTGAAAGGAACTCTAGGATTCAAGGTACATCCCAGGAGACTGAGGGAACCCAGTATGTTTGTGGGGTCCACCTCCGACCTGGGAACCAACTATTATGGGTTGGAAGTCTGTTCCTCCCTGAGGCCTAAGTCCATGGTCATGCAATGGGTAGGAAAACCTCTATCTGCATGTATTTTGGGAAACAACTCAGACTCCAAAACTGACACTGGATGGGGTCTCCTCCTTGTGTGCACAGCCCTGTCCTGCTGCTGGGAGCCCAGGGATACACTGGGGAGGCCCCAGGTGAGGAGACTAAAGGAGAGCTCTGGTCTTCTGACCTCAGCCCTGTGGTCACACTGGACCTCCACCTCTCTGCTCTCTCCTATTTGCACAGCAAAGGTAGAGGATGGGCTGTGGTCTGAGTCAGGCAGAGGTGGCTGACCTGGAGGCTGGGCATCAATGGGGGATGAGGATGCCTTCTGAGCAGCCTTGGGCTCAGGCTCAGGGGTGGAGCAGGCATTGGAGGAGAGGAGAGCTCTGGAGCCCTGCCCTGAGTCTGAGGTTTCCATTTTTCCTCCTACAACCCCTCTCTGCTGCTCCTCGATGACAAGTGAAAAGTAGATAATTTTTTCTTTCACGCTCGCTTGCTTCTCTGAGGGCTGTTTGTATAAACAAATACTTTAATTTTAGAATATTTTGAGATTCACAGACAAGTTGCAAAGTTAGTACAGAGTTCCTGTATATCCCAAACTCAATTTCCCCTGATAGTAACATCTTATATCACCACCATACATTTGTCACAGCTAATGAAGCAGTATTTTTACATTATTACTAAACACCATACTTTATTTGGATTTCATTAGTTTTAATTTTTTCTCTTCCAGGATCCCATCAAAGATACCACATAGTTACATCCCAATCACGTCTCCTTCAGGTTCCTGTGGCTGTGTCAGTTTCTCAGACTTTCCTTGTTTTTGATGACCTTGACATTTTTGAGGAGTACTGCTCAGCTATATTGTAGACTGTCCCTCAATTTGCGTTTGGTCAACCAGGGCTATGGATTTTGGGAACAAGCCCACAGAGGTGAAGCGCCATTCTCAACACAGCATATCAAGAGTATATAATACCCACTTGATTAATCACTGATGATGTTAACCTTCACCACCTGGCTGAGGTTGTGTTTCCCAGCTTTCTCCCTGTGAAGCTCCTATTTTCTGTGTCCCTCTCCACACAGTAGTCTTTGGAAGGAAGTCACCGTGTGCAGCCCACACTTAAGGGGTGTTCTGCTATAAACATTTACATGCAGGTTTTTCTGCAAATGTAAGTTTTCAAATAAGTTGGATAAATACCTAGGAGAGTGATCAGTAGGTTGTATGATAAATCTATGTTTAGTTGTATAGGAAACTGCTGAATATCTTCCAGAATGGCTGTGCTATTCTGTATTCCTGCCCACAATAAATGAGGGCTGCTGCTGCTCCACGTCCCAGGCAGCACTTGGCATCACCAGCTTTTGGATTTAGGACATTCTAATAGGTGTGTAATGGTACATCACTGTTGTTTTCATTTCCATTTCCCCAAAGACATCTGATGTTGAACATCTTTTCAAATGCTTATTAGCCATCTATATCTTCTTTGGTGAGGTGTGTGTTCAGTCTTTAGCTCATATTTTAATTCAGCTATTTGTTTTCTTATTGTTGAGTTTTAAGAGTTCTATATATATTCTAAAACAAGTCACTTATCAGATATGTGATGGCAAATATTTTCTCCTGTCTGTGGCCTGAGCTCTTTCACAGACATAATAGTATATGTTAATGCATAGATACATTTTTCTGAGAAGAGAAATGAGAAACTGCTAACCATGATGGTTTCTGGGTAGAGGACTTGGGAGAATGGGAGATGGAGGAAGGACGATGTGACTTATTTTTGCATATTCTTCATCGTTTGAATTCCCGTGTACATGAATAATGTTTTCAAAAATAAATTACATTAAAATCCCTTACACTTGTAAAACACTTGACAGATCATCCTCAGATCATTGTGAAGACTCAAATTCTGATCCTCTACTCACGGACCAATCACCTTTCACTGAACTATTTTGCCTTAGAATTCCCATTTCTGAAAAAGGTGAGCTAGACTGTACGGACAAATTTTCCCGCTGAAAACAAGATAAAAAAATCTTCTTAAAAGCATCGGAGCTGACAAGATATTAATAAATGACCACACCCCAAAAAGAAGAGAAAGATCCTGCTTGGCCTCCACAGAGAACAGCATCCTGAGAGATGGAGAAAAGGCTCTGTGAGCTCATTGCCCAGACACGGAGCCCAGCACTTCCAGCTCTGAGCCCTGAGCTCTTTCATACCCATCTGCCTTCCATTTTTAGAAATTAGGCAAAGCTTTTATATTCTGATTATGATGTATATGTATAATGTATAATACATATGATATAATGTATATTCACTGTAGAAAAATTATAAAATGTTAAAAGTTATACATAACAAAGTAAAAATAACTGTAATCCTCAAACTTGGAGATATTTTGTTGCAGTATCTCCTACCTATTATGTATCCTCCTGCTGCTGCCCAGGGCTGGAACTCTCTCTCTAAGGAGACTTGATGAGCACGAGCTGAGTGGCCCCCAGCCCTGGTCTCTCCAGATGCCATTCCCTGAGGCAGTTCACTCTCATACCTGCTGAAGGGGCTATATCTGAGTTTTCTCTTCCCTCCTCTGTCCCCTCCACTCCTTCCCCACTCCCATTTCTTTTTTCACCCAGAGTAAAGGACTCAGGTGAGAACTGCATCATCTTACCACCAGAACCCCACATCTGTACCTGTATCCTCTGCCTTCACAGCAGTGATGATGGATGGTTCTGCTCCTGTCTAAGGCCACCTCTCAGCTTGGGCTCAGGGTCACATCCCCTCCCTCCCCTGCAGCATCAACCTCCTGCTCTCTACTGGCTCCTTCATTCCTGGATGCAAACAGGCTGTAATATCTCCCATTAAAAAACAAAAACAAACAAAACTAAATAAACCAAAACAAAATCCTCCCATAAAAGTCCAGCACTCAATCCCAGCTATGGCTCCATTCCTATGACACTCCTTATAGGACAATTCCTTAGTCCATTCTCTCACTGACCATGTTGTCTTTTTATTTTTATCAATCAATATAGGGTGGTTTAAAAAGTTTAATATTTCTGGGCTTGTACATCAAGACAGATGTCCACCCCTCCATTTCCTGAGTCTGAAAGACAACTTGTCTTGGGGCCGGCCTGGTGGCACAGCAGTCAGGTTCGCACATTCCACTTAGCGGCCTGGGGTTCACCGGTTCCCATCCTGGGTGCGGACATGGCACCACTTGGCACACCATGCTGTGGTAGGCGTCCCACATATAAAGTAGAGGAAGATGACACAGATGTTAGCTCAGGGCCAGTCTTCCTAAGTGAAAAGAGGCAGATTGGCAGCAGTTAGCTCAGGGCTAATCTTCCTCAAAAAAAAAAAAAAAAAAAAAAAAAAGACAGCCTGTCTTAGTTCTTTAGCTGATTCTCTAATTGTTACTTCTATGCTTATAAACACCATGCTTGTAACACTCCTTTGTTTTTCAGTTTTCATGAATTGGCTCTTCTTTCTTACACCTCCGTCCACGCTTCTTTCTTACACCTCCGTCCACCCAATATAATTACTTTACAACTTTGATGGAGCTTGGATGATGTCTGCATTATGACCATGTAAACGTTAGTCACAACTGAGCATTTAGTAGACTATGATTACTTTTCTTTTCTTGAATCAACTTTTATGTTCCCTGGACTAAATAAATATCTCATTTCTTCATTTGCTTAGTTTCTGTTGTATTCATTACTTAAATCATTCCACTATTCTTCCCAGAGTCTAAATCTTCATGAACATATTTGAACACATCTGTTATTCTATCAACTTCACCTTTGTGGAGACACCTGTCCCACAGCCCTCAGTCCTGCCACGTGTGGACTGGTTCCTAGCACACTTGGGGCAGGGCTGACATCCCTGATCTCCTTCACCTCACCCTGGGAGCCCTTTCTCTCTCCCTTGTTCTGGCTCCTCTGTTGCCTGGATCCCATTTCCCCCTTTTTTGGTTTTCTTCATCCTTGTTCCCCACTTTGCCTGGTAGTATCCTGAGGAAGGGAACATGGAAAGTAATCATTTGAAACCCTAAACATTTGAAATATCCTTAGGCTGCCCCAACCCTTAGTCACCTCTTGACTTGGTATCAAACTCCATGTTGGAATATTTTTTCCTCAGAATTTGGAAGGCATTGCTGCAATGTTTTCTAGCCTTCGGGTCTGTGTTTGTCACCTCTTGAAGTTTTCAAGATCTCTTCTTTTATACCCTCTTCTGGAAATTTCATTGTGTCTGTCATAAGTGTTCAGGTATATTTTTCATCTACTGTGGTAACAACTTGGTTAGGCCATTCATAATGTAAATTTTTATCTGGAAACTCTAAGAAATATTCTTGAATTATTACTATCACTTCATACAGTGCATTATTTCTGAAACTGGTGTTATTAATGTGTTGGAATTCCTTGATTGATAGACTTAATATTCTCATAGGTCTTCTCTCCTGCTTGCCGTGACTTTTCCATCTGTACTACTTAGTGGGAGTATGACTTTAATTTTCCAGTTCATCTACTGAATTATTCATTTCTGTGATCATATTTTTAATTTTCAAGAGCTCTTTCTTACTCTATGATTGTATATAATTTTATATAATTCTGTGCTTGTTTCATATACCACATATCTTTTACATCTATTAGGCATTATTGATGATAGTGGTAGGGGACCTGTTAGGTTTCCTGGTTATCTGCTTTCATGACATCATGAACATTTTCTTCACAGCACTTAACTCAGTAGTTAATTTACATATATCTTTGTCACTTCTGCTTAATGTCCATCTCCATGACAATGCAAGCTCCATATCACCAGGGCCTTATTTGGCTCTTCACTGTATCTCCAGAGTCTAGCTGACCCTGATCCACTGGAGGCCTTGAAATTTATGCTCTATCATGGACTTTACCGTGGTTTGGGCAGTTAAGTCACATTGCCCCTTGCTGTCCTCTTGAGTTCTAGCCTAGTGTCCTCCTGTCATAAAACATTCTAGAACATTGAAACAGTTCACGTGCATGGGGTGCAGAGTCATCCTGCCACCAATTTGGGACAGGGAACCACGGATACAAGTCAACAAAGCTTTGAAAGAAAATCCCTGGGTTCAACCCTGGCTCCACCACCTCCTAAACTTTTCTGAGTCCCTTTCCCATTCACACAAAGGGATCACATGTTGGAAGCCTCATGAGTTTGATTTGAAGATTAAATCTGATCCTCTATGTAAATCATGGCATCATTGCATGAGTCATATTAAGTGTACCTCTATTCATAGTTACCATCATTATAGCATTTAGATAATTTTCATTTTTTTTGCTTTTATAAACTGCAATTCAAGCAACATTCTTGAACATATATTTTTGAGAACATGCGTGATTATCTTCTTAGTATAGATTCCTAAAAGAGAAAGTTTTTTGCCAAAATGTAAGCACACTGAAGTTGTCGAGACATTTTTCAAAAGCGACCTTTAGAGATTTTGTACCAGTTTCAATCCCATGAATCTTTTTGACAGTGTATTTTCCCTCCCTCTGGTAAATACTCTCATCATTTATTTTCATCTTTGCCAAGATGAAATACTTTTTGATAGACTTTAGGTTTTATTTCCAATTTTTATTCCATAATCTTATTTTTTGTTTACATTTATTTATTACCAACACGTTTGTTTGACATTTGTATTACTTTTTTTCCAAATTGTTTTCAATATTTTTTAGAGGTTGGGAAGGAAATTATTTTAAAATGTTGAGTTTAAGAAAGAAGAAAAAGCAGTCCCCAACATCGGGAACTGGTCTAACACTTACAGTGGGGCCTCAGTGTTCTTAGAAGCCGGTCTAGTGCTCACCCCCTCACATGTTACTCTCTTGTTGGATATAAGTCATCTCACAGAACACCAACCTCAGACAAGGACATTCCGAGACTATGGCAAAGTGGCTACTAGCCGCATATGGTTATTTAAATTTAAATTAATTAAATAAAATTAAAAATTCAACTGGTCAGCATACTAGCCACATCTCAAGTGCTCTAAAGCCACATGTAGCTAGTGGCTACCAAATTGGAGGGTGGCGGCGTTCAACAATTTCTTCATCAAAGAATGTCCTATTGGCAAGTACTGCCCTTCACACTTTATGGGCCTCAAGTCACATGCATTAGACCCATGTAAAAGGAAAGGCTAATTTTAATTGTCTCACAGATACATATCAAATTTCTGTCCGAGATATGAATACATATTCAGCTGGTGTATAACAAAACCAACATAGGTCATCAGTGGGTCTTGTGCCTTCAGGCACAAACTGTCCCCAGTTCCAGAGGGAAACACCTGTCCCTCCACCTCCCATCCCAGACTGAGGACACTTTCTGGCATCAAATTTCCAGAGGGTGAGTTATTCTCTGAGGAGACCAGGGCCAATGTTCCAAGTTAAGTTTTGGGAGTCAGGGAGTGCAGCTCAGGGAGAAGAATTCCAGGAAATGAAGAGGAGGCAAAGGTGGGGACCAGCTGGGAGACTCTCCTGGTTCATTTAGAATAGCAGTTCTCAAAGTGTGGTCTGTGGAACCCTTGAAGTCATTGAGACCCTTCCACAGATCCATGAGGTCAAAATTCTTTTCATAACATTACTAGACATCATTCACCTTCTCACTATGTTGGTATTTTCACTGAGGTAAAACTTAGTAAGAACGGAGGCCATGGTACCAAACTGCAATAGTAGTTACCTCCACCACCACTTACTTGCAAAAGAAAAAAACCAAAAAACAAAAGACCCCAAACCAGTTTCAATTTAAAACATCTTGGTTGAAGCATTAAAAATTATCATCGTTACTAAATCATTCACCTCAAACCCACATTTAAGAACATCCTAGATGATGACATGGAATGTACATATAAAGCATTTCTGCTCCATTCCAAAGTACTGTGTCCCAAGGAAAATAACTTGTAGGAGCTGAACTAGCCTCTTTTTTCATGGAATACCATTTTTACTTGAAGGAAAAAACAACACAGAAATATGATTATTTAGACTTTTTACTTGAATATTTGACAGACACTTTCTCAAAATGATGAGAGCCTCTCCCTTCAAGAAAACCAACTGACAGTAGATAACTGATAGTACTTTGCCTTGATGAAATGTAAGCTCTAAAGAGAAAAATCAGAATTTTGGAACATTTCTTTCCCATCTCTGCAAGCTTGACAGCTTCCCTCTACTGACAAACTTTTCTGTTAGGATCTGTGGTAATATTAAAACTAATGTGATTTTTTAAAATAGTTTGATTCTAGTGTAATCTACACTGGAAGAATTATCTATAACTTAGTGAAACAATGCATTACTTTAAAAAAAATCATAGGGGGCGGGCCCAGTGACGTAGTGGTGAGGCTTGCACACTCCACTTCAGCAGCCCGGGGTTCACAGGTTCGGATCCTGGGCGTGGACCTGGCACCACTCTTCAAGCCATGGAATTGTGGTGTCCACATAAAATAGAGGAAGACTGGCACAGATGTTAGCTCAGAGCCAATTTTCCTCACACAAACACACAAAAATATCATATATTAGAACAAGAGCCATTCAATGTGCAAGACAGGCAATGGATTTTAATGTAACAGAATAGGAAATATTCAGTGATATTGTTTCAGGTTTCACTTTGCAAATAATCTTTGAGAAACTATGGACTTTCATTTTATTTGATATCAAAGATTTTTATCAAAGACAATATCCACAATTATATGAAAAAGTTCCCTAAAAATACTACTCCTGGGGCCGGCCCCGTGGCCAAGGAGTTAGTTCGCGCGCTCCCCTTTCCCCCACCCAGGGTTTCGCTAGTTCGGATCCTGGGCCGGGACAAGACACCACTCAGGCCACGTTGAGGTGGCGTCCCATGTGCCACAACTAGAAGGACCTACAACTAAAAATACACAACTATGTGCTGGGGGATCTGGGGAGAAAAAAGCAAAAAAAAAAAATACTACACCTATAAGATTTGTGTATTTTTTCATCTACCTCAACCAAAATAAAGAACATTAAATGCAGAAGCAAATATGAAAATCCAACAGTTTTCTAATGAGACAGACAAAAAAGACTTGCAAAACTGTACAATGTAAAAAGATCCACTCTTCTCACTACCCTGTTTATTTGTGGAAAGAGATTTCTCATGGAAACATATTCTTTGTTAACATGTAATAGGTTATCAATAATATTTTAAAGGAATAAAAAATTTTTAAAAACTGTTTTATTCCGAGTAGGGCAAATATTGATAGATATAACCCACATACGAAATATTATCCTTGGGGTCCTCAATAATTTGTATGACTATATAGACATCCTGAAAACAAAATGTTTGAGAACTGTTCACTTACACAGAGGGCGCGGCTTTCCAGAGTCTCAGCCCCGAGGGCGGAGTCTGGGGCGGGGAAGCTGAGTGTTGGGGAGTCCCCATCTCCCTGAGTTTCGCTTCTCCCTCTCACAACCTGTCAGGTCCTCCTGCCTGGAGATTGAGTTAGACGCGACCTCAGTTCTCACTCCCATTGGGTGTCCGGTTTCTAGAGAAGCCAATCAGCGTCTCCGCTGTTCCGGGGTATAAAGTCCGCACGGAGCAACCGGGGCTCAGATTCTCCCCACACCGCGAGGATGCAGTCATGATGCCTCCAACCTTCCTCCTGCTGCTCTCGGGGGCCCTGACCCTGACCGAGACCTGGGCCGGTGAGTGCGGGTTCGGGAGAAAACAGCCTCTGCGGGGGGCGGAGCGAGGGGACCGCGCGGCAAGGGTGCAGGACCCCCCGGGGAAGGCGCGTCTACCCCGGACCCATGCCCAGACCCACCCCCCCGCCCCACCCCGCCCACCTCGGCCCCGCCCCATCCTAATCCCTCCCTTTTCCTGCCCCCTCCTCCTCCCACCCCAAGTGCCCACCACTATCCGTCGGCCCCCAGGGTCTACAGCCCCACCCCACCCCCCAGGCTCCCACTCCCTGAGGTATTTCTACACCGCCGTGTCCGGCCCGGCCGCGGGGAGCCCCGCTTCATCGCCGTCGGCTGCGTGGACGACACGCAGTTCGTGCGGTTGAACAGCGACGCCGCGAGTCCGAGGATGCAGCCGTGGGCGCCGTGGATGGAGCAGGGAGGGGCCGGAGTATTGGGAGCGAAGTACGCGGATCTTCAAGGGCACCGCACAGACTTACCGAGTGGACCTGAACACCCTGCGCGGCTACTACAACCAGAGCGAGGCCGGTGAGCGACGCGGGCCCGGGTCCAGGCCGCGCCCCATCCCCACGGACGTGCCGGGGTCTCCCCAGTCTCCGGGTCCGAGATTCACCCGAGGCTGCGGGACCCGCCCGACCCCCGACCCGGGAAGAGCCGGCGGGGACTTGCCCGCGGTTTCATTTTCAGTTTAGGTTTAATCTCTGCGGGGGACGGGGCGGGGGCGGGGCCGAGTGGGCGGGGCTGACCTCGGGGCGGGGTCAGGGTCTCACACCCTCCAGGAAATGTATGGCTGCGACGTGGGGCCAGACGGGCGCCTCCTCCGCGGGTACAGGCAGTCCGCCTACGACGGCGCCGATTACCTCGCCCTGAACGAGGACCTGCGCTCCTGGACCGCGGCGGACACTGCGGCTCAGATCACCCGGCGCAAATGGGAGGCGGCCGGAGTGGCGGAGGACTTCAGGAACTACCTGGAGGGCCCGTGCGTGAAGTGGCTCCTCAGACACCTGGAGAACGGGAAGGAGACGCTGCAGCGCGCGGGTACTAGGGGCCGCGGGGAGCTCCTGATCTCCCCTCGGCCCGGGTTGGCTTCCCACAAAGAGGGAGGAAATGGGATCAGAGCTGGATTGATGCTCAGAAAGGAAGGAACCCACCCCAGGTTTTCATCTGTCTACTAAAGACTTGCCCAGAGGGCCTGCCCTTCTCTAAAGGACAGTGAAGGAATCCAGTTTCTTGAGGCATAGGAGTGGAGACCATCCCTGAAATCGCTGTCCTTCGTTCCTTTTGACCCTGGCGGCCGTCTTGTGACCCATGACTTTCTCAAGGCCTTGTTCTCGGCTTGAGAACATCTTTGCAGGTCTGACTCCAGCTTTTGTGAGTCATTCACCCTGCATCCAGATCAGAACCAGAAGTCTGTGTTCTCCTGTTTAGAGACCTGAAGGATGGAACTCTGGGCACTCACCCTTATTCTAGAACTTTCCAAGGAATATGAGCTTATCCTCAATCTGCAAGTCCAGGCTCGTGTCTGGGTTCTGTGCTTCCTCCTTCAAACCAATTGTCCTGTCCGTTCTCAGGATGGTCACGCAAGTGATGCTTCAGTGGCCTATGGAGGTAACTGAAACTGAATTTTCTGACCCTTCTCCTAAGACGCCCCAAAGACACATGTGACCCACCACCCCATCTCTGACTGTGAGGTCACCCTGAGGTGCTGGGCCCTGGGCTTCTACCCTGCGGAGATCACCCTCACCTGGCAGGATGGACGGGGAGGACCTGACCCAGGACACGGAGTTTGTGGAGACCAGGCCTGCAGGGGATGGGACCTTCCAGAAGTGGGCGGCTGTGGTGGTGCCTTCTGGAGAGGAGCAGAGATACACGTGCCGTGTGCCACACAAGGGGCTGCCTGAGCCCTCACCCAGAGATGGGGTAAGGAGGGAGCCGTGGGCTCAGAGCCTCTTCTCAGGGAAATCAGGAGCCCTTCTGGAGACCTTCAGCAGGGTCAGGGCTGAGGCCTGGGGATCAGGGCCCTGGCCCTTGCCTTCCTTCCCCAGAGCTGCGGCGTCGGCCCACCATCCCCATCGTGGGTGTCATTGCTGGCCTGGGTCTCCTTGGAGCTGTGGGGGCTGGAGCTGTGATCTGGAGGAAGAAGCGCTCAGGTAGGGAAGGGGGTTTGGGATCTGAGTTTTCTTGTCCACTGGGGGTTCAGAGAACCAAGCAGAACTTGCCCTGCCCCATTACTGGGAAGTGCCATCCACACACGTGCTTGCCACTCTGGCCTGATTGCTAACACTGTTTTGTAAAGCACTTATGAAAATGAAAGAGATTTTTCACCTTGATAATTCTGGTGCTGAGGACCTGATTCCCAGCAGTCGAAGGTCAGAGGGAAGGTCCCTGCTGAGGACAGACCTCCAGGAGGGCAGTTGGTCTAGCCCACACATCTCCTTTCTTCATATTTCCGGATCCTGCCCTGGGTATCCAGTCATGGTTCTGGAAACTTCCCTGTGGTCCAGGACTAGGGGATTCCTCTAGGATCTCATGGCTTAGCCTTCTCCTGTTTTCTTTCCCACAGGTGAAAAAAGAGGGATTTACCTGCAGGCTGCAAGTAAGTTTGAGTGGGGGATTGATCCCTGAGACCCCTGGAATACTGGAGCCAGGAGCCCCGGGGTGGGGAGCTCACTCACCCCATAGTTCATTCTTTAGTCTCATCTCCTGTGGGCTCTGCCCAGCTTCCTGCTTGTTCTCCCCCAGACAGTGACAGTGCCCAAGGCTCTGATGCATCTCTCCCACAGAAAGGTGAGACTTGGAGGACCTGAAGTGGGGAGGGGCTTTGGGGCAGGGGGACACACCTGGTTTATGGGAATTCTTTGGGGCATTTGGAGCATGCAGAGGGCTGATGAGAATGTCAACACTTGTGTGACTGACATGAATTTGTTCACGATTATTTTCTTTTACAGTGTGAGACAGCGGCCCTGTGGGAGACCAAGTGATGCAAGATTTGTTGACGCTCCACTTTGTGACTTCAGATGCCCACACTTCCAGCTTTCTGCAACTGGCATCTGAATGTGTGGGGTGGTCCTATTAGGATAATGTGAGGAGGTGAGGCGATTGGTCCACCCCCTGCTCTCCAGGACCCCCTCCCCACACTGACCTTTGTGCTTTCCCTGATCTAATTTCCTGTTCCAGCAGAGGTGGGGCTGGGCCGGCTCCCTCCCTGTCTTAACTCCCTGTTGCACTGAGTAGTGATCATTTGCTTCCTTATTGAAAATATGAATCTGGATGTGAATTTTTCTATAATTCTTGTTGTAAGGGATTGATGTGTTAATTAAAAGGAGAAGATTCCTCAAGTTTGAGAGTGGAAATAAATGGAAGCACTGAGAACTTTCCAGAAGTCATGTTTGCTGTGCTGAGTCTGTGCGTGGATGGGACCTCTGCACAGTCAGTGTTCAGTACATCATGGGCTGTGATGTCATTCCTTGGCTGGCGCATCTCTCTGCTCCTTTGTTCTGGTTCCTTCTATAGAACCTTGTTCCATCAGTACCTGTGATCACAGGGATGAGGACATGGCCTGGGGCATTGTTGTGTCTTCAGGACTGTGGGCAGCAACGGCTTCCTGTGGCCGGGTCAGCCTGGGCTCCATCCAGGGTCCGGCCCTCAGCACCTGCCTTTTGTGTGTTTGGACTTTGTTTCTTTCAGGATTTTTTTGGATTATGTTCTTTTTCATGTTTTGAGTTCTGTCTCAGTCTCTGGGTGTCCCCATCTCTGCCAGCAGCAGCAGTCATTTGGCCTGTCATTGTCCCCTCAAGGCCCAGGGTGGCCTCTGCACACAGGAGACTCTGTGGTATCGAGGGACAAATTTTCAGACTCATCTGGCTCTTGCCCTCCCTCTAGAGCTGTTTCCTGGATTGTTCCTTCCATCTTTCCCCCACTTTTACAGAACCAGAATCTGGAAGTGGTAGACAGGAAGGATACAGTAGTTTTTCATCTCATAAATTCCGCTGGGTTTCAGTCTTCTCTGCTGCCTGCCCTGTCTGTCTGCCCATAGCCCTCGTCATCCTTGTGCTGGCTCTGATTTAAATACATGGATTTATAAAGTTGAATCTAGTTTAGAGTTCACAATTGGTTGGAAAAATAGGGCCCATGAGCCTAGGATTGTCCTTTCTGAAGAGAGAAGTATAATTGTGTGTGTGAGCGTGCAGGAGAGCGGCTGTGGAAGAGAGGGAGGAGGGGAGAGCAGCGCTTGTGAGAAAAGTACAGGCGGCACTTATGTCAGTGTGGGTGGACATTGTGCTGTAGCTGCCACCAAACAACGTGTGACCTGAGGTTGCATTAAGAAACATACTGTCTCTAGAATAGGGAGGTGTCTGTACTTGATCATTCATTCAACTAATTTGCCAGATAGATGACAAAGGATTTTTACATTTAGGAAACCTCAGAATTAAAAACAGGCAGAAATTTTCAGCCTTGGGGAGCACGTGTTCTAGTGGTGAGGGGCACACTGCATGCTATAAGCACAGTAAATAAGGGAAGTATTTATGTGAGAAGTTGTAAGTGCCTTCAGGAAGGTGACCCAGAGTATAAGTGTGTGGGGACAGGGAAGGTGGCTGTTTTCCTAGAGTGTGGTGGTGTGGCCTCACTGGGAAGGTGACCTTGAGGAAAGATGTGAAGGACATGAGGATATCCACGAGGATGTCTGGGGAACTTCTTGGCAGGCAGGGGCACCCCCAGTGCAGATGCGCTAAGGCAGGAGTGTGTCTGTGTTTCTGGGAAGAGTGAGGGGGGCTGGTGTGGCTGGAGCAGAGAATATTGAGATGAGGTCCGAATTACACCCAGGCCATGTAAGCCTGAAGGTAGTGGAAGGTTTTGACTTTTCTTTGAGTAAGATGTGGAGTTACAAGACTGCTTTGAACAGAAGATAATCTCGTAGGCCTTCTCTTTAGAAGCATCAGTGTGGTGCTGTGCAGAATCAAGAGATGAAGGACAAGCAACCGTAGAGAAAACTGTAGGAAACTAGTGCCGTGTCCTGGGCTAGAGATGTTAGCGGCTTTGTCTGGACTGTGAGCGGAGAAAATAATAAGAAGAGATTGGATTCTGGGTACCTTCTGAAGATGGGCTTTACAGCATCTCCTAATGGATTAAATCTGGGTTTTGAGAAAAGAGGATCAAGGAGGACACCCCAATTTTCAGAAGTGCAAGTAGAAATATGGAGTGCCTCCAGTAGAAATGGAGAGGAGGATGGAACACGTTTGAGGAAGCAGCATAGTCATCTGATTTAGGAAATGTTGAATTTGAGTTGTTTATTAGAAATGCAACTGAGGTTAGCAGTTGGATAATTTGAGTCTGGAGTTTAGGTGACATGTCTTGGTTGCAGAATTGGATTTGAGAGGTGACACCATATAAATGATATTTAAAGCCTTGAAAACCGATGAGGTCACCAGGGGAGTGATGACTGTAAAAAAGAAAAGACAAGGACTGAACCCTGAACCACACCCCCCCCCCAGCCCCCTGTGGTAGGTGATCTGATCAGACCACACATGCAGAGCACGCTGCATAGTTCTGACACCACATCTTAGAAGGCTTGGAGAGCAGGTAGTCCTAAACTGTCCTGTGCACAGGAATCTACTCTTGGACATCTCAGTAAGATCTAGACAGTCTGGAGTAAAGCTGATTCTGTCATTATAACCCGTTTGGTGCTGATGCTGCTGGTCTTCAGATCACACATTTAGTAGCACGAACGTAGACCAGGATTGCCACATCGCTGTGCATCAGTCTCAGATGTAGGGCTAGCTAAATAAGTGATTCTTGGGTGCTGTGCTCAATATTCTAAGATAGTGAGTCCAGGGAGAAGCCTTGAGTATTTTGTAACAAGCCCACAAGCTATCCTGCTGCTTGGCCAGATTGGGAACCTCTGATGCCAATGACCGGAGAGTGATCAGGGTGAAGAGGAGTCTTAAATTCACATTTAAAATTTTGCTGGGAAGAAAGAGGCAAGACGTACGCTGGGAGGTCTGCTCTACCATGGGGTGTACACAGGTGGTAGATTTTGGAAGTGGTTATCAGCTCAGCAAAAGAAAGTCTGAGTTGCTAAGAGAGTTCTTAAATGTTCTCACCACAAAAAAGAATTGGTCATTATGTGACATGATGCAGGTGTTTCCTTACTCTATGGTGTTAATCATTTTGCCGTGTAAGGATCAAATCAACAGGTTGTACACCTCTGACATCCACAATATTATATGTCAATTGAATCTCAAATAAAGCTGGGAAAAAATGGATCCTTGCTCTGTGAATCTTTTCCCTACATGGATTTCTCACTCCCTTCTTGCTGTGAACAGTGGATACCAAATTGTTCTAATTGAAACATAAATGAATGTAGATAAATAGAAAGAGAGAGAGAAGTGTTAGGGCCTTGGGTCCCACGTGGGATTCCTCTGCCTGCTTCTCTGACAGTTCCACTGTTCCTACCACTGACTCTCCTGGTGCTGGACACTGGGTCCTGTAGCTAGGACTGCTGTCTCTGCTGCCCCTGGCTGCTTCATGACACTACTGCCACTCCTGCCACCTTTGCCAAATGCCTACTGCACAGTTCCAGTCTATCTGTGTCACCATGTCCTGAGTCAGAGTCCAGCGTGTGGTCACCTGACTGGTGGAGCCTTATGACATGTTCAACTGCAAGGATGTTTGGGAAAGTGGGTTTTCCTCTCTCTTATGGGTGGAGGGGGTCTCTGCCTCCTTCCAAGACTCTTAAGTGTGGATCTCCCAACAAGGAAAGAAGGTACAGGTTCTAAGGGTCGTGTTAAGGGTGAGGAATGGGAAAAAATGACAAACTTCAACTTTTTTGGAGGAGTAATCTGAAACAAGAACTTCATCTGGTACATGTAGACACTCAGGTTTGGTTGGATAAGTGACATCTTTCAACTTACTCCCTTGATAGTGTGTTATGGGGTCCAGCTTTTGTCTACTCTAGCATTTTCACAAATAGGGGGAAATGGTGGGCAGTATAGGGAGTAGAAAGTGATTCCTCAAAATGTCTTCTCCCTGCCTTTGTCTCTTGCTGGCATTAAAAAACCAAGATCTGTAAGACTTCAGAGGATCCTTACTTATATACACTGACATTTTACATTAATATTTATATTTCTTTGTGCACATAGTTCTTGGGAGAGTATAACATTGATCAGTATTTACGTGACCCCACCAAGAGTGTAAAAACCATCCTAGTTTAGAAACTCTACCACTCAGTCTCTGGTTCATGAAGAGCGAATCATCAAACTGTGTTAGCAGATCCAATGACATAATATAAGTGCTCGTCTTTTCCGTGACAGTCACCAGTCTGGGACAAAATAAGATAGAGGTTTACTTACTTACACTCACTTTCAGGTTCTGTTTCTGTCTTACTGTGGGCAGATTACAAGCAGTTCAGAAAGGAGCACCATTCCTGGAAGACTCAAGGTAGCATTGGTTTAGGTGGACTTGCATTCTAGCACCTGCCCTGGAGCCAGGTAAATACCAGCAATCATCAAATAGGTCATGGGGATTCCATTTCCATAACCTGGGAGGCTAAATTTTAAAGCTGCCACTTCCACTAAAAATACTCGATAAAATATAAAAAGCATCCAAAACTATAGTAGGAAATTATTCAATCTGATTCAGGATAATTATGGAAACTCTGAAGCTAATATGATAGTAAATAGAAAAATAATGGTTTTCCTCCTAAATCAGCAATAAGACAAAGATGTCGACTCTCACTACTTCTATTCAACATTGTGCTCGAGCTTCTAGGCAGAGCAGCTGTGCAAGTAAAAGACATAAAATGCATTCAAACTGGAAAGAAAGAAATAAAACTATTTCTATTCGCAGATGACGTGCTGTTATACATAGAAAATCCTTAAGAAATCCACTAAAAAGCTTTTAGAACTAATGGAGTTCAGCAAGGTTGTAGCATATGAGGTAAATATGCAAAAATCAATTATATTTCTGTACAATAGAACAGATCTAAGAATGAAGTTTAAAAAATATTCCATTTACAATAGCATTTAGAAGGATAAAATATTAGGGATATCTCAATGAATCAAGTGCCAAAACTTAAACTCTGGAAACTACAAAACATTGGTAAAAGAATTAAACATCTACAGAAATGTAAAACTGTTCATGGATTAGAAGGCTTCATGTTATTAAGATGGCAATACACCTGAAATTGATCTATAGATTCAACACAATCCCTATCAAATACCTAACTCACTTCGTACAGAATGACAAACTCATTCTAAATTCCTATGGAAATTCAAGGAACCTCCAATAGCCAACCTTATCAAAGGAGAATAAAGTAGGAGGGCTCACAGTTCTCAATTTCAAGGCTTCCACAAAGCAATGGTAGTCAAGACAGTGTGGTACTGGCATATTGATAGACATAGAGATCAATGGAATAGGATTGAGAGTCCGTTAATAAAACCATGCGTCTTTGGCCAACTGACTTTCAACAAAGGTGCCAAGATCATACAATGGGGGAAACAATAGTCTTTTCAATAAATGGTGCTGGAACAACTGGACAGCCACATGCAAACTGATAAAGCTGGACACTCACCTTACACCATATACCAACCTTAATATAAAATGGACCAAAGACCTAAACGTAAGAGCTAAAACTATAAAAGTCTTAGAATAAAAATAGGGGAAAATCTTCATGACATTGGATTTGGCAATGGTTTCTTAGATATGACACCAAGGCACAGGCATAAGAGAAAAAATAGGTTAATGGGAGTTCATCAAAATTAAAAACTTCTGGGCCAACCAGGTGGCGCACTGGTTAAGTTTGCACTTTCCACTTCTTGGTGAGACTGGGTTCAGACGGATCGGATCCCGGGTGCAGACACAGCACCGCTTGGCAAAAGCCATGCTGTGGTAGGCATCCCACATATAGGGTAGAGGAAGCTGGGCATGGAATGCCTTCAGGGCCAGTCTTTCCTGAGGGCAAGAGGGGAGGATTAGCAGTAGTTAGCTTAGGGCCAATCTTCCTCTAAAATAAATAAAATGAAATGAAATAAAATAAATTACATAAATTTTAAAAATTTTAAAAAAATTAAAAACTTCTGGGTATCAAAGGATTATATCAACAGTAAAAAGGCAGCTACAGAATGGAAGAACATATTTGCAAATCATGTATCTGATAAGTGATTAACATCCAGAATATGGAAAGAACTCCAACAACTCCATACCAAAAAGACCAACAACTCTACTTTAAAATGTGCAAAAGAATTGAATAGACATTTACTACGAGGATATTCAAATGTAAGCATATGCATATATATTGTGCTTTGGATATTCCTTTCCTGACTGATTAATGATTCTGAGCATCTTTTCAGGTGCTATGATACATATATATGTCTGATAGTTTCTAGGGTCTGAGAAAGGGGTTAGTTGGGAGTTATTGTTCATTAAGAATATGGTTTCAATATGGGATGATGAAAGACTTTCTAAGATGGTTATATCTCCAAATGGATCCAAAGATTCAATGTAATCTCTATATAGAGTCCAGCTGGTTTCTTTCCAGAAAGTGATGAGTTGATCTTAAAATTCATCTGGAAATTCAAAGGACTAGATCAAAACACTCTTGAAAAAGAAGAACAAAGTCTGACTTTGTTCACACTCCTGGTTTCAAAATTTACCACAAAGCTAAAGTAATCAAGACAGTGTTACCAGCATAAGGATAGACATGTAGAATAGAATTAGAATGGAATGGAATAGGATTGAGAGGTCAGAAATCCACCCTCACATTTATGGTCAATTGAATTTCAACCTGGAGTGCTGACAACTCAATGAGGAAAGGCTAATCTGCTAACATGATTGCGTATCCACATGCAAAAGAATGAAGTTGGACACATACCTCCCACCATACGAAAAAATTATTTCAAGGTAGATCAAAGACCTAAATATAAATGCTAAATCAGCAATAAGAGAAAGATGGGGCTGGCTCCATGACCGAGTGGTTAAGTTTGCATGCTCCGCTGCGGCGGCCCAGGGTTCGGATCCTGGGTGTGGACATGACACTGCTTGTCAGGCCATGTTGAGGCGGCGTCCCACATCCCACAACTAGAAGGACCTGCAGCTAAGATATACAACTGTGTACAGGGGGGTTTGGAAAAGAAAAAAAAAACTATAAAACTCTCAGAAGACAATATAGGGATAATTCTTTATAGACGTTAGATTACGCAATGGTTTCTTACATATGACACCCAAAATACGTGTAACAAAGGAACAAATAGATTAATTGGACTTCAACAAATTTAAAAATTTTTTTGTGCTTTAAAGGACACCATCGAAAAAGTAAAAATATAGCCTAGGCTGGGAGAAAATATTTGAAAATTCTGCATCTAAGGAACTAGTCTCTAGAATATATAAAGACCTCTTCCAACTCAATAATAGGAAAAAAAATTTAAAAATGAGCAAATGTTTGATAGACATTTACCCATGGCAGATATGCAAATGGCCAATAAGCACAGAGAAGATGCTTCACATCATTAGTCCTTAGGGAAATGCAAATCAAAAATGCAATGAGATACGGCTTTATGCTTCCTAGGATGGCTGGAATAAGAAAGACCACTATTAATAAGTGCTGTGAGGTTGTGGAGAAATTGGAACCCTTGTATACTGCTGGTGGGAATATAAAATGGTGCTGCCACTTTGGAAGAGTCTGGCGGTTCATCAAGGTCTGCACTTGCTATATGAACAGCAAGTCCATTCCTAGGCGTTTATCCAAGAGAAATGTAAACATATGTCCACACAAAAACTTGTACACCATATTTACAGAAGCATTTTTCATAATAGCTAAGAAGCAGAAACAATTCATATGTTTGTCAGTTGATAAATAAAGAAATAAAAGTTGTATCAATGTAGTGGAATATTATTTGGCAAAAAAGAGGGAATGAATTACAGATGCATGCTACACACACTGAACCTTGAATACATTAAGCACCATGAAAGAAAACAAACAAAAGATCAAATGGATTGTTTCATTCTATTTATATGAAATGTCCATAATAAGCCAAACCCCTATGGACAGAAAGTAGATTAGTGTGTTCCTAGGGAGGAGGGGAGTTTTGGAGGGAAATAGGGACTGACTGCTCAGGAATAAATGGTTATGGGGTAATGAATTGGATTCAAAATGGATTGTTGTGATGATTGCACAACGCTGTGAATATACTAAAAACTAGTTCTTTTAAATGTTTGAATTACATATGGGAATTACATCTCGATAAAGCTGTTCTAACAAAAACATTTGGTGGCCCACATCAAATGAAGTAGAGATGCCAGAACTGCCATGGCAGATTGTAGAGAGAAAGAGATGAAAAGGCTCAGAGAAGTGGGCATGCTAGTATGAATCTACTCTATGAAACTGGAAAACCACCAGGTGACTATTTTCCTTGGAAGGGCCCAAAGGATACTCTGCATATCAGGCAATGAGGAATCAGCAGGTGAGTAGAGGATCCACCTCACTGTGTCTGTGCTTTGTAGGCTAAGGCTGGTTCTAGGAGATAATATTAAAAACTAGGCTCCCTAGCATCAGTGGGCAAATGGAGTCCCAGAAAGCCAGAGGACAGGTGGCAGTAAGGTAGAAACAAGGGCAAAATTGCCAAAATAACCAACAATGTCAGAATGGAAGCCGGGAAATTCTGACTGCAAGGGACTTTTGGAAATGCCTAACAGACATGCTGCTTTCTAGGGGCAAGAGAGATGGGTGGCCAACAGGAGTGTTGTTTAATACATATTAACAGATCAAGAATGAGCAAATTGAAGGCTGAGATTAAAGTTACAATCCCTTGCCCAGTTTCCAGACCTACATATACAAATGAGATAACTTAGGGTGGGGCTCCTACATAGACTCAGGATGGGGCTGGTCACCAAAAACACCAACTGATTAGAGGCTTGGGACTTTCAGGCCCACCTACTAACCACTGGGAAGGTGAGGGGTGCTAGAGAGCAAGCTCTATATAAACTTTTGGACAAGATTGGATGAGCTTCCACTTTGGTGAATGGATCCATGTGCCAGGAAGATGGCACACACCAGTTCCACAATAACAGACACTCCTGTGCTGAGAACCCCTCTGGACCTCTCCTTATATTTCTCTTTATCTGGTTGTTCATATGTATCTTTTATACTATCCATTATAATAAACTGGTAATCATAAGTAAATGTTTCTCTGAGTTCTGTGAGTGGCTCTAGCAAATTATTTGAACTTGAGGAAGGGGGTGTTAGGAACCTGTCGGTTGAGCCAGTTGTTGAGAGCACAGGTAACTACCTGGACTTGCAATTGGCCTGTGAAATGAGGCAGTCTTGGGGGACCAAGCCCTTAATCTGTGGGATTTGATACTATCTCCGGGTTAAAGTGTAGAAAATGAAATAAAATTTGGATACACAGTTACTGTCTACTGAGACCTAAGGAATTGTTTGTTGGTCTAGAAAAAACAGATACAGGACTAGGCATATACAGTGAGTTAATGTTTGACAAGGAAGCTGAGAATACTCAATGGGGAAAGAATAGTCTCTTTAATAAATGCTAATGGGAAAGCTGGATATTCACATGCAGAAGAATGAAATTGGACCCAAATCTTACACCAGTCACAAAAATTAACTCAAAATAGATTAAACACATAAATATAAGACCTGAGTCCATAAAACTCTTATGAGAAAATAGATAAAATTCTCTTTGACATTGATCTTGGCAATGATGTTTTGGATATGACAACAAAAGCACAAACCACAAAAGCAAAAATCAACAAGTGGGACTATCTCAAACTGAAACGTTTCTACACAGCAAACGAAACCATCAATAAAATGAAGAGTCAACGTATGGAAAGGGATTAAAATATTTGCAGAGTGTATATCTGATAAAGGGTTAATATCCAAAATCTATCAGAGACTCATACAATTCAATAGGAACAAAACAAACAATCTGATTTAAAAAAGAGCAAAGGACCTGAATAGACATTTTTCCAAAGAAGACATCCATGTGGGCAACAGGGACATGAAAAGATGCTCAACATCACTAATCATCAAGAAAATTGAAATCAAAACCACAGTGAGATAGCTCCTCCCACCTGTTAGAATGGCTATTATCAAAAGGAAAAGAGATAAGTGTTGGTGAGGATGCAGAGTACACGAACTTTGGGCACTGTTGGCAGGAATATAAATGTGTGCAGCCACTATGGAATGCAGTAGGGAGATTGCTCAGAAAATTAAAAATGGAACTACCATATGATCCAGTAATTCCACCTATGGGTAGTTATGTGAAGGAAATGAAATCATTATCTTTGGAAAGATATTTACAGGCCTGTGTTGATTGTAGCATTATTCATAATAGCCAAGACATAGGAACAACCTAAGCATCCTTGAATGAATGAATGGATTAAGAATATTTGGTGTAGGGGGCTGGCCCCGTGGCCGAGTGGTTAAGTTCGCGCGCTCCGCTGCAGGCGGCCCAGTGTTTCGTTGGTTCGAATCCTGGGCGCGGACATGGCACTGCTCATCAAACCACGCTGAGGCAGCGTCCCACATGCCACAACTAGAAGGACCCACAACGAAGAATATACAACTATGTACTGGGGGGCTTTGGGGAGAAAAAGGAAAAAAAAAAATCTTTAAAAAAAAAAGAATATTTGGTGTATATATAATAGAATATTATTCAGTCATATAATGAAGGAAATCCTTCCAATTGTGACAACACGATGGTCCTTGAGGGCATTATGCTAAGTGAAATAAGTCAGACAGAGAGACAGACAAATACTGTACGATCCCACTTCTATGTGGAATCTAAAAAGGCTGAACCTATAGAAACAGAGAGTAACTTGGCGATTGCCAGGGGCTGAGCACGGGGGAAATGGGTGACTTTGGTCAAAGGGTACAAACTTCCAGTTACAGATGATTAAGTGTGGGGATCCAGTGTACAGCGTGGTGGCTATAGTGAACAAGACTTTATTGTATACTTGGAAGTTCTTTAGAGAGCAGATCTTAAGTGTTCTCATCAGACACACACACACACGTGCACATACACACAGGTAACTATGTGAAATGATGGATAACTTAGCTTATTGTGGTATCACTTTGCAATATATACGTATATCAAACCATCATGTTGCACATATAAGCTTACACAATGTTATATGTCAATATGTCTCAAATAAAGTTGGAAAAATATTTTTTAAAAAATCATGGAAGATAATTTGTTTACCAGTAAAGAATATTTTCCCCAAAGAAAGAGAAGTGACTGGGACATCTGGACATTCTACAGATATCACATTGGTCCAATATATTGATAATATCACGTTATTAGACTCTGATGAGCAAGAAATGGGATGCACTATGGATGCTCTGGTTACATGAATGCGTCCCAAGGGTAGGTGGTTAAAACTATTGAAAGACTCAGAGGCCTGCCACATGGCTAAAGTTTGAGGGCTCCAATGGTCTGGAGTATCATGGAACATCCTCTCAGAAGTAGAGGACAGGGTATTGCACTTTGTATCTCCTGCCGCTAACAAAGAAGCCCCACATTTGGTAGCTCTCAACAGGTTTTAGAGGCAGCATGTTCCATACTATGGCAATGTTGTTCTGACTTATATAACAGATGACGTGAAAGGTTGCTGGTTTTGAGTGGAACTATGTCCAGGCTATAGTAAGTAGCCTTGCTACCTAGACCATCTGTCCAGGGTTTAGCATAGTACTAGAAGCATGTGTGGTAGGAAAAGTTGCCATGTGGAATCTGGCATATGTACCAATTCCCAACAAGAGGGTCTTCAGCGCAGACCCCTAGGAGCAACCTCTGGAGCAACGAGCATGGCCATCTGCTGCAGAGAACCATATGCTATTCAACAAACAGCTCCCAGAATGTCGCTGGGCCCTGAGAGAGATGGCGAATCTCATCATGGAACATCAAAGGGCTGTTGCCTCCACATCCCTTTCATGGTCTGGGTACTGTCACACCCTAGGAGCAATCCACTCTAAGATGAAAATGGTACATCCGGGAATGGACTAGCTCAGAGGTCGGCAACTACAGCCCATGGGTCAAATGCAGCCCACTGTCTGTTTCCACTAATAAACTTGTAGTGGAACACAGATCCATCTGTTCTTTAGGTATTATCTACAGCTGCTCTTGCCCTGTAACAGCAGAGTTAAATAGTTGTAGAGAGACCATATGCACACAAAGCAGAAAATTCTACCACTAATTAGTTGCATAACAAATGGCTCAGACCCTGTCACCTACCACTGTTGTACCTTTGTCTTCTCCTCAGCTCTCACGTATGACCTAATGGGGCGTTCCTGCACCAGCTGACCTAAAAGGGAAAAACCTGAGCTCGGCTCATAAATGTGTCACCTCAGTATTTTGGTGTGAACCAGTAGTGGCCTGCTCTACTCACGGATGACCAAACACAGTGTTGAGGGAACTTCCTTCCAATGGGCAGAACTTCAGGTGGTGCTCCAATTTATCCACTTTGCATGAGACAAAAGTGGTCTGAGGCAAGAATATGCACCAACTCACAGGCAGTAGCAATGGCTTATCTGGTTGATTAATGTTATGATAGATTACAACCTTGTGAGATTTCAGTTGTACATTTTTGTTAGTCATGTTGTGGGTACACCACTTCCCCCTCCGTACCCTCCCCCCACCCCCCCTTTTCCCTGGTAACCACCAATCAGATCTCCTTCTCAATATACTAATTTCCACCTATGAGTGGAGTCATATAGAGTTCGTCTTTCTCTGACTGACTTATTTCGCTTAACATAATACCCTCGAGGTCCATCCACATTGTTGTGAATGGGCCAATTTCGTCTTTTTTTATGGCTGAGTAGTATTCCATTGTGTATATATACCACATCTTCTTTATCCAATCATTAGTTTCTGGGCATGTAGGCTGGTTCCACGTCTTGGCTATTGTAAATAATGCTGCAATGAACATAGGGGTGCAACGGACTCTTGAGATATCTGATATCAGGTTCTTAGGATAGATACCCAGTAATGGGATGGCTGGGTCATAGGGTATTTCTATTTTTAACTTTTTGAGAAATCTCCATACTGTTTTCCATAGTGGCTGTACCAGTTTGCATTCCCACCAACAGTGTATGAGGGTTCCTCTTTCTCCACAACCTCTCCAACATTTGTCGTTCTTGGTTTTGGATGTTTTTGCCAATCTAACGGGGGTAAGGTGATATCTTAGTGTAGTTTTGATTTGCATTTCCCTGATGATTAGCGATGATGAACATCTTTTCATGTGTCTATTGGCCATATTCATATCTTCTTTTGAGAAATGTCTGTTCATGTCCTCTGCCCATTTTTTGATCGGGTTGTTTGTTTTTTTGTTGTTAAGTAGTGTGAGTTCTTTGTATATTATGGAGATTAACCCTTTGTCGGATAAGTGGCTTGTAAATATTTTTTCCCAATTAGTGAGCTGTTTTTTTGTTTCAATCCTGTTTTCCCTTGCCTTGAAGAAGCTCTTTAGTCTGATGAAGTCCCATTTGTTTATTCTTTCTATTGTTTCCCTCAACTGAGGAGTTACAGTGTCCGAAAAGATTCTTTTGAAACTGATGTCAAAGAGTGTACTGCCTATATTCTCTTCCAAAAGACTTATTGTCTCAGGCCTAATCTTTAGGTCTTTGATCCATTTTGAGTTTATTTTGGTGTGTGGTGAAAAAGAATGGTCAATTTTCAATCTTTTGCATGTGGCTGTCCAGTTTTCCCAGCACCATTTGTTGAAGAGACTTTCTTTTCTCCATTGTAGGCCCTCTGCTCCTTTGTCGAAGATTAGCTGACCATAGATGTGTGGTTTTATCTCTGGGCTTTCAATTCTGTTCCATTGATCTGTGGACCTGTTTTTGTACCAGTACCATGCTGTTTTGATCACTGTAGCTTTGTAGTATGTTTTGAAATCGGGGATTGTGATTCTGCCGGCTTTGTTTTTCTTGCTCAGGATTGCTTTAGCAATTCGCGGTCTTTTGTTGCCCCATATGAATTTTAGGATTGTTTGTTCAATTTCTGTGAAGAATGTTCTTGGGATTCTGATTGGGATAGCATTGAATCTGTATATTGCTTTAGGTAGTATGGACATTTTAACTATGTTTATTCTTCCAATCCATGTGCAAGGGATGTCTTTCCATCTCTTTATGTCATCGCCTATTTCTTTCAAGAGAGTCTTGTAGTTTTCATTGTATAGATCCTTCACTTCCTTGGTTAAGTTTATCCCAAGGTATTTTATTCTTTTCGTTGCGATTGTGAATGGGATAGAGTGCTTGAGTTCTTTTTCTGTTAGTTTATTGTTAGTGTATAGAAATGCTACTGATTTATGCACGTTAATTTTATACCCTGCTACTTTGCTGTAGTTGTTGATTATTTCTAATAGTTTTTCTGTGGATTCTTTGGGGTTTTCTATGTATAAGATCATGTCGTCTGCAAACAACGAGAGTTTTACTTCTTCGTTACCTATTTGGATTCCTTTTATTTCTTTTTCCTGCCGAATTGCTCTGGCCAGCACCTCCAGAACTATGTTGAATAGGAGTGGTGAAAGTGGGCACCCTTGTCTTGTTCCTGTCCTCAGAGGGATGGCTTTCAGCTTTTGTCCATTGAGTATGATGTTGGCTGTGGGTCTATCATATATGGCCTTTATTATGTTGAGGTACTTTCCATCTATACCCATTTTACTGAGGGTTTTTATCATAAATGGGTGTTGGATCTTGTCGAATGCTTTCTCTGCATCTATTGAGATGATCATGTGGTTTTTGGTTTTCATTTTGTTAATGTAGTGTATCACGTTGATTGACTTGCGGATGTTGAACCATCCCTGTGTCCCTGGTATAAATCCCACTTGATCATGGTGTATAATCTTTTTGATGTATTGCTGTAATCGGTTTGCCAAAATTTTGTTGAGGATTTTTGCATCTATGTTCATCAGTGATATCGGCCTGTAGTTCTCCTTCTTTGTGTTGTCCTTGTCAGGTTTGGGGATCAGAGTGATGTTGGCTTCATAGAATGTGTTAGGGAGTTCTCCATCTTTCTCAATTTTCTGGAACAGTTTGAGGAGAATAGGTATTAAGTCTTCTTTGAATGTTTGGTAGAATTCTCCAGAGAAGCCGTCTGGTCCTGGACTCTTGTTTTTGGGGAGGTTTTTGATTACCGTTTCTATTTCCTTACTTGTGATTGGTCTATTCAGATTCTCCATTTCTTCCTGATTCAGTTTGGGGAGATTGTAGGAGTCTAGGAATTTGTCCATTTCTTCCAGGTTGTTCAATTTGTTGGCATATAGTTTTTCATAGTATTCTCTTATGATCTCTTGTATTTCATTGGTATCTGTTGTGATTTCTCCTCTGTCATTCCTGATTTTATTAATTTGCGATTTCTCTCTTCTTTTCTTGGTGAGTCTGGCTAGGGGTTTGTCAATTTTGTTAATTCTTTCGAAGAACCAACTCTTTGTTTCATTGATCCTTTCTATTGTCTTTTTTGTTTCAATATCGTTTATTTCTGCTCTTATTTTTATTATTTCCCTCCTTCTACTGACTCTGGGCCTTGTTTGTTCTTCTTTTTCTAGTTCTGTTAGGTGTCGTTTGAGGTTGCTTACGTGAGCTTTTTCTTGTTTAGTGAGGTGAGCCTGTATTGCGATGAATTTCCCTCTTAGGACTGCTTTTGCTGCATCCCAAATGATTTGGTATGTCGTGTTCTCATTTTCATTTGTCTCCAGATAATATTTGATTTCTTCTTTAATTTCTTCAATGATCCATTGTTTGTTGAGAAGCGTGTTGTTTAGTCTCCACATTTTTGCACCTTTCTCTGCTTTTTTCTTGTAGTTGATTTCTAGTTTAATAGCGTTATGATCAGAAAAGATGCTTGATATTATTTCAACTCTCTTGTATTTATTGATGTTTGCTTTGGTTCCCAAAATATGGTCAATCCTTGAGAATGTTCCATGTGCACTTGAGAAGAATGTGTAACCTGCTGTTTTTGGATGAAGTGTTCTATATATATCTATTAAGTCCATCTGGTCTAATTTTTCATTTAATTCTATTATTTCCTTGTTGATTTTCTGTCTGGATGTTCTGTCCATTGGTGTTAATGGTGTGTTGAGGTCCCCTACTATTATTGTATTGTTGTTGATGTCTTCTTTTAGTTCTATTAAGAGTTGCTTTACAAATTTTGGTGCTCCTGTGTTGGGTGCGTATATATTTATAAGTGTTATGTCTTCTTGGTGGAGAGTCCCTTTTATCATTATATACTGTCCCTCTTTGTCTTTCTTTATCTGTTTTGCTTTGAAATCTACCTTGTCTGATATTAGTATAGCGACACCTGCTTTCTTTTGTTCATTATTAGCTTGGAGTATTGTTCTCCATCCCTTCACTCTGAGTCTGTGTTTGTCTTTGGGGCTGAGGTGTGTTTCCTGGAGGCAGCATATTGTTGGATCTTGTTCTTTGATCCATCCTGCCACTCTGTGTCTTTTGATTGGGGAGTTCAATCCGTTTACATTTAGAGTGATTATTGAGACGTGGGGGCCTACCACTACCATTTTGTGTCTTGTTTTCCGGTTTTCTTCAGTTTCCTTTGTTTCTCGTCCCATGGTTTAATCTGTTCTGATGTAGAGCTGCTACTCTCTGTTGTTGTCCTTCTACTTATCTCCTCTGCTCTTGGTTTTGTAGCCCCTTTCCTTTTTTGGATTTTTCAGGAATGAGGGTTTTCCTGAGGATTTCCTGAAGAGGAGGTTTTGTGGCAATGAACTCCCTTAATTTTTGTTTATCTGGGAAAGTTTTTATTTCTCCATCGTATTTGAAGGATATTTTCGCTGGGTAGAGAATTCTCGGCTGTAGGTTTTTGTCCTTCAGATTTTTGAATATATCATTCCACTCTCTTCTAGCCTGTAAAGTTTCTGCTGAGAAATCTGCTGATAGCCTGATGGGGGTTCCTTTGTAGGTTAGTTTCTTTTGCCTGGCTGTCCTTAATATTTTCTCCTTGTCGTTGACTTTTGCTAGCTTCACTACTATATGCCGTGGAGTTGGTCTTCTTGCATTGATAAAGTTTGGAGATCTATTGGCTTCTGTCACCTGAAGATCCATCTCCCTCACCAGATTTGGGAAGTTCTCAGCCATTATTTCTTTGAATAGGTTTTCTGCCCCTTTCTCCTTCTCTTCTCCCTCTGGTATACCTATAATCCTTACGTTGCATCTCCTAATTGTGTCTGATAATTCTCGGAGAGTTTCTTCATTTCTTTTAAGTCTTGCTTCTCTCTCCTCCTCTGCCTGCAACAATTCTATATTGCCATCTTCCAAATTGCTAATTCTTTCCTCCATATTATCGGCCCTACTGTTCAGAGCATCTAGATTTTTCTTAATCTCCTCTATTGTGTTCTTCTTTTCCAGTATTTCTGTTTGGTTCTTCTTTATCGTATCAAACTCTTTTGTGACATAGCTCCTGAACTCGTGGAGTTGTCGGTCAGAATTCTCTCTTAACTCAGTGAGTATTTTAATGATGGCTGTTTTGAAGTCATCATCATTTAGGTTATATATCTCATTTTCTTTGGGATTGTTTTCTGTGTATTTGTTACTTTCTTTCTGTTCTGGAGATTTAATGTATTTTTTCATATTGCTTGATGATGTTGATTTGTGCCTCCGCATGGAGATAGAGTTTAGTTGCTCCTTTCACTTGTTTCAGCTGCTGCGGTGGGGGGAGCAGCTGTTTATACTTCACCAACCAGGAACCCTGTCCGTAGTTGCTAACTGGGCCTGGGCCCCTCTTCGTAGCCACAGTGGCCCTTTGGATTCCCTCCTCTGCCGTGGGGGCCGTCACGGGGGGCTTCAGGCTGCAGGTGCCTACTGTTGTTGCCCACCTAGATGCGCTCTCCCCCTTGGGGTCTGCAACGGTGTTATGGGCTTTTCCAGCGGCCAGGGGTGGGATCACTTTTATTTGTCGCTCGGTTGCTGTCGGCACCCACCAAATCTCACTTGTCCTCTATGGGTCACAGGAGAGCTATTGGCATCTTCTACAGTCTGTGGTTAGTACACCTAGCTATGCTGCTTTTGCCCTGGGGTCTTCCAGCCTTGTGGCTGGCGGCTGGGTGCCTTCTACTGGTGCTGTGCAGAGGCTTTCCCTAAGGCTTCTGTGAGCCTGTAGGGTTTCCCCCTAGGCTACTAAGCTGGGTCTCTGGAACTCTCTCCAGCCCCAGTCCTCTCCGAGATCTCCGGCAATCCCTAGCCTCACCGGGTGGGCAACGGCAGCTGGGGGTCGCCCCGCTCTCTGGGCTTCTCTCCGGGCCTCTGCCGGGAGCTCTGAATGCTCAGCGTGGCCCCTCTGCTACCGGCAGACAGAGAGTTTTGTCTGCTGCCTGGCGGAGCTCCGGCGCTTCCCCTCCGGGTCGCCGGACCCGCCTTTGAAAGTTCCCCCGCCCCGGTCCTCTCCGAGATCTCCAGCAATCCCTAGTCCCACGGGGCGGGCAACGGCAGCTGGGGGTCGCCCCGCCCTCTGGGCTTCTCTCCAGGCCTCTGCCGGGAGCCCTGAGTGCTCAGCGTGGCCCCTCTGCTACCGGCAGACAGAGAGTTTTGTCTGCTGCCTGGGGGAGCTCCGGCACTTCCCCTCCGGGTCGCCGATCCAGCCTTTGAAAGTTCCCCCGCCCCGGTCCTCTCCGAGATCTCCGGCAATCCCTAGTCCCACGGGGCGGGCAACGGCAGCTGGGGGACGCCCCGCCCTCTGGGCTTCTGTCCGAGCCTCTGCCGGGAGCCCTGAATGCTGGGCGTGGCCCCTCTGCTACCGGCAGACAGAGAGTTTTGTCTGCTGCCTGGCGGAGCTCCGGCGCTTCCCCTCCGGGTCGCCGATCCGGCCTTTGAAAGTTCCCCCGCCCCGGTCCTCTCCGAGATCTCCGGCAATCCCTAGTCCCCCGGGGCGGGCAACGGCAGCTGGGGGTCGCCCCGCCCTCTGGGCTTCTCTCCGGGCCTCTGCCGGGAGCCCTGAGTGCTCAGCGTGGCCCCTCTGCTACCGGCAGACAGAGAGTTTTGTCTGCTGCCTGGCGGAGCTCCGGCGCTTCCCCACCGGGTCGCCGGACCCGCCTTTGAAAGTTCCCCCGCCCCGGTCCTCTCCGAGATCTCCGGCAATCCCTAGTCCCCCGGGGCAGGCGTCTCTCTGGGACCCTCCGGGCGCCCCGAGCACCAGGCCGGGTCTCCCCGCCAATGGCGGGGAGAGACTCTCCCCGCGGGCTCAGGTGTGCAACTCCAAAGTTTCCCTCTGCGTTTAGGAGTAATTGCGGGGGGTTTAAGTAGGGTTCTGGTCACCTGTTTCCACCGTCGCTCCTCTGTTGTGTTCTCGCTCCTGCCCTAGATGTGTGTGGATCCTCTGGGGGCGTCCGTTGGAAGAAAGCCGCTTGCGGGTACTAGGCTGCCCGTCGGGGTCGGAGAGTTTTCACCTATTTCCACATCCTCCCGGAGGAAAGTCCGTCCGCCTTCCGATGTATAGTCGCGTGGGTGTCTCAGACGTCCTGAGATGCTGTCTGGATATCCTTTGTCAAGCGATAAGTGTCCAAATAATTGTAGACTCGAAGGGCGAGAGACAAAGAGGACTACTCACGGCGCCATCTTGGAATCCTATCCACCTAAAAGTTTTATCTTTTAATCCCAAAATCACCTGGAAGACTAGGCAACATTTCTGGAATCACTATTCTTATCTGGATTCCTGTGGAGTGAACACAAAATCTCTTTGACCTGAGCTCTGTTTATTCTAGTCTCTGCATTCCCAGCCAGAGCCTTGTGCAAGGCCATAATGGTTCCTAAGTCACCCATCACTGGCAGACTCTGAGATTCCCCTAATGTTTCCATCCTATAGTGTTCCAGCCCTTGTGAAATGCCTTGGAGACTAAGCTGGACCTAGTGACTCCTGGTTAGAAACAGCGGATGGTGAAGTGGTAGAATATACATTTGGGGATCAGCAGGGGACAGGATAGGAGGGACCTGGGGTCAGCTGCCTCAAGTTTGGCTGTCCAAGCCAGGCTGGGGAAGCACAGACTCCTGATGGAACCCAAGGACAAATGGCCCTGCATTCCCTATCTACCTGAGAGGTGGCTCCTCTAGATGTCAACCTCCACAGTCCCTGCCATCAGACAGGAGGAGAAGGAGGAAGAGATCCCAGTAGTGATTCTCATCCTGGCTGGAATGAACAAGGGCTCTGTCTGTAAAAAGGCAGGAAAGGAGGTGAAGAAACAGGGACTCCCAAATCTAGCAGCTAGTGAGCCCAAACACTCCCCCAGGGACCCTCATGACTAGAAAGATGAGGAAGTAACAGTCTCCAACCTCCCTGTGCTGCCCCATGTGGCCAAGCTCTCCCTTACTCCAACTTAGAACAGTGTCCCAGGGAGCCCATAGTCGTGGACACTGTAAATCTGTCTCTGCTCATCTCCAGAAGAGACCACAATGGCTAACTCCTCCTGGGAAGTCCTATTGTCTCTATATGTGTTAGTTCCGTTGTGTGCAACAGAAACCCAAATAACAGTGGTCTAAACAGGAGAGAAGTGTGTATGTGTCTCACATGACAGTGAGGCAGGCAGTCCAGGGCTGCTGGGATGACTCTGCACCACAAGGTTGTCCAGGCATCCATGTTTCTTCTCTGCTGTCCCTGGCACGTTGCCCTTTTTAGCATGACCTGAGGTACCTAAGACCATGTCCATGGTCCATGAGCAGGACAGGGAAAGCAGAGTAGGCAGTAACGCTTTCTCCCTTTAAGGGCAAAACCTGCAACTTCACATCTGCTTCATCTGATGGGCCAGAATTTAGTCAGACAAACACAACCAGCCTCAAGGGAGGCTGGAGAATGAGTGCAGGTTTTAATCTGAATGACCCTGTTCCCACATAAAATTCCATTACTATGGAGTAGGATGATCTATGCTAAACTTAGTACATTTTTAAAAATCAAGAGTGACAGAATTCTCATTATCAATACCTTAAACTGAACCAGATTTGTATGTAAAAAATGGAAAAATTCCAGAATATATTGTTAATTCATAACAAAGAAGCAGATAGAATATGTGGTAAAATACCACCTGATAAAAAGGGATATCTCTCTCTGCAATCCTGTGGAAACTGGTGACAGTGAATATGTCCAGGGAGAAAATGTGGAAGAATCGTTGATGAGATAAAGGAGGAATTTTCCTTTTCACTGTAAACCCTTTTATATTATATGAATTTGTAAAACACAGTGCCTATATTACCCATTCAAAATAAATTTTGAATTATGCAAGGAAAACCCACATTCATTTAGCAAACATTTATTAGGCAATTACTAGAGGGCAGGCTCTCTGCCAGGCTCAGTGAGAAACATCAAGGAGCTGACAATGGGGCTGAATAACCTGGTGAATGCAACGTGTTAGAATTAGTAGCTGGGAAACAGCTTCCAGGAAGAATCAATGTCTATGCTGAGACCTGGCAGGGGAACAGACTCAATCCAAGTAAGTGAGCAAAGGAAACCTTCTAGAGAAAGAGCATCACAAACAAAGGCTCAGATGGAGAGAGCACATGGGGAGGGAGGAGGAACTGTTAGCAGATCAGCGTGGAGATTAGAGAGAGAAGAGCACAGTGACAAAGAGCGGGAGTGGATGGTGACCACACTCCAGATCACGAAGGCCATCTCAGCCTGAGGAGAACCTCGGCTTTTAATCCAAGAACAACATGCAGCACATGGCGAACCCTAACCAGATCGGCATTTTGGAGGAATCTCTCTGGTCGAAGTGTGAAGAATGAACTGAGAGACACTAGACTGGATCCACGGAGAAGAAGAGGGGTGGGCAGGGAAAACCTCTGCAAGAACAATAGTGAGAAGATGAGGATAGAGGGAAAAGGTTGAAAGGACCAGAGAGTGCTGAGTGTAAGTTCCAGTGCTTATCATGGAAGCAGGATAGTGTGAAAAATGCAGTGGACAAGAGAGGTCCCCAAATGGTCAGCATCCTGGAAAAATAAGGTAAAACAAGAGGTTTGGGCCTGTAGCTTAAGGAGGAGCTGAGTCCATAAGTAGTTGGGTGGTCAGGGGGGAGTTCAATTTAGTGAATCTATAAACACTTATTGAGTGCCTACTATGTGTCAGGTATTGTGCCACCTGTTTGGACATAAAAAAGACTAAAGTACATCCCTTTGTGGCCTAAATGTCTCATCCTAATGTGGAATTGTGCCAGTTCATGACCTTCCAGGAGCCCCACTAAGTTTGTCTTGTCCCTGTATGGGAAGTGATCTGAGACCTTGAGAGGAAACTTCACCCATTTGGTCCAAAGCTTAGTGGGAAGGTTTGGTTAGAGGATACTCATCTCCTAATGTAGCTGACTAATCAACACAAGAGAATAAAGCGACAAGGAAATCACCTGGAGGAAGAGGAAGAAACCAACCAAGTGGAATCACAAGAAGAGACTTTGTGGGATCCTGTATGAAAGCTGGAAGAAAGAGTGGAGCCCAGGATTTGCCTGGCAGAACGACACATGGAATTAAAAACCAGTTCAGTTTAGTGATGGCGCTTTCCTAGAGATGTAGGAGGTCTGAAAGTAAAGAGGGAAATATCCAGAGAGGACACGTTCTCAGGTTCTCACAAAACTCAAGAGGAGTCTTTCCAATGACACTGCGATTCTTGCATCCAGAACTGTGCTTTGACAAACACAGCTCAGCTCTGCAGATCATTTTGTCTAACACAGGGCTCACAGTTATAATGATCTCGGTCAGTGATTGTCCATCCTGTGCATGAACACATCTAGTGCAGAGGCCTCGCAACCTCACTTGGTTCCTGCTTTCTCTGACCTGCAATGTCCCTGTGCAGACAAATGCTAAGATGGTGCCCCGCGATCCCTGCCTCCTGGAATTCACACCCTTGTGGAAGGTCCTCCCAATGAGTATAGGAGGGACCTGTGACTATCTTCTACCCAACATGCCAAGGTGGCAACAGTGATGTCACTTTTATGAGTAGATCATATAAGATCATGGTGTCCGTCTTGCTAGCTGACTGTTTGATTGGCTCTCTTGGCTTGCAAGCTCTGAGAAAGCAAGCAGCTGTGCTGGAAAGGCCCTCAAAGCAAGGAACTGAAGTCAGCCTCCCACTAGCATCCAGCAAGAAACTGAGGGCTCCAATCTAACAGCCCACAAGGAACTACTCAGTCCTTTTCCCAATGACAGCCCTTTCCTTACATGAAGACACACATCCTATCCTGTCTTTACTACCATAAATGTCACCTTCCCTTCCTGTCCTACTTGCTTTCTTCTCACCATCCAGGAGGCCCCACTAGGGAGCAGCAGGCAGGGTGGAAGGAAGCGCCCATGAGCAGCGGTGTGGCTAGACCCCTCCTCTTGTTTTCACCTTGGAGAGCAGATGTTACCAGGAAGTCAGTTGGAAGAAGAGAAGTCAGGGGCAGCAGGAGATGAGTGGACACCTCTGTTTCTCAGGCCCATGTGAGGCTGTGCTTTCGGGCTGTGAAATAAAACAGTGAGGAGTGAACTCTGCATGGCCACTGCTGGCCATCACCCCTTCAGCATTCTGGAGAGCCCACCTCACACTCCAAATGCAAACACCATTGATTCCCAGCAGTCTAGCTGTGACCCTCCCTTCCCATAACCTCCAGCAAACACACTCCATCAGGCAAGAGAACAAGCCCTCCTGTCGCTTCAAACCCCACGGGCTCACCTGTAGGAACTGTGAGAAAAGCAATAGACTCTCAACCAGTCTCAGTGCCTGGAGAAGAAAGGGAAGCTGTCAGAGCCGACAGTAGAAGACGATCCTTAATGAGGCACGGGTACAGCATACAGGACTCAATATAACAGAGTGGGAACTTGGGCTCAGCAGTCAGACTGTTTCCTTAGAGTCACGGCTCAGCCCAGTGAAAGTCACTTAACCTCTCAGTGGCCTCAGTTTCCTTGTCTGTAAATGGGGCTGGCAGCTGTCCCTATCTCATAGGGCTCATATGAGGTTTTAATTATTTAATTCACATCAATTTATTACTATCTCACTGAGGACAGTGCCTGACCCTTTTATTTAGTCAGAATCTTGGAAAAGGAGAACGTCCCACCATTGAGTTCCTATTTCCTTCTTCCAAGTGTGATGAGGACCAGTTCTCCAACACTCATCGCCCTGAGCCTCCTCTTACTTGCCTGCAGATGGAGGGCTGCTCTGTCCCTTACTAACTATGGGCTGGGGATGGGGGAAAACAGGGAAAGGCCAGGGTGGGGCCAAGGGTGAGGAGGCCTCAGAGCAACACACATATAAACACTCATACACTCACACACACCCAAACCCACATACAAACATCCATAAATGCTTATATACGCACATGTGCACACACACACCCTCCCACAACCCACACACACACATACACCTATACATGCTTATATTCATACACAAAACACACACATACACAAACATACCCATACATGTTAATATGCGCACATGAATCCACACAGACAGACAAACACATACACATCACACACTCCCTTCAGAATTGGGGCCTGGCTTATTCTCACTTAATCTCTTATAAGAAATTTAGGATCCTGAGGGACAAGGACCTGAGAAAATTTGTCCCACCAGAAAGAGATCCACTCCCCAGGCACTCTAGTACTTTCTGGATCTCATGTGGCCCTGCTCCTGGCCCTGCTCCTAAACAAGCAGGGGATCTGACCTCAGATCAAGATCCTGGTCTCTGGAGGCTGCCACATGCACTGGCCCTCCCTGGGAATTGGGGCTCTGGGAGTCCAGCAGCCCACCAGCCTCCCACCTCACCTGCTGCTTCTCAGCCTGCCCTCCCACAGCCAGGTGTCCCTTCCAGATTTTGCTGCACAAAAGGATGTCTGCACATTGGCTCCACAAGCAGCAGGGACAGGAGATGCTGCCCAACCCCTTGGGGTGAGACACTCTTAGATCCGAATGGGGAAACCCAGATCCTCCTCCTCACCTGAGCTCTTGTCCTGTGACCACAGTTCCAGTGAACTCAGCTCCCAGGAGATCCTAGCTGGCAAATCTCACCCCACACCTTGCTGAACTCTAATCTCTGCCTGCTTGGAATTTGTTTCTTTTATGTTCTTCATTGACCCAAATCATACATATCTATCAGGTTCTATGAAAATTTCTATCCATCTCATTCATGTAACTCCCTGACCACTGGAGTCTCTCACCTATGGACTTCCATAAACTATTTCCTCTGCTTCTCATTTAATGTTTAAGGAGGTTCCAGTCTTTGACAACACTTGGTGCATCCAAGAGCCAATAAAGTGTTCCCAGAAGTATGGGTGCCTCCACATATTAGCTGTAAGGCTTTGAAGGAAAACATGAGATTGAAGCTTTGTTGTTCCCACATCCAGCACCCAAAAGATACGTGCTCAGCACAAAGCTATGAGCCATTGACTCTGCTGAATATTGAGTGAATTAACATCAAACATATCCCGCCCCCTGTGACCAGACTGGGCCAGCCTTCACTCTCAAGCAATGACTTGTGCACACTTGCCTTCCCCAGCCTGGCTCTTTGGGTGAGGTGGTAAGTACTGCTCTCCCCTGCTTTCTCCCAGGCACCTACCTGCTTGATTTGGTGGATGCTCTTTGTTCAGACCACGACCCATGGTTTGGTTGTAGCATTGCTGCACATTTCCCAGATTGAAAGGGAAAAATCTTTCCTGACATGTGAAGATCTTGGTCTCATCATCAAAGGAACTTGGCTCCTCCATCAACCACTGAATACAAGACTTTACCTTCCTCTCACTGTCATCGTGGATGGAAGGGTTGGTCATCCATGAAGCCAAAGGCAGTAAATGCATGGACTTTTGGACCCGGCCTGGACACAGCCAAGTAGAAATACTGCAGAGAATGTGATCCTGAGGTAGGAACCAGAGAAAGTAGATCAGAGGAAGCTCCAGTATTTATTGAGTGAAGACCCAGCTCCCAATGTGTGAGGAATGAGTGTGTACATCTATGTGTGTGTGAGTATGTGTGTGTGTGTCTAATAGGAGAAACAGGACACAACATAAAACATTGGGAAGACAATTGCACAACAACTTCCTGCACAATTGAATTCAAATCCCACATAGAGATGCACTGAGAGAACTCAGAGAAACACAGAAAAATGTTAGTACAACATCTCAATAAGAAAAGTCCTACGAACAAGTTGCTCTTGAGTAGGGCTTCAACAAGTGGAAGAATCTGGAGTAGGGGAGAAATTTTAGAAATATTCTCATGGCTTGGACTGAGGTGTAAAGAACCTAGAAATGGGACCCTCCTCCAGGTCCCCTGCTATGACGGTGCAGCATCTCAATCCCTGATGGTTCCCTCACTCTCCCCACTAACGTCCTCCTTCATGCACATCACCTTTGGTGTCACTGTGGAATACCCACTGGGCCCAGAGTCAGGGAGTTCCAACTCTGCCACACTCTGTTTCCTGGGGAAGTGACTTCCTTCTGTGGGCTCAGCTTCTTTATTTCTAAAATAAAGTCAGGGAGGGAGTCAAACAGGCTGAGCACAGGAGGAGTCTGTGTGCCCTGGCCAACCTGGTCCCAGGGTTCAACAATAACACGGGTCAATACCAATTACTTAGCTGAACCTTTGTCTACAACTCTAGGAAGGGAAGGGGGAAAGGAACAGTGCCTACTTTCCCTCCTTAGAGGAAGGTTTAATGTCAGAGTGGGTAAAATTATTGTTTCTTTTCTCTTCTCTGGGGTTCTCCCTTCTCTCCCAGCTTAACCACTCCCTGTTGCAGCAGGTAGAAGATCTGAGGCAAAACCCAGGTTTTTCCTCCCACCCTCCCTCCCTTCCTTCTTCACCATGTGCTGTGTTCAGGAGGAATTCTCTTGGTGTTGATGTTTGGAGGGAGAAAAGGCAGACAGGACTGACTTGCGTCTCAATCACATATCTACACGTCACACCTGAGGAGACAGGAGAACAGCAGAGGGGAGGGAACAATTCATATTGCTCAGTGGGCTTGAGAAGAAGATAAAATGATTTCCATTCATTTTTTCCTACCCAAATACACTTTTCACCTCAGTGTTCACTCCAACCATCCAAACCAGTGAACTCTTGTTATATCACGTGAAGGTCCTGGGGGTGGCAGAAGGCTCAGGGGACTGTTGGGCCTTCATACACTGTTAACTGATATGGTTTCCCGTGATGTGACCCAAAGTCGTCCTTGATTACACTGGAAGAGGACAGAGAAATAAGTACATCCTATGAGGTGGTGGGATTGCAGGTGAGTTTTTCTTTTCGCTTTAAAAGTTCTTTTCTTGTTGCTATAATGATGTTGTGCAGTCAGAAAAATTTGGGAGAAGGAGACAGAGTTGCCCTGGGCTTTTATAATGCAATGAAAGAACCAAAACACAACCAGAGTCGAAAACAAAACAACACAGGAATGTAAACGTATTATCCAATGTAATCTATTCACAACTCTGTAAGTTGGTTAGGTATCATTATCCCGGCTTAACTAACAAAGGTTAGGAATGAGACCCCGAAGTGCTCAGCCCAAGGTCACACAGCTAGTGGAACCCAAGTCCTCTGACACCTGGCCTAGTGCTTGATCTACAATGGCAAGTTAAGTGAGGAAGGGGCCTCAGAGATCAGGTGGTTGATGCCTAAACATTGTCAAAAGTCTCTATACAACATGAAGAGTGAGTGGTTGAATCTCTTTAGTGATAGAGAGCTTACCGCTTACCAAGGCAGCCCATTTTATGGTTAAGCCTTAGTTAAAAAAAAAAACACACACACACAAACAAAAGTTCTTCCTCATGAGCACAATTCTGTCTCTCTGAATCTTCTGCAGAATGACCAATTTCCGATCTATACAATCAAACAGAATAAATATACTTCTTCATATAATAGCCTTTGAAGTATCTGAAGATTCTATAGTCATAAACAAGGTAAACTACATCCAAATAAATGGTTGTTTTCAGTAGGAAGCTTGGTCCAAATGTCCTAGCCCACCATGGTGAGAAACAAGAAGCCCTCTTCAACTGCTTTTTGGGGAACTGTATTAAATTATCAACTCAGATTATATTGATTTTGGGCTTGATATCTGCCAGGCACTGGGGATGAATTAATGAGCAAGTCAAATGTGCTCTGTGGGTTTATATACTAAATAGTTGAGCTGGAGAGATAGGCATTTGGAATATAGAACAAGGATGCCCACTCCAGACTGGGAGCAGCTCAGGACGTCCTCCCTGAGGAGGTGACGTTTGAACCAAGCCTGAAGAAGAACAGGAGTTGACAGATGACATGTGATTTATATAGAGGAAAACAACTGGGGAGAAGTCCTGGATACTGGACAGTGTGGCAGGTTCACAGGACTGATCAAGTCCAGGGAAGCTGGAGGCACATGCAGGGTGGTGCTGAGGAGTGCAGGCCTCAACCTGGACCACCTAGATTCTAGTATTTCCTCCACCGCCCACTTAGCTGTGTGACCTTGGCAAGTTTCTTACCGTCGGTGCACAGCAGTCCTCACCTGTGAAAAGAGTGATGTTTTAGGGATGTGGTGACGATTAATTGAGTTGATACATGTGAAGAGGTGAGAACAGTGCCTGGAACATATTTGATGTTCAGCTTATGTTTGCTCTCATGGTTGGAGGGAAAGAAGGTGGGAGAGAGAGGGGAGGCTGATGATAAAGGCCAGGCCCGCTAAGCCCTCCTTGGCTGGCCCGGTAAACAGAGAAGTGAAAATGAGAGTCTATTTTGGGAAAGCTCACTCTGGCGCAGCGTGGAGAAGAGATCTGAGAGAGTGAGAATGTATCTGCGGGGCCCAGTTAGGAGGCTATTGCAGGGGCCCAGCAGTAGTGGCACATGTTATCCCTCTCTATCCTGAACAACTCCTCTTCTCATCTCAATTCCTTTGCACATCCCTAACCACGTCCTCCTCCTGTCACAGAGTCAGAGTTAGTTAAGAAGGGATTGCTGAGCACAGCTTGGACAGCAGTCATGGAGACTGGGTCCACTCTTGGGAACCTCCTGAAAGAGATACCTGCATTGTCTGCATGGAGCACATGAAGGACCTGTGAGCTTGTTCTGTGGCTGCAGCTTCTGCCAGGGCTGCATCACTGAGTGCTGTGTCACTCCTACATCCACTAAGGGAGCCATGTGCTGTCCACTCTACAAAAAGCCATTTCGGGAGGGGGGGACATCAGGCCCAACAGGACTCTGGCCAGTTTCATCTCCATCCTCCAAACACTGGAGCCCAGGAATGAGAATCCAGCACAAGAAGTTTGGTTCTGCCAGCAGAACAAGGAAAGGGCCTTTTTCTATTGCTTGGACAACCAGCAATTCCTCTGTGCAGTTTGCAAAGATCTCATAGAACACAAATCCCATCAGTGCTGCAGAGCGAGGAAGACACCAGGTCTCACAGGTAGGTAAAAGCTTTCACTGCCCAGTCTAAACTTGGGACAAAATTGTGGTGGTTTTCTCTATTATCGGCTTTAGCACTACTACAGAAAAATAATCTACTGTATTCTAAACACAGTTCTGAATGAAACAAAAGGTTCCTTTCAATCCTGGAGTATATTGGTAAAAATTATTTCTGTCCGCCTGCTACTTCACTTCTAAAATTCTCAGGCAACAGAAGGCATCACACTTCCTCTGCTTGCAGTATAGAAACCTTAGTGTTGCTCTAAGAGTTCACATGCCCTCCAAAACCCTCTTGAGATTTCTGGGTGTGAAGGAAGCATAATTTGTCACAAACTGAAAAAGGCAAAAAAGTGCTGAATAGATAGAGCTTTTACTTGAGGTGGACCATGCTATTTGGGCAAATAAAAATCCTATTTTATTCCTAGTAAAAAATGTAACCTTGATGTAACCATCAGGTATTTTTTGGCTGAGCTGGCAAAACCTAACTCAAGCTTGTCAAAATGGGGACTATTGTCTTATTGAACAAGCTAAAGGAAAAGCAGGTTTGCAAGGGAACCTGCAGCCAAGCCTGGGTCCCCTCTGCTCCTCCTGCTGGAAGCTGTGGAGCCACCTGTCCGGGGAGGACCGTCCTGGACAAAGGTTCAGGCCACCAGCAGCTACAAGTCTGTCCCAGGTGGGTCTGTTCTGGGCCCTGGGTTGAAGGTAAGTTAGATATTTGATCACAAAGCTTTAAGCTGTGGATGACAACAACATTCCTAGAGGTGGCAGCCAAGTAGCAGAAGGCTTGTTTTCTCTCCAAAAAGTTCAAGCTGCCTCACAAAAATGTTATTAACATAGAGGGAAAATGAGGAATCAAGGTTAGATGTCAAAAGCATGTCAATTTTGGGGAGAACTGGTATCACAAGTCAGATAATAGATAAATTATTATTATAGCAGTTGGGATGAATTGCAGGAAGTCAGTTCACCTCGTGAACATAAGCACATACGCCGGAGAAAGCTGTCAGAGTAAGGCCTGTGTGCACACGGCTAGGAGACCTATTTACGGTTCATAGTCAATGCAGACAGCGCTACTTCCGCCCTGGGGACTTCTGTACAAGATCAATACATATTTGTGAATGAAATCATGAAAGACTCTTAACAGTCTGTGTTGGGGAGCACCTGTGTTTAAAATAGTGTGTGTGGGGCTGGCCCGGTGGCGCAGCGGTTAAGTTTGCACATTCAGTTTTGGCGGCCCAGGGTTCGCCGGTTCAGATCCCAGGTACAGACACAGCAACGCTTGGTAAAGCCATGCTGTAGTAGGCATCACATATATCAAGTAGAGGAAGATGGGCATGGATGTTAGCTCAGGGCCAGTCTTCCTCAGCAAAAAGAGAAGGATTGGCAATAGTTAGCTCAGGCCTAATCTTCCCCTGCCAAAAAAAATAGTGTGTGGGAAAAGTTTGAGATTCTCTGGTGGAGGAAATAACAACTTAGACTTAAGATTTTTAAAAGAAATGGTGATTTTCTATTTCTTTTAGGGGCCATGGCCATCAACCCAACAGAAACCAAAGGACACCTAGGATTTTTGTGAACCACAGGCGGAGGCATCCACTTCACTCAGAAATGGTTCTGTGACAGCAGCTACAGATAGTGACTAATGGAAGGAAATTAACAGATACACATACATAGAAAGTCCCCTTTCCTCAGGTGGACAATGCAGGAAACAGGAAAAGTAAGGTCAGCCTCCAGTGGTCACATCAGAGCTGCTCTTCTATCTGAGGTAGCCAAGTGACAGAACGCAAAACAACCTCACCTTCTGAGACTCACTTCTCCCCTGTCAAGGAGAAATAACACTTTCCCTGTTTGACTCTCATAGTTGTCATGAGCCTTAAATATGTTCTTTGTAAATTGCAAGATCCTATGTAATCTAAGTTGTTTTAACCGTATTCAACAATAATAATGTTGACTTCTCCCATCTTGTGGAGGAGGAAACTGAGGAACAGATTGCTGAAGTGATCTGCTCCGAGTCTAGCCAGGAGTAGGTTATGATCCTCCTATTTTCGTTCCATGGAGCTCTGACCCTCAGTCTCTTCCTCTAGAATGGAAGAGGTCCTGCACTGGGACACTGCTCACCCAAAGCTCCCTGTTTCTGAGGATGAGAAACACGTGACTATGAGAGGCTCTCCACTAAGACTGTCTGCTCATTCCAAGAGACTGAACACCAACCCCTATGTTCTGGTTCAAAGGGCTACTCCTCTGTGCCCACTGCTGGATGGTGGAACTGCCATACTAGGGAGATCGCATCCTTGTGGTGGCCTGAGAGTCAGGGAGGAAAAAGAGAAGGATCTCCGTCTGCCAGAAGGAGGGTATCTGGGCTGTGAGAGTCACCAGGGGACAGTTCTGGGCTCTCACAACCCCAGAGACCAAACTGATCCTGGAGGAAAATCCTAGATGGTAAACTGGATTTCAGGGAGTGTCAAATGACATTTGCTAATGCAGAAAAAGAGGCCACTATTTTTACTTTTCAGGGTTCTTATATAGAGAAATTAGTCCCATTCTTAGGCTCTAAGGAGCAGGAGCACAGCTGACCCTGTACCCCTGAGATGGGCTGCCTTTCTCTTGGCCTCTCATGAGAACCTGATCATAAACGGGTTCATTACCAGGGTCAGTGGTCCCTACCACATTAGGTCCACAGTGACCATCAGTGAAAGGACAGATGTGGCAGACTCCCTGCCAGCAGATCCATGTGATTCTTAAGGATGGCAAGAGGACTGTGTTCTCCACATATCAGCTGGATCTGCCCCAGTGATTCCCAGTAGAGGCCATGGCATGTGTGTTCCAGTTCCTAAACATCATCATTCCATTTCCAGCCCACAGCCCAGCACAGCCCAGATTTCCCGCTATCTAAAACAGCAGTCCTCAAACCTGAGGACACAGAAAACCTACGGTGCTTGTTGAAAACGCAGATTCCTGTCTCTACCTCCAGACAATTCGACACAGTACCCCTGGGGCAGAGCTTGAGAATTTGCTTTTTGAGATGAGCCCAGGTGTTTGGACATCACACAATAAGAATATGATGTTAGAGCATCTGAAATTCTACTGTGGAGGCAAATGATGTGAGGGTCTTGTTAAAATGCAGACGCTGATCCTGTAAGTCTGGTGGTCCTGAAGTTCATTCTCATGGGCAGGAAACATGGAACATAAGAATTGCGCTTTAGTCTAGGTTGTTTAATCTTCTCTATAAAAGGGTTCATCATGTGATGTGCCCTTCAAAATCCACTGTTCAAAAGCCCAATGACTTAACAGCCCAGGAGGTCCATTACTAAAGGCCCATGAGTCTACATGCTTCAGTCAATGTCACTTTGTGTGCTTTATGGCCAATCAATAGTCACCTCAATGGCACAGTCTCCAGCGTTTTGGGCTGTCAGCAGTTTACCATCCAACAGTGGATGGCTGCAGCGCTCCTTTGGATCTGCCACAGTGCAACAGATGGGCAGTTCTATCAGTGAATCCCATGCGGGAAGAAAAAAGGGCAAACAGACCTTCAGTTAGAGCTCAGAAATTAGAAGAAGGAGAAAAAAGAGCAGAAAGAAGATTTGAAGAAATCATGTTTGGAAGTTCTCCAAATTCAGTGAACAACTTTAGCATGTAGATCCAAGAAGCTCAACGTACACCAAAGGAGAGAACAACAAAGAAGGCCACGAGAAGGCTCAGCAAAGTCACACTGATGAAAATCAAAGAAAAGAAAACCTTGAAAGCATCAAGAGAGAATGCATTTTACATACAGGATATGATGGTTTTAAAATGTTTACAAATTCTTTAATATCCCTTCCTTCAAAAGGTAGAACTAGGGGACGCGCTCTCCGCGGAGCCGCTCGCTGCATGGCAGAGTCCGATGCCCCCGCCACCGCCTGTGTCGCCGCCGCCTCGGGATCGGCTGTGTGATTAGGCCACAATCACATACTCTTCAATGAGTAAACATAGCCCTTTCGGTGGTGTTCTTAGTCACACATTTATGGGGTTTCTGAAGAGCAGTGGAGATTACTGCCAGGCACAGCACGCCCTGTGTGCAGACAAGTGAACTGTAGAAATTCATTACTACTCCACCAAGAAGCCCCCGTAAGAGCGGTTAACCTGGACACAGAAGTGTTGAATTGAAATCCACAGAGCATTTTACACGAGTTCTGACCTGGATGGGGTAAACCTCAGTGCACTTCCTTTCTCTTGCCTCAGTATTACTGGATTGAAGAATTGCTGCTTCTTGTTAGGAGGTTCCTTTCATTTCCCATTACTCCCAGCTTCATACTCAAAGCACTGAGAATTTCAAGTGGAGTATATCGAAGTAGACTCAGTTTCTTTGCAGCATTTCTGTATTCAGTTTTTTACATTCTTTCATAACCCTATTGAGTGTTTTTAAACTACATGGCTCAAATGAACCGCCCAGCTCCTGTGGAAGTCACATACGAGAACATGAGATTTCTTATTACACACAATCCAACCAATGCAACCTTAAACAAATTCATAGAGGAACTTAAGAAGTATGGAGTTACCACAATAGTAAGAGTATGTGAAGCAACTTATGACGCTACTCTCGTGGAGAAAGAAGGCATCCATGTTCTCGATTGGCCTTTTGATGATGGTGCACCGCCATCCAACCAGATTGTTGATGACTGGTTAAGTCTTGTGAAAATTAAGTTTCATGAAGAACCTGGTTGTTGCATTGCTGTTCATTGTGTTGCAGGCCTGGGGAGAGCTCCGGTGCTTGTTGCCCTAGCATTAATTGAAGGTGGGATGAAATAGGAAGATGCAGTACAGTTCATAAGACAAAAGCAGCTTGGGGCTTTTAACAGCAAGCAACTTTTGTATTTGGAAAAGTATCGTCCTAAAATGCGGCTGTGCTTCTAAGACTCCAACGGTCATAGAAACAACTGTCACGTTCAATAAAACTAGGGTGCCGGATGCCATTGCCTTGAGAGCAGCTTGAGACAGGACCTAAGTTATCATACATGTTAGCCAACATGTTGGCTTGGTGGATAAGTCTGAGGAAGCTTCCTAGGAGTATTAAAAAGCAGTTTTACCAGGCCACAAGCTTAACAGAATTGCAGCCTCTATGTTTGCTTTACGATCAACCTATTTGGACACTTAGCAAAAGACTCTTGCTGTTCAGCATTTAAAATGTATTTATCATTTGTACCAATTGACCTTGTCTGAAATCATGCAGTGTTGAGTTGTGTCTTCAAAATTCCCATGCCAGAATCTTATCAATATTTAAGAAATTTAGAAAGATTAGGTGCCAAAATACCCAGCACAATACTTGTAAATTTTTCATATCCTACAGAAACTAAAATCCCAGGAACTATGAACACTCTGGACCTTGTGTGGTTTATTCCTTCAGTCATTTCAAACATGAAAGTAGGGCCTGTCTGGTTATTTGCCTGCTCACTTTACGTTTACGTCTCCCACATTCATACCAGTGTCCATCAGGTTTGCTCAACTTTTTTTTTTGGATTTTTACCAAGTCTTACAGTTATTATTTAATGTCTTCCTATAAATCTCATTTTGTGCTGTTATGGGAAACCTCCATTTTGAAAACCACATTGTACAGAAGTACATGTCTTTAATGTCTCCAGACGAAAAAGCCTTACAGTTAATTTTAATGTTTGCACTTTGGTGCAACTTACAGGGAGGGCCTGAGAAGAATGGGAGGGGGCTGTAAGTATTTTAGTAAAATGTTGCCTTTGTCTTGTGCAGAACATGTAGAATATGCTCTTTAATTTAGTAATTTTTTTTAAAGTTAGAGATGCTTTGTTATTGTAGCTAAAGCAATTATTAATCATAAAATTTTGGAAATTCTTGTAATTATTTTTCATACTTATCTGAAGTTGTTTACCAACTTATTTTTGTTTGAAGTGTGATTTTTCTTTTCCTTCTCTTCCCAACCTCTCTTGCAAAAAAAAACAAGTGGGTTTCTGCTAATGAATTGAGCAGATATCTAATATTTTATATGCCTTTTCAGCTGTGTAACTTAATATTTGGATACTTGATAATTTTTTATTATGTAATTGATAAAATGGTGATGTGTATTAATGTTAGTTCAACCATATATTTATACTGTCTGGGAATGTGTGCTTATAGTTCTGTGGGAGAAATAATTTGTCAGTGTTCACCAGCTTGTAAAAATCTAGTACGAGACCTTAAACATCTAAATAAATAATGAAATGCAAAAAAAAAAAAAAAGATAGAACTAATTCCTCTTCCCTTGAGTGTGGACTTGATTCAGTGACTCACTTCTAAAGAACAGAATAAGGAGGAAGTGACGTTGTGTGACTTCAGAGGTTAGGTCATAAAAGAGACTGTGCTCTCTCTTCCTCTCTTTCTCCCTCTCTCAGATCACTTGCTTGGAAGGAGCCAGGTCCTAATCAAGGAACCTCTGACATTTGCCTGACTGGATGTGAACATTGCTATGGACAAGTGACTCCTTTGTGCCTCCCTTTTCCTCCATCTTTAAATGTCTATAGTGCTTATCCCTTTATCTGTCCCATGGCTGCACATTAGCTCTGTTATGGGAGGGAGTAGGTAACTCGTCTCTTTAGTCACAGGTCTTCAGTCCATGAGGAACTCTATGTGAAGAGCTTCACTTACAGAAATACACTCAATGAGCCTTATCTGCACCTGGATCTAATTTAGATGGAGATTCTGGACTTTTCACTGATTCTGTAATGGTATGAGATTTTGGGGTCCTTGGACGGGAAGCATTTTATTTTGCATGTAGAAAGTGACAAAGATTCCCTCTTTGACTAAACGTTAGTTAGGCTCCTCTGAGCCCTCTTTCCAACTAGGCTTTGACTTGTGGGCTTCGATATCCATCTTTGCTTCATCCAGTTTTAGCAGAAATCCTGTCAAGTCAGTTTAGTGAGAATCTCTCACCCTAGATATCTGGTCAAATTCCTCAGCCCCCACTAGGCCCCAGGTGATATAAGATCACTCTGGCCTACCTTCAGCACGAATACTGTTAGGTCAGTTTAGCAAGAATTACCCTATCCACTTAGGAGTTTTCTATCAACTAACGCCCTCCTCCTTGGTCATCAATCCCCATTTTTCCTCGTTGTATTTGTAGTTGAGCACAGTCTCTCTCCCCTACTGCAAAACCCCTACTGCAGTGGTCCCTCGAATAAAGTTTTCCTTACTGTTCTTAATAAGTGTCAGAATAATTTTTATTTCTTTGATAGAGGAATGTAAATAATTCCATTCCAGCCAGAAGATGGACTGTGGTGGTTTTCAAAATGTCCGCAAACTCTTTAATACACAAGAGATGGTGACTAATTTCCTTCCCCATGAGTGTGAGCTGGATTTCTTGGCTCACTCATAATGAATAGAATGGAGCAGAAGTGATGGTGTGCAACTTCAGAGACTGGGTCTTAAACAGCACTGTGATTTCCTATTGGGTCTACTGTCTCTTGGGTCGCTGTTCTGAGGTAAGTCACCTGCCATGTTGTGTGGACACTCAGCTAAGGAGATATTCACATGGCAAGGACTTGAGGCTTCTGCCAACAACCCATGAATAAGATTTGAAGTGGATCCTTCCATGCTAATCATGTTTTTCAGTTCTGGCCAACATCTTGATTGCAAACTTATGAGACACCCAGAGCTAAACCCCCAAGCTAAGCCACTCCTTCTTCTCTCACCCACCAGAAACATGTAAGGTAATAAATCCTCACTGCTTTAAGCTGCTAAGTTTTGGAGTAATTTGTTACAAACAAATAGGAGAGTAATGAACAGGGAGGAAATGTCGCAGTGAGTGACTTCTCATTAGACACAAAGGACATCGGAAGAAATTGGAGCAATATATTCAAAGTCCTGATAGAAAAAAGGTTCCAAAGAAGAATTCTATATCCACTGAAACTATCCTTCAAAATAAAGGTGATTTTTTAAAATATTCATATTGTTTTTAGAATCCTATTTTAATTTTCCAATTAGGTTTTTTTGGGGGTATTATTTTTATTTTTATACTAGTTGTCTTAGGGATTACACTATACATCCTTAACTTTAGACACTCTACTTCCAATCACTAATGCACTATTTCACATAAATTTAGAAGCCTTGAGACCATTTAGGCCTGTATCCCATGTCCATCTTTTTGTTATAGGTGATATATGTAATACATCTATATAGGTTACAATCCCCACAAGAAAAAGTTATAATTTTAGTTTCAAACAGTTATATGTGTAAAAGGAACCAAAAAAGGGTCAAAGGAAAAAGGAGAAATGGCCCTTTGCATTTTCACAAATATTTTTGATGCACTTCATATTTTCTGAGAGTCTGAGTTTCCATCTGGTATCATTTGCCTTCAGTCTGAAGAACTTCCTTTGCCATTTCTTATAGTGCTGATCTGTTAAAGACAAATTCTTAATTTTTTTATCTAAAAATATCTTTCTTTTGCCTTCACTCTTGAAGGACATTTTTGCTGAATATAGAATTCTGGATGGACAGTCTTTTCTTTCATGTCATTAAAGTTGTTCCACTTTCTTCTGCCTCTCTGTTTTCTGATGAGAAGTCATAAGACAGTAAAGGAGGCACGAAAGAACCAAAACCAGAAAATATCATGATAGACGTAGTATCTCTCACATCAACAACTACCATATGAACTTCATGGATCACACTCCAATGAAAAGGCAGAACTTGTCGGAATAGGTTAAGAAACAACACCCAACTATATGCTGCTTACAAGCAAGGCTCTTTCGATATAAAGACACAGGTTGATAGTAAATTGATAGAAAAGGATGCATTGTATAAATAGTAACCATAAGGAGGCTGAAGTGACAGTATTAATACCAGAAATAAGAGATTTCAAAATAGAATGCATTGCCAGAGATAAAGAGAGATACTACATAAAGACAAAATCTAATGGATTGAGAAATTTCACAATTACAGACAGAAAGGAGATCAGCAGTCGCCTAGGGCTGGGAGGAGGGAGAGAAGATCAAACACAAAGGGGCGTGAGGAAGCTTTTTAGGAAAAGGGGACGGTTCTGTATGTGGGCTGTGGTAGTAGTTCTGTGAGTGTAAACAATTACTGATATTCATCCAACTGTTCATGTAAAGTTGTTTAATTTTATTTTATGTAAAGACCTTAAGAAATTTTTTAAGGTGTGGAGAAATAAGGCAAAGTAAAGAAAGTTTTGGATAAATAAAAACTGAGAGAACTCATTGCTAGCAGTCGTGCAATAAAGTAATTTTAAAGGAAGTCTGCCGTGCTCAAGGAAAATGACACTAGACGATAACTCAAATATGGCTAAAAAGTCACTAGAAGAGATAAAACCATAAACAAAAAGTATTTGCTTGAAACAAAGAAAGGTAGGAAAGGAGGCACAGAAATGAATAAGAAATGAGAAAAATAAACAAATAGCAAAATGATAGACCCAAATACTACCATATTAATAATCATATTAAATATAAATTGACTAAAATTCCAATCAAAAGGTTGAGATTATCACACTGGATAAATATCAAGACAGATTATACGCTCTATATAATAGAAAAATTTTAAACACAAAGCCAAAAATAGGTTAAAAGTTAAAGGGTGAAGGAATATGCCATGTAAATAGAAAGAATAAGATAACTGTAATGTCTGTATTACTATGAAGTGAAATAGACTTTAACATAACGAGTATCTCTAGAGACAAAGAAGGACTTTTTACAATGATAATAGGTCAGGATCACAAGAGGACAGAAGTGATAAATGTATGCATACCTAACTACAGAGCTCCACAGCAGATGAAGCAAAAAGTGGCAGAACTGAAAAAGAAATAGACAAATTAACAATTATATTTACAGATCAATACTCCTATCTCATTAATAGAACAAGTAAACAAAAAACAAGTAAGGATAAAGAAGACTGAAACACATCGTGAGTCAACTTGACCTAAATCACATGCATTGAGTATCACATTCAGCAAGAATAGAATAGACATTTTTTCCAAGTGTGCATGGAACATTCACAAAAATACACCATATTCTAGCCCTTAAATAAGTCTCAATAAATTTAAAGGGATTGAAATTATATCATATATTCTCTGACCACAATGACATTAAATTAGAAAAACATGACATGAAGATATGTAGAAAATCCCCAAATATTTGGAAATTAATCAACAGATTTCAAAGCCATGGGTTACCATGCATTAAAGAAGAAATCACAAGAGAAATTAGATTTAATTTTAATTGAGTGAAAATGTAATTTTCATTTACATTAGGATAGGGTGCTGGCCCAGTGGCCTAGTGGTTAGGTTCATGCACTCCCCTTTGGCAGCCGGGGGTTCCCCAGTTCGGATCCTGGGCGCAGACCTAGCACCACGTGTCAAGCCATGCTGAGGCGACATCCCACATGAAGGAACCAGAAGAACCTACAACGAGGATATACAACTATGTACTGGGGGGCCTTGGGGAGGAAAAAAAAGAGGAAGATTGGCAACAGATGTCAGCTCAGGGCCAATCTTCCTCAGAAAAAACATTTGTAGGATGCAAGAATAGCAGTGTGTAGAGAGAAATTTAGAACATGAAATGGACAATAAGAGACTATTCTGAACAACTTAAGCAAATAGATTTGATAACTAATATTAAATGGACAAATTCCTTTAAAGACACAAATTACCAAACTGCATTAGGAAACCTAAACAATTGGTATGAATTAAAGAAATTAAATCCATAATTTAAAAATACTCCACAAAGAAAACTCCAGGCTCAGATGACTTCCCTGGTGAATTCCATCAAACATTTAAGTATCAACACCAGTCCCAAACAAAATCTTGGAGAAAATAAGGGAGAGAGAAACACTTTCCAAATCATTTTATGAGATTAATATTATGCTGATACCAAAACCAGACAAAGATACCAAAACTTCAGACCAAAGTCTCTCATGAATCCTAAAGGAAACATCAGCAAATTGAATCCAACACATTATCAACAAGTAAGTTTTTTGTGATTTTTTTTTTTGAGGAAGCCTGGCCCTGAGCTAACATCTGTACCCATCTTCCTCTACTTTATTTGTGGGACACCTGACACAGCATGGCTTGACAAGGAGTGCACAGGTCCGTGCCCAGGATCCAAACTGGCAAACCTCAGGCCACCAAAGTGGAGCGCACAAGCTTAACCACTTTGCCACTGGACTGGCCCTGACCAAGTAAGTTTTATCTCAGGATGCAAGTTTGGAGGAATATGTAGAATCAATCTAATGTATCATATTAATAGAACACAGAACAATAACCATAGGATCCTCTCCATGCAAAACAAAAGCATTTAAAACAGACAGTACCTATTCATGAAAAAATCTCTCAGCAAACTAGGAATAAAAGGCCACTTCTTAGATTTGATCAATGGCATCAATGAAAAACCTACAGCTGACATCATACTTTGTGGTGAAACTGACTACTTTCTACTCAAGACATTGAACAAGGCAAGGATGCTGGTTCTCTTCATTTCTATTACACACTCTACTGGAGATCCTAGCCAGAGCAATAATGCAAGATAAAGAAATACAAGGGATACATATTGCAAACAGAAGTAAAGTCTTAATATGCAGCTGACATGATTGTGTCCACAGAAATTCCTCAGGCAAAGAAGGCTTCTAGGACTAATAGGTGAATTTAGCAAGATTGTAGGGTATAAGGACAATTGTATTCCTATGTACCAGCAATGCAAAGTTAGGAAAATGAAACATTTCAAATTGCATTTATAATAGAATCAAAACAAAATATTTAGATATCAATTTAAAGAAAGTGTGCAAGATTTGTACACTGAAATCTACATAGCAGTACTAAGAAAAAGTACATAAAAATGAAATAAATGGAGAGAAATACCATATTCAAGGATTGGAATACTCCCTATCATCAAGGTATCAGTTCTCCCCAAATTGATCTATAGATTAAATGCAACTCAATCCCAAATTCTAAATGCCAATCAAAACTCTAGCACGTTTTCTAAAAGAAATGTTTGTTTTCTAAAAGAAATGTTGAGCTTATTATATAATTTATATGCAAATACAAGGACTCTGAATAGTCAAAATAATTTTTTTGAAAAGAAGAAGAACCTTGGAGGATGCACATGACTTGATTTCAAGACTGACTACAGGCTCCAGTAATCAAAGTGAAGTGATGCTGGCATGAGGACGGTCTAGATCAATGGAATAAAACTAAGAGCGCATAAGTAGAACTACGCATACTACTCATGAAAAATAGTCAAGGTAATTCAACGGGGAAAGGATAGTCTTTTCCACAAATGATGCTGGAACAAATTGACACAAGCAAAAGAATGAACACCGTATACAAGAACTAACTGGAAATGGAGCATAGACCTAAACATAACATCTGAAATTATTAAGCTTCTAAAACAGTGCTAACCAAAAGAATAATCATTGGAACCTCAAATTTGAGCCACAGACGTAACTTAAAATTTTTGGCAGACACATGTAAAAAAGTAATGCGTGAAAATAATTTTAATATTTGATGTAATCTACAGCAATCAAAATATAATTTCTGTACATAACCAATAAAAAGATTATTGATGAGATATGTTACATGCTTTTTCTCATACTTTACCTTTCTGGAAATTGTTCTGAGCCTCCAGGAGTTGAAAATTCTTTAATTTTATGTTCTGCCAAGAGTGACTTTACTCCAGATCCAGCTATCCTAGGATTTGCTGACCACATCAAAATCACTTACCCCTCAAACTTGGTGCAGGAGAGAGTGAGCACAGAGACAGAGCTGGGGTAGGACCCCACCTCAGCTTCCTCCCTCCTCTCGCAAATTCCCTCCACCCACAGGCCCTTCATCCTCCTCCAGTCTCCAGGATTCCATGAATCTCACAAATGGGGAGCAGGTCATGAGATATATAAACCCAGATCCCCACAATTCCTCTACAGGAAGTCCTTCCTGCAGTCTGCCCACTCCCATTCCTGCTGGAGCCTCAGTGCTTCCCCAGTAGAGCCCCAGGTCTGTGCAGAGGGTGATCTAGAACACGCTTCCTCCCTGTAACCACAGGGCTCACTCCCTCACCCCCTCAGGACTCAGCTCAAATGTCACCTCTCAGGAAAGCCTCCCCTGAGGATAATATTTAAAATTATAACCGGTTCCCTCATCTTCCCTACTCTGTTCTTTTCAGCACGTAAGCTCCATGAGGGCAGGGTTTTGCCTGAGTTGGTTTGATACATCCCAGAGGACCTAGAATAGTGCCTGGCACAGAGCAGATGCTCCATAAGCATTTGTTCATGAAGGAAGAAGCGTAGGGACGAGATCTCCTCGAAGCTGAGACTGACACAGGAGAGGTGAGTGGTTCCCTGGGAAGCAATTAGGGGAGGAGCTCCTCACTGGCTTATCCCAGGCCAGAGCCAAGCAGACAGAAGGCCACACAGAGCCCCTCTGCACTTCCCACGCTGCCAAAGCACAAGGCCAAGGACTAAGCCAGACACCAGCTGCCTCCGCAGACCCTTGCACTCCGAGGGCACCCTGGATAGCCAGCAGGATTCTTAGGTGGAGAAGTCCTCCAGGGCCCAGTCTCATCTCCAGAATCAGCTGATTCTGTGCAGCTGGAAGGCGTGGCTCAGCTGCAGCCTGTGGGACCCTGGGAGCCCTCCCCTGACCTGTGACCCCCAAACTCCTAGGTCATTGGGCAGGCCCAGAAATTAGATTTGGGTCCAGGACTCCAAGACCTTCAATTTCAGGGGTTGGAGGTGGCAGGCAGCAAGGACTGAGGGATGCAAATAGTAGGTCAGTGTCTACTTAGGTCCACAAAGGGGAAGAAGAGGCAGGGTGCCAGGGTCCTGGTCTATAGGGGCTGAAGCGTAGAGTGGGGGCACACTCCAGGCTCCAAAGGGTGGGGGCGTTTAATGCCTGGGCAGGAGCTCACCCTTGGTGTCCTTGGGGATGGTATTCAGATCCGTGGTCCTGGAGGCCTGGAGAATGGGGAGGAACCACTCGGGTTCTGAGGGAAATGTTGGATAGAAGCCTGGGCCCCGACTCATCACTGACTTCCTTGAAGCCCACTGTAGTCTCCAGACTCCACCCTATGTCCTGCCCTCTGCCCTCCAGGAACACAGTCTCCATGGCCGCCAGCAGCTGGACAGCTCCCCGTCCCTGGCCTCGGGGCACTCTTTATGGAGCAGCAGCTCCTCTTGTCTTAGCAGATGAAGAGAAGATGTCCAGGTCACTGAGGACTCTGAAAAAATGATGGACTCGGACATGGCTGTGAAGTCATCATGCAGGGAGTGGGACACTGGAAACCCAGGAATCAGGGCCAGGGCTGTCCCCTCCAGGGAGGCACAGGCCTGGCGCTTCCCTCCTCTCAGTTCTTTCATTCTCTCAGTGACCCCAGCATAAGGTGGTCAGGGCTTGAGGGGAGGGGCTTGCTCTGGAAGAGAGGAAGCCCCTTAATCACCTCCCCCCTCCTCTTCTCTGCCCTTCTTGCCAAGTGTGTTTGAGTTATATCGCACCATAAGTATGGAAAAATGCCAAACCTAAGTATAGCTTACCCACCAATTATAGGGCCAATTATGGAGCCCAGTTACAACACCTGTGCAATTACCAGCAGCAGAAAATAGAGACCGCAGGGCCCCTGTGCCTCTCCCCACACAGAACCCAGTCCCCCCCACACAGGTGTCCACTAAGGTGACCTATTCCCCTGCCCCTTTCCTCTCTGGTTCCTCCCTGTCTACTCCTGTTGGCCTCCATCCTCCTAATGTCCCTCCCTTTGCTCACTTCAGGAGCCTCCCCATCTCCCTAGACCATTACCCTGGGGATCTCTTCCTGCTCCTCCCCGTCGTCCACCCCATCCTCGGGATGGAGAATCTAGAAGTGACCCCCTGGAGGAGGAGACTTCATCCCTGGAAGCAGCCGCAGGAACAAGTGACAGAGACTCTGGGGTTCAAGGTCTCATCCAGGAGACTGAGGGCACCCAGTATGTTTGCAGGGTCCACCCTGGACCTGGGAACCAGCTTTTATGGCCTGGAGATCTGCTCGTCCCTGAGGCCAAAGCCCATGGTCATTCAATGGAGAGGAAAAAGTCTCTGACAGCGTGTATTTGGGGAAACGATTCGGACTCTGAACCTTACACTGGAGTAGGGGCTCCTCCTCTTGTGCACAGCCCTGTCCTGCTGCTGGGAGCCCAGGGAGACCCTCAGGAGGTCCCCAGGGAAGGGGCCAAAGGGGTCCTCTGGTCTTCTGTTCTCAGCCCTGTGGCCACACGGGGGCGCCACCACCCTGCTTTCCTATTCGCACAGCCAGTGGAGAGGATGAGCTGTGGTCTGATCAGGCAGAGGTGGCTGATCTGAAGGCTGGACATCAATGGGGGATGAGGATGCCTTCTGAGCAGCCCTGGGCTCAGGCTCGAGCGTGGGACAGGGATTGGCTGAGAGGGGAGCTCTGGAGCCCTGCCCTGCATCTAAGGCTTCCATCTTTTCTCCCACAACCCCTCTCTCCAGCCCCTTGATGACAACACTCTGGAAAACTGAAAAATAGATCATGTTTTTCTTCCACTCCCTATTCCTTTTCTAAGGGCTATTTTAGAAAATAAACTCTTTTATTGTAGAATACATATTGGAGATTTACAGAAAAGTTGCAAAGTTAGTACAGAGTTCCTGCGTATCCCACACTCAGGTGGCCCTGTTGTTAACGTCTACATCACTATCATACATTTGTCACAGCTAATGAAGCAATATTGATACATTATCACTAAACTCCACACTTTATTTGGATCTCATTACTTTTTCTTTTTTCTGTTCCAGGATCCCATCCAAGATACCACATTACGTCCCAGTCACGTCTCCTTCAGGCTCCTCTGGCTGTGACAGTTTCTCAGACTTTCCTTGTTTTTGATGATCTTGACACTGTTGAGGAGTACTGCTCATCTATACTGTAGACTGTCCCTCAATTTGCATTTGGTTGACCGGGGCTATGGATTTGGGGAACAAGCCCACAGGGGTGAAGTGCCATTCTCAACACAGCACATCAAGGGTGTATAATACCCACTCGATTGACCACTGATGATGTTAACCTTCCCCACCTGGCTGAGGTCATGTTTCCCAGCTTTCTCCCTGTGAAGCTCCTGTTTTCTTTGTCCCTCTCCACACAGTAGTCTTGGGAAGGAAGTCACTGTGTGCAGCCCACATTTAAAGGGTGTTCTGCTATAAACATTTGCATGCAGGTTTTTAGGCAAATGTAAGTTTTCCAATGAGTTGGGTAAAAACCTAGGAGAGTGATCAGTAGCTTGTATGGTAAGTCGATGTGTAGCTTTAAAGTGTCGACGCAAATAATCTATAACCAATCTATAGACAAGAAAAATAGAGTGGTACTTACTGAGCTGAGGACTAGCCCAGAAACACTGTCTCCAGCAGGGAAGCAAGCTCCCAGGGAAGCGTGGTTTATAGCATGGTTATATCCCATTTCAGAACAAAGTAACATACAGCAAGCATGACAGGAATACAATTTATTTCCAAAGTCACAAGGAGGTGTTTTGCTGCAGTTTAGTAGGTGCACGACAGGTCAACTTGACCTTGGTTCTCTGGGAAGAAAAGCTTATCTTCAAAGAAGTTTTGGTATCGGCATGAGAGAAAGGGAGACGTTACATCCCCCTCTTTAAAGAGTGCATTCTTTGCTTTAGGAAAATGTTGGAAACAAATGTACAATGCCTGTTTGGTGGGCCACAAGTCAGATGGCTCTGGGAAAAATAAGTTTCAGCCAAATCAGATTTAAACCAGAATGGCTTCCCCATATACCTCTATATGTGAAAACTTATTGTTATTATTTTCATCAGAAGAAACTGCGGAATATCTCCCATAATGGCTGAGCTGTTTTGTGTTCCTGCCCACAATGAACAAGGATTCCTGTTGTTCCACATACTCGTCAGCACTTGGCATCACCAGTTTTTGGATTTAGGATATGCTAATAGGTGTATAATGGTTATCACTGTTGTTTTCATTTGCATTTCCAGGTGACATATGATGTTGAGCATCTTTTCATACGCTTATTAGCCATCCATGTATCTTCTTGGGGGAGGTGTCTGTTCAGACTTTTGCTCATTTATTTATTGAGTTGTCTTCTTATTGTTGAGTTTTAAGTGTTCTATATATATTTAAAACAAGTCCCTTGTCAGATATATTATTTGCTAATATTCTCTCCCATGTGTGTCTTGAGCCCTTTTACTGACGTAGCAGTACACAGTAACGCATAGATATATTTTAATGGGAATAGAAATGAGAAATTGCTAACTGTGATGGTTTCTGGGTAGAGGACTTGGGAGACTAGGAGATGGGGAGAGATGATGTGACATATATTTTTATATATTCTTGAGTAGCATTTGAATTCTCTTGTATGTGCATGAATAATGTTTTCAAAATAAATTGCATTAAAATCGCTCACACTTGTAAAACACTTGACAGATCACCCTCACATCATGGGTTAAGATTCTGATCCTCTACTCGAGGACCAATCAACTTTTCACTCAACTATCTTGCTTTAAAATTTCCATTTCTGAAAAAGGTGGGCTAGATTGTATGGACCAATCCTCCCCCTGAAAATGGCTAAAAATGAAATGTAAACTACAAAAACCATCTCCTTAAAAGCATTAGAGCTGACAAGATCCCAATAAACGACCACACCCCCAAAAGAAGGGAAAGATCCTGTTTGGCCTCCACAGAGAACAGCGTCCTGAGAGATGGAGCAAAGGCTCTGTGAGCTCATTGCCCGGACACAGAGCCCAGCACTTCCGGCTCTGAGCCCCGAGCTCTGGACTTTCCTACCCATCTGCTTCCCTTTTAAAATTTAAACAAAGCTTTTATATTCTGATTATGAGGTGTATGTATAATGTACAATATATATGTTATAATGTATATTCACTATAGAAAAATAATAAAAGGTTAAAAGTAATGAAGGACAAAGTAAAAATAACTGTAATCTTCACAGTTGGAGATATTTTGTTGCAGTTTCTCCTGGCCTATTATATATTCTCCTGCTGCTGCCCCAGGGCTGGAACTCTCTCTCTAAGTTGATGAGCACAGAGCTCAGTGGGCCCCAGCCCTGCTCTCTCCAGATGCCATCTCCTGAGGCAGTTCACTCTCACTCCTCCTGAGGGGGCTGTTTCTCACTTTCTCCTCCCTCCTCAATACCCCTCTCCCTCCCCACTGCCCACTCTAAAGTGATGAGTTTATTTCTTTTTTCACTCAAAGAAAGATTAAGTGAGAACTGCACCATCATCCCCACACACTCCTACATCTGTACCTGTATCCTCTGCCTTCACAGCAGTGATGATGGATGGTCCTGCTCTTCTAAGGCCACCTCTCAGTCTGGGCACAGGATCAGGTCCCTTCCTTCCCCTGCATCATCAGCTTCTCACTCTCTACTGGCTCATTCATTCCTGGATACAAACATGCTGTAATATCTTCCATTTTTTAAAAAAGGAAAGAAACTAATTAAATCAAAACAAAATCCTTTCATAAAAATCCACCACTCAATCCAATGTCTCCTTCCAACCTGCTCTATCTCTGTGACGCTCCTCACAGAATAATTCCTCAGTCCTTTCTCTCACCCACCATGTTGTCTTTTTATTTTTACCAAATATCCATTTGCACCTAGTTTAAAAGGTCCAACACTTCTACAAGGCTTGTTACGAAGACAGATGCCCCATCCCATTTCCTGAATCTCAGAGACAACTTGTTTCAGTTCTTTTAACTGATTCTCTAATTGTTACTTCTTTGCCTCTAAAGAGAATACTTCTAATGCTCCTTCTTTGTTATTCAGTTTTATGCATCGTCTTTGGTGAGTTGGCTCTTCTTTCACACTCTCCCCATCCTCCAGATATAATTACTGTACAACTGATTAGCTCAATGTGCAGTGTCTGCATTATTAGGACCAGTAAACATTAGTCACAACTGAGCATTTAGGAAACTATGATATCTTTCCCTTTCTTGAATCAACTTTTCATGTTCCTTGCAGTTAGTAAATATCTTGTTCCTTCATTTCCTTAGTTTCTGTTGTATTCATTATTAAATCATTCCACTACTCTCCCCAGAGTCTAAATGTTCACGAATATATTTGAGCACATTAGGCATTCTACCAACTTCATCTTTGTGGAAACACCTGTCTCACAGCCCTCAGTCCTGCCACACGTGGACAGGTTCCCTGCACTCCTGGGGCAGGGCTGACATCCCGGATCTCCTTCACCTCACCCTGGGAGCCCTTTGTCTTCTTTGTTCTAGCTCCCCTGTTGCGTGGATCCCATTTTTTCCTTTTTTGGTTTTCTCCATTACTGTTTCTCACTTTGCCTGGCAGTAACCTGAGGAAGGGAACATGGAAAGTAAAACATTGAAACCCTAAACATCTGAAATGTCTTTAGGTTGCCCCAGCCCTTACTCACATCTTGACTTGATAAGAACTCCGTGTTGGAATATATTTCCTCGGAATTTGGAAGGCATTGCTAAAATGTCTTCTAGACTCCAGGCCTGTGTTTGTTGCCTCTTGAAGTTTTCAAGGTCTCTTCTTTTCTATCCTCTTTCTGAAATTTCGTTGTGATTGTCATGGTGTGGGTCTGTTTTCATCTACTGCAGTAAGAACTTGGTTAGGCCATTCAAAATGTAAACTTTATCTGTAAACTCTGAGAAATTTTGTTGAAATTTTTTTTATCATTTCCTACTCTATTCTTTTTGAAACTGATCTTATTAATGTGTTGGAATGCCTGATGGATAGACTAATATTCTCATAGGTCTTCTCCCCTGCTTGCCGTGACTTTTCCATCTGAACTATTTAGTGGGAGTATGACTTTATTCTTCCAGTTCATCTACTGAATTATTCATTTCTATGGTCACATTTTTTATTTCAAGTGCTTTTTCTTGTTCTATGATTGTAAATAATTGTATATAGCTCTGTTCCTGTTATATGTGTCATATATCTCTTACATCTTCGTACATATTATTGATGATAGTGGTAGGGGACCTGTTAGGTCTCCTGGTTATTTGCTTTCATGATATCGTGAACTTTTTTCCTCATAGCTCTTAGCTCAGGAGTGATTTCATTCATCTGTGTCATTTCTGCTAAATGTCCACCTTCTCAAAACAATGCAAGCTCCATATCACCAGGGTCTTATTTTGCTCTTCACTGTATCTCCAGAGTCTAGAAGATTTTGATCCACTGGACACCTCAAAACATATGCTGGATGATGGACTTTACTGTGGTTTGGACAGTTAATTCACACTGCTCCTTGAGGTCCTCCTGAGCCCTGAGTCTAGTGGCCTCCTGTCATAAAACGTCCTGGAACATTGAAACAGTTTATTTGCATGGGGTGCAGAGTCATCCTGCCACCAACAGTGGACAGAGAATCAATGAAAGACAAGTCAACAAAGCTCTGAGAGAAAACTCCCTGGGTTCAACCCTGGCTCCTAAACCTCTCTGAGTCTCCGTTTCCCTGTCTGTACAAAAGGATCACATGTTGGTGCCTCATGGGTTTGCTTTGTGGATTAAATCTGACCCTCAATGTAAATCATGGCATCATTGCTTGAGACATATGACGTGTTCCACTATTCATAGTTAACATCTTTATACAGATTAAAGCATTTAGATAAATTCCATTCTTTTGCTTATATAAACCACAATTTAAGAAACGTCCTTGAAGACATATTTTTGAGAACACGTTTGATTATTCCTTAGCATAAATTCCTAAAGAGAAATTTCTGCATCAAAACTTAAGTCAATTTAAATTGTTGAGATATTTTTCAAAAGTGTCTTTAGACATTTTGTACCAGTTTTCAACCCCATCACTCTTTACGACAGTGTACTTTCCATGCCCTCTGGTAAATACTCTCATCACTTTCTTGCATCTTTGCCAAGCTGATAGATTTTAATTTTTATTCCCATTTCTTATTCCACATTCTCACTTTGTTTACATTTATTTATTACTACTATATTTGTTTCACATTTGCATTGCTTTTTTTCCATTTTGTTTTCAATATTCTTTAATTATTATTTATTGGGAGGGCTTATCTTAAAATATTGAATTTAGAAATAAGGGAAAGTAGCCCCAACATTGGGAACTGGTCTGACACTTACCACTAGGTCTCAGTGTTGTCAGAAGCTGGCCTGGTGCTCACCACCTGAAGTGTTATTCTCCTGTTGGACATAAGTCATCTCACAGAACATCAACATCAGACAAGGACACACTGAGAACATGACAAAGTGAGACAAAACGAGACCACTACAGCACTTTGTCTCAGCACAGACAAAAACAAGATACTGTGCAACTCACAAAATACCAAACATCTCCCTGTGCTGGCTCATATGAGCGACTGCTGCTTCTTTCCAGTCACAGCCTTATCCTTGCTCTAGTCGGCCCTGTCTACAGATAAGAAAGATTTTCTGAGATGCCCAATCACAGAATTGCCCCACTTCCTGACAACATGCAATCTGGAGTGAGCCCCTGCTTCCATAGATCCTCCCCAAATCACCAGACCAAAGCCCAAATCCTATGAGTGTTCTAACACCTTCATGCTAAGAGGCACTGTGGTCCCCAATGGTGTGTGTTCTCCCTCACAGTAACAAGTAATACATCCAACCTGTTGGCCCACAGATGTGCTCCTGGTGGCCTTTGGCTGAAGAACATTGAGGCATGTCATTACCGTTCTGTCTGTCAAAATTGTTTATGTGTCTTTGAGCTTGATCATGGGCAAGTGTTTGTATCATTGTGAGTGTGCGGTTGCGCCGACAAGTTTTATGTATTTCTTTATGGTTTTTCAACTTTGGGTCATGCTTACAGAATTCTTCATTCCACAACTGTAAATATTTCATGGATATTTTCATCTAGGCGAGGGGTGCAAGGGTGAAGGGAAACAGAGAAAACTGTTTGAATTATGGGGGCAGTATGGGAAGGAGCCGTAGGTGAAGCATTCTCAGGCGGTGGAATCCTCAGGCTGACATCTTCTGCTCTGTAATTTTACCAGTAGGTGCAGAGCCTCAAAGTATTTGATGTACGTTGTGTCCAATAAATGCCTTCTCTTGGGCTCAGTGAAGACTTAACACGTCTGCTTATGTTTACCAGGTTAGATAACACCACCAAGAGTCCCAGTGTAACACACACAAGGATAAGCTCCAGTGATGGGCATTTTTGAATGTTTATGACCTTAAGGTGATAAATCCTGTATTGGTTAATGTCTGTACACTCTAGTTGTGAAAATACATATTAATTAAACCTCTTGGGCACGTTATATTTTAAGGATATGTCTCATCACATAGACAAATCCATGATCCCCACATGAAGATAATTTTAATATATATCAACCTATGGATCACACAGTATCTTTTCTGGGGGAGGAGACTGAAAACTAAGAACATTCTAGATAAGCACTGTCCAATATGGTAGCTACTAGCCACAGATGGTTATTTAAATTAAAAGTAAATAAAATTAAAAATTCAACTGCTCAGCACAGTAGCCACATTTCAAGTGCTCAATCGCTACACATAGCTACTGGCTCCCATATTGGACAGTGCAGACACAGAACAATTCCTTCATCACAGGGTGTTCTATTGGACATGCTGCTCGTCACACTTTGTGGGCCTCAAATCAGATGCATCAGACCCATGCAGAAATAAAAGCCCAATCTATTCACTCAGAGATACATCAGATTTCTGTCTGAGACAAGAATACATATCCAGCTGGTGTATAACAAAACCAACATAGGTCATCAGTGGGTCTGGTGCCTCAGGCACAAACTCTTCCCAGTTCCAAAGAGAAACCTTTCCCTTCACCTCCGTCCCAGACTGAGGACATTCTCTGGGTCCGCATTTCCAGCAAGTGAGTTCTCTTCTAGAGGAGACCAGGGGCAACACTGTAAGTTAAGTTTGGGGAAGCAGGGAGTCCAAACTCATGGAGAGGAATTCCGGGAAATGAAGAGGAGGCAAAGGTGGGGACCCGCTGGGAGACTCTCCCCGGTTCATTCAGAACAGTGATTCTCAAAGTGTTGAGTATGTGAACCCTTGAAGTCACTGAGATCCTTTCACGGATCCATGAGGTAAAACTCTTTTCATACCATTACTAGACATCATTTGCCTTTGCAGTATGTTCACATTTGCACTGAGGTAAAAATTAGTGAGAATGGAGGCCATGGTACCAAACTGCAATCAAGTACTATCTTCACCACCACTTACTTGCAGGAAAAAAATACCACTTTCACTTTAAAATGTCCTGAAGCATTAAAAATTATTATCTTTACCAAATCATTATCCTTAAATACACATTTTAAAAATATCTTACATGATGACGTGGGAAGTACACATAAAGCCCTTCTGCTACTTTCCCAATTACTATGTCCCAACGAGAATAATTTGTGTGAGCTGGGCTAGCCTCTTTTTCATGGAACACGAATTTTACTTTAAAGAATGAATGACAGGAACTAGGATTATCAGATGTGGTTACTTGGGATGCACTGTCTCAAAATGAACATGAGCTTCTCCCTTCAAGAAAATCCACCGACAGGTAACAACTAACAAAGCAGCTTACTGCCTTGATCTCAAGGAAGCTCTCAAAGAAAATGAGAATTTTGGAAAACTTGTGTACAGACCATGTTAAGCTTGACAGCTTCCCCGTCCTGACAGACTTTTCCTGTTGAGATCTGTGGTAGCATTAACAAATGTGATATTTTGATAGTTTGTAGTTAAATGCATCAACACAGGAAGATCCACATAACTTAGTGAAACAGTGCATTACTTCTAAAATCATACATTAGTACAAGAGCCATTCAATATGTAAAATAGGCCTATGGATTTTAATGTAGCAGAATAGGAAATATTCAATGATACTATTTCAGCTTTCACCTTGCAAATAACCTGTGAGAAACTGACACTTGTGTAGTTTGATTTTAGTATCAAAGTTTGATATCCACAATTATCTGGAAAGGTTATTCAAAATACTACTCCTACATATCTGTCTGAGGCGGTATTTTTTTCATATACTTCAACCAAAACAACAGATTAAACGCAGAGCAAATGTGAAGAGCCAGTGTTCTTCTAATCCCCAACAAGAAAGAGACTTGCAAAAACATGAAGTGTAAAAAGACCCACTCTTCTCCTACCTTATTCTGGGAAATTGTCATTTTTCAGAAAAACATTATTTCTTTTAACTTGCAGTGCATTATGAATATTATTCTAAATAAATTAATTAAAATATTTTAAAACTTTTGTTCCTAGTGTGGTAAATATTGATAGGATACAACGAACATAAACAAATTACCCCGGGGGCCTTCGCTAATATAAAGACTGTGTGGATATCCTGAAACCAAAGTGCTTGAGAATCGCTGACTCAAACAGCCCCTGGGCCAGGACTCAGGGAGACGGTGTGACAAAGAGCTCTCGGTGCAGGAGGAGAGGGATCAGGGCAAAGTCCCAGGTCCCCGGACGCGGCTCTCAGGGTCTCAGCTGGAGCAGGGCGCAGTCTGGGGTAGGGAAGCTCAGTGTTGGGGAGTCCCCTCTTCCCTGAGTTTCACTTCTCCCTCTCACAACCTGTGTCAGCTCCTCCTGCCTGGAGACTCATGACGCGGCCCTAGTTCTCACTCCCATTGCGTGTCCAGGTTTCTAGAAAAGCCAATCAGCGTCTCCGCGGTTTCGGGGTTATAAAGTCCGGACTGAGCAGCCAAAAAGCAGTTCTTCCCAGATCGCAAGGATGCGCGTCATGATGCCGCCAACCTTCCTCCTGCTGCTGTCGGGGGCCCTGACCCTGACCAAGAGACCTGGGCGGGTGAGTGCGGGGTCGGGAGCGGGGGGGCTTCCCGGGTGCGGAGGGCCCCCGGGGAAGGCGCGTCTCCCCGAACTCAGACGCAGACCCGCCCAACGCGCCCACCTCGGCCCCGCCGTGTCCTGACCCCTCTCCTTCCCTCCCCAGTCTCCTGCCCCTCTCCTTCCCCCCCGCTCGGGGTCTCCCGCTCTTCTCCGTCCACCGCCCCTTTTCCGTCTCACGACCCCATAGTCCCCTCCCTCCGGGCCCCATCACCCTCGGACCCGGGACCCGCGCCGGGAGGGGTTCGGCCGGGTCTCGGCCTCCCCGCCCCAGGCTCCCACTCCATGAGGTATTTCAGCACCGCCGTGTCCCGGCCCGGCCGCGGGGAGCCCCGCTCATCGCCGTCGGCTACGTGGACGACACGCAGTTCGTGCGGTTCGACAGCGACGCCGCGAGTCCGAGGATGGAGCCGCGGGCGCCGCATGGATGGAGCAGGAGGGGCCGGAGTATTGGGAGCGGGAGACGCGGAGCGTCAAGGACACCGCACAGACTTCCGAGGGAACCTGCGGACCGCGCTCAGCTACTACAACCAGAGCGAGGCCGGTAAGCTACGCGAGCCCGGGGTCCAGGTCGCGACCCCCCCATCCCCACAGACAGGCCGGGGTTCTCCCCGACTCTCCGGGTCCGAGATTCACCCCGAGGCTGTGGGACCCGCCCGACCCCGACCCAGGAAGAGCCGGGCAGGGAGCTTTCCGCGGTTTCATTTTCATTTCGGGTTTAATCCCTGCGGGGCGGGGGCGGGGCCGACTTGGGCGGGGCTGACCTGGGGCGGGGTCAGGGTCTCACACCGTCCAGTGGATGTTTGGCTGCGACGTGAGGCCGGACGGGCGTCTCCTGCGCGGGTACAGTCAGTACGCCTACGACGGCGCCGATTACATCGCCCTGAACGAGGACCTGCGCTCCTGGACCGCGGCGGACACGGCGGCGCAGATCACCCGGCGCAAGTGGAACGACCAATCGCCGGAGGCCGCAGGAACTACCTGGAGGGCCGGTGCGTGGAGTGGCTCGCAGATACCCTGGAGAACGGGAAGGAGACGCTGCAGCGTGGGTATGAGGGGACACGGGGCCTCTGGATCTCCCCTCGGGCCGGGCTGGCTTCCTCCCCAGAGGGAGGGAAATGGGATCACTGTCAGAATACCGTCCCTCAGAAAAGAAGGAATCCACCCAGGTTTTCATGTTCTTACTAAAGACTCGCCCAGAGGGCCCGCCCTTCTCTAAAGGACAGTGAAGGAATCCAGTTTCTTAGGAATAGGAGGGGAGCACATCCCTGAAATGGCCAGACCTTGGTTCCCTTTGACCCTGGTAGCCATCTTGACCCATGACTTTCTCAAGACCTTGTTCTGGGGTTAAGAAGATCCTTGCGACTTTGACTCCGGTTTTTCTGAGTCATTCACCCTCCACCCAGGTCAGGACCAGAAGTCTGTGTTCTCCTGTTTAGAGACCTGAAGGCTCGTACCCTGGGCTCTCACGCTTATTCTAGAACTTTCCAAGGGATATGAGCTTATCCTGGATCCGCAAGTCCAGGCTAGTGTCTGGGTTCTGTGCTTCCTCCTTCAAACCCATTGTCCTGTCCGTTCTCAGGATAGTCACATGAATGATGTTTCAGTGGCCCGTGGAGGTAACTCGAGGTGAATTTTATGGCCTCTCCCTCAGACCCTCCCGAAGACACATGTGACCCACCACCCCAGCTCTGACCATGAGGTCACCCTGAGGTGCTGGGCCCTGGGCTCCTACCCCTGCGGAGATCACCCTGACCTGGCAGCGTGACGGGGAGGACCTGACCCAGGACACGGAGTTTGTGGCGACCAGGCCTGCAGGGGACGGGACCTTCCAGAAGTGGGCGGCTGTGGTGGTGCCTTCTGGGGAGGAGCAGAGATACACGTGCCATGTGCAGCACGAGGGGCTGCCTCAGCCTGTCACCCGGAGATGGGGTAAGAGAGGAGCCGTGGGCTCAGAGCCTCTTCTAGGGAAATCAGGAGCCGTTCTGGAGACCTTCAGCAGGGTCAGGGCTGAGGCCTGGGATCAGAGCCCCTCACCCTCCCCTTCCCATCCCTTCCCTTCCCCAGAGCTGCCTTCTCAGTCCACCATCCTCATCGTGGGCGTCATTGTTGGCCTGGTTCTCCTTGGAGCTGTGGTGGCTGCAGCTGTGATCTGGAGGAAGAAGCGTTCAGGTAAGGAAGGGGGTTTGGATGTACTGAGTTTTCTTGTCCCCTGAGGCATTTAGAAAACCAGGCAGAACTTGCCTGCCACGTTAATGAGACGTACCATCCACACTCATGTACTTGCCATCTTGGAGCTTCTCAGTTGCTAACACTGTTTTGTAAAGTGCTTATGAAAATCAAAGATTTTTTCACCTTGATAATTCTGGTGCTGATTCCCAGCAGTCGAAGGTCAGAGGGGAGGGTCCCTGCTGAGGACGGACCTCCAGGAGGGCATTGGTCCAGTCCTCACACATCTCCTTTCTCATGTTTCTCAATCCTGCCCTGGGTCTTCAGTCATGGTTCTGGAAACTTCCCTGTGGTCCAGGACTGGGGGTTCCTCTAGGATCTCATGGCCCAGCCTCTTTCCTGTTTTCTTCCCACAGGTGAAAAAAGGGGTAAGCCCAGGCTGCAAGTAAGTTTGAGTGGAGGATTGATCCCTGAGACCCCTGGAATACTGGAGCCAGGAGCCCCTGGGTGGGGAGCTCACTCACCCCATAGTTCCTCATCTCCTATGGGCTCTGACCACTTCCTGTTTTGTTCTACCCCAGACAGTGACAGTGCCCAAGGCTCTGATGCATCTCTCCCACAGAAAGGTGAGACTTGGAGGGCCTGAAGTGGGGAGGGGCTTTGGGGCAGAGGGGACACAACTGGTTTATGGGGATTATTTGGGTCATTTTGAGCATGCAGAGGGCTGTTGAGAATGTCAACACTTATGTAACTGACATGAATTTGTTCATGATTATTTTCTTGTACAGTGTGAGACAGTGGCCCTGTGGAACCAAGTGATGCAAGATTTGTTCACGCTCCCACTTTGTGACTTCAAATCCCCTGACTTCTCTTTCTGCAGCTGGCATCTGAATTTGTCTGTGTTCCTATTAGCATAATGAGAGGAGCTGGGGAAATTGACCCACCCCTGCCTTCCACGACCCCCTTCCCCACACTGACCTTTGTGCTTTCCCTGATGAAATGTCCTGTTGCAGCAGAGGTGGGGCTGGGCCAGCTCCCTCCCTGTCTTAACTTCCTGTTGCACTCACTAGTGATCATTTGCTTCCTTACTGAAAATATAAATCCAGATATGAGTTTTTTTCTAATTCTTGTTGTAAGGGATGTGTTAATTAAAGAAGAAGATTCCTAAAGTTTGAGAGTGGAAATAAATGGAAGCACTGAGAACTTCCAGAAGTCATGTTTGCTGTGCTGAGTCTGTACGTGGATGGGGCCTGTGCACAGTCGGTGTTCAGTACGACATGGGCTCTGATGATGTGATTCCTCAGCTGGGTCACCTGTCTGCTCCTTTGTTATTGGTTCCTTCTATAGAACCTTGTCCATCAGTACCTGTGATCACAGGGATGAGGACATCACCTGGGCATTGTCGTGTCTTCAGGACCGTGGGCAGCGAGGGCTTCCTGTGGCCAGGTCAGCGGCTCCATCCAGGGTGCAGCCCTCAGCTCCCACCTTTTGTGTGTTTAGACTTTGTTTCTTTAGAGATTTTTTTTTTTGGATTATGCCTGTTCTTTTTCATGTTTTGAGTTCTGTCTCGGTCTCCTCTGGGTGTCCCCATCTCTGACGGCAGCAGTCATTTGGCCTGTCATTGTCCCCACAAGGCCCAGGGTGGCCCCTGCACACAGGAGACTCTGTGGTCTGAAGACGTTTCAGTTCATTCTCCAGCTCTTGTCCTCCCTCTAGAGCTGTTTCCTGGATTGTTCTTCCCATCTTCCCCCGGTTTTATAAGAACCAGAATCTAGAAGTGGTAGTCAGGAAGAATTCAATAGATTTTCATCACACATAAATTCCTGTTAGGTTTCTGTCTTCTCTGCAGCCTGCCCCATCTCTCTGCCCTTAGCCCTCGTCATCTTAGTTGACGAGGCCCAGTTGGATGCTGGCTCCAATCCAAACACATGGATTTAAAAAGTTGAATCTACTTTAGGTTCACAATTGGTTGGAAAAATAGGGCCCTTAAGCCTAGGATTGTTCTTTCTGAAGAGAGAAATATAATTGTGTGTGAGTTTGCAGGAGGGCGGCTGTGGGAGGGAGGGAGGGGAGAGCAGCGCTTGTGAGAAAGTTGCAGGCGGCACTGATGTCAGTGTGGGTGGACGTTGTCCTGTAGCTGCCACCAAATAGCGTGTGGCCTGAGGTTATATTAATAAAGATACTGTCTCTAGAATAGAGAGGTGCTCTATACTGATCATTCAACTAATTCCCCAGATATGCGACAAAGTATTTTTACATTTAGGAAACATTACAGAGAATGAAAAACAGGCAGAAATTGTCAGCCTTGGGGAGCACGTGTTCTAGCGGTGAGGGGCAGACTGTATGCTGTAAGCATAGTAAAAAGGGAATGCTTATGTTAGAAGTTTTAAGGGCTTTCAGGAAGGTGACCCAGAGTATAAGCGTGTGGGAACAGGGAAGGTGGCTGTTTTCCTGGAGTGGTCAGGGTGGCCTCACTGGTAAGGTGACCTTGAGGAAAGATGTGAGGACATAAGAAATATGACGAGGATGTATTTCAGGAAATTATTTTGTAGGCAGGGGAGCCTCCAGTGCAAATGCACTAGGGCGGGAGTGTGTCTGTGTTTCTGGGAAGAGCAAGGAGGCTGGTGTGGCTGGAGCAGAGAAAGAATAGTGAGATGAGGTCTGAATTACACCCCAGGCCATGTAGACCTCGAAGGTATTGGAAGGTTTTGACTTTTCTTTGAGTAAGATGTGGAGTTAACAAGACTGTTTTGAACAGAAGATCGACCTGGTGTGACTTCTCTTAGAAGCATCAGTGTGGTGCTGTGCGGAATCAAGAGGTGAAGGGAGAGCAACCGGTGGAAGAAACTGTCAGGAGACTAGTGCTGTGCTCCAGGCTAGAAATGTTCATTGCTTTGTCTGGACTGTGAGCAGAGAAAATAATAGGAAGGGATTGGATTCTGGATACATTCTGAAGATGGGCTTTACAGCCTCTCCTAATGGATTAAATCTGGGTTATGGAAAGAATAAGGAGGACACCCCAAATTTCAGACTGTGCAAGTAGAAATATGGAGTGCCTCCAGTGGAAATGGAGAGGGAGGATCAAAGGAGACTCGTTTGAGGAAGCAGCATCATAGTCATCCGTTCTAGGAAATGTTGAATTTGAATTGCTCATTAGAAATGCAAGTGAGGTTAGCAGTTGGATAATTTGAGTCTGGAGTTTAGGTGACATGTCTTGGTTGCAGAAATGGATTTGAGAGGTGACACCATATATGTGATATTTAAATCCTTGAAAACCGATGAGGTCACCAGGGGAGTGATGACTGTAGAAAAGAAAGGAACAAGGACTGAACCCTGGAGCCCCGCCCCCTCTGTGGTAGGTCATCTGATCAGACCACACATGCAGAGCCCCTGCATAGTTCTCACACCACATCTAGAAGGCATGGAGACCAGGGGGTCCTAAACTTTCCTGTGCACAGGAATCCTCTGGACATCTCAGTAAGATCTAGACAGCCTAGAGTAGAGCTTGAGATTCTGCATTTATAACCCCTTTGGTGCTGATGCTGCTGGTCTTCAGATCACACATTTGGTGAGCCCGACGTAGACCAGGATTGCCACATCACTGTGCATCAGCCTCAGATGTAGGGCTAGCTAAATAAGTGATTCTTGGGTGCTGTGCTCAATACTCTAAGATAGTGGGTCTGGGGGAGAGGCCTCAGTACTTTGTAACAAGCCCACAGCAATCCTGGTGCTTGGCCAGATTGGGAACCTCTGATGCCAATGACCAGAGAGTGTTCAGGGTGAAGATGAGTCTTAAATTCACATTTAACATTTTTTTTTGCTGTGAAGAAAGAGGCAAGACATATGCTGGGAGGTATATGTTGTCTCTACCGTGGGGTGACACGGTGGTAGATTTTGGAAGTGTGGTTATCAGCTCAGCAAAAGAAAGTCTGAGTTGCTAAGAGAGTTCTTAAATGTTCTCACCACAAAAAAGAATTGGTCGTTATGTGACGTGATGCAGGCGTTAGCTTGCTCTATGGTGTTCATCGTTTTGCAGTGTAAGGATCAAATCAATAGGTCATACATCTCTGACATGCACAATATTATATGTTAATTTTATCTCAATAAAACTGGGAAAAAAATCTCTGAGTCCTTGCCCTGTGAATCTTTTCCCTACATGGATTTCTCTCTCTCACTTCCTGGTGTGAAACAGTAGATTCCAAATTGTTCTAATTGAAACATAAATGAATGTAGATAAATAGAGAGAAAGTGTTGGGCCTCGGGTCCCTCATAGGAATCGCTGCTGTGGCTTCTAGGCAAAGATGCCACTGCTCCTACCACTGACCCTCCTGATGCTGGACACTGGATCCTGCAGCTAGGACTACTGTCTCTGCTGCCCCTGGCTGCTTCATGACACCACTGCCACTCACGCCACCTTTGCCAATCCATGCTTCACAGCCCCAGTCTATCTGTGTCACCACGTCCTGAGTCAGAGTCCAGCGTGTGGTCACCTCACTGGTGGAGCCTCATGACATGTCTAACTGCAAGAATGTTTGGGAAAATGGGTTTCCCTCTCTTATGGGTGGAGGGATCTGCCTCCTTCCAAGGGTCTTTAAGTGTGGGATTCTCCCAACATGGAAAGAGGGTACAGGTTCTAAGGGTCATGTTAAGGGTGAGGGATGGGAAAAAATGACAAACCTAAGTTTTTGGAGGAGTAATCTGAAACCAGAACCTCATCTGGCACATTGCAGACGGCCAGGTTTGGTTGGATAAGTGACATCTTTCAACATATTCCCTTGATAGTATGTAATGGGGTCCAGCTTTTGTCTACTCTAGCATTTTCACAAATAGGGGGAGTGGCATTGTGGGATGAGAAAGTGATTCCTCAAAATGTCTTCTCCTGCCTTTGTCTCTTGCTGGGATTAAAAAACCAAGATCTGTAAGACTTCAGAGGATCCTTCCTTATGTACACTGACATTTTACATTAACATTTATATTTCTTTGTGCACATAGTTTCTTGGGAGACTATAACATTGATCAGTATTTATGTGACCCCAACAAGACTCTAAACACCATCCTAGTTTAGAAACTCTGCCACTCAGTCTCTGGTCCATGAAGAGATAATAATCAAACTGTTTCAGCAGATCCAATGACATAATAGAAATGCTCATCTTTTCCGTGACAGTCACCAGTCTGGGACAAGGTAGGGTAGAGGTTTACTTGCTTACACTCACTTTCAGTTTTTGTTTGTGTCTTACTGTGGGCAGATGACAAGCAGTTAGGAAAGGAGCATCGTTCCTAGAAGACTCAAGGGAGCATTGGTTTAGGTGGACTTGCATCCTAGCACCTGCCCGGGGGCCAGGTCAATACCACTAAGACATCAAATAGGTCATGGGGAGTCCATTTCTTTAACATGGTAAGCTGAATTTTAAAGCTGCCGCTTCCACTAAAAACAACTAAAAATAATTGATAAAATATAAAAAGCATCCAAAACTATAGTAGAATAATAAAGAGAATAATGATTTAGACCAATACATAAAGGCGGGCAAATAATCCAGAGAGAAAGGTTGTTTTTATCTTAGGGCATTTGCCAAATCTGGAAAAATCTTAGCTTTGGTTGTCTTGGGTTCATGAGCTGCAATAGACAGGAAGTGATGCCCAGAGCTTATTCATGTGGGGAGACTTGAGACATCCCCTCTCTGAAAATCTGGGGAAACAAGGTTCATACCCTCACAGTAAGGGTGAAACTAAACAAAATCTGCTTGGTCCCCCCTAAAACAGAGTAGCCTAAGGAAATTTGCCTTTACGACCAGCAAAAAAAAAAGAAGCACCCAACGCTTTCTGATAATTTGCAACCATAGCTGCTACTCCTGTGATTTTAGTCCAAATTCACTTCACCATTTTGGAACATAATAACTTCACGGCATGAATTTACTTTATAATTGTCCTAGATTGATGATGAACTAAAAATTGGAAGAAAGAAACAAAAGTCTCTACAGAAATCTACAATTAACCCAGATTTCTAGAGAATTTGCGCAAATAATTATGCAAGGAAAAAAAGCAGCTCATAGCTAGAAATATAGGAGTGTAAATGGAAAAATAATATGATTGAGAAGCAGAAAAAAACAAAGGACAGTATAAAGAGGCTCATAAACTTGAATATTGGAATTATGAGACATAGAATACAACATAACCAAGACATCATATAAACATATAAACATATGTGATATAAAGAGAAAGTGAAACATTGAAAATGCCTGGAGAAAAATAATGACAAAATTAAACATGCCTGCAGAACATAGGAAATTAAATATAACCTACCTGATTTTCAAAACAACCAAATAAGGTTTTCAAAATTAAAATTAAAACAATTTGAATTAAAAACTCAGTTTATGGACTTTTGCTTTGGGCTATGATGGTCAAGAGAACAGATCTATTCTCCTATCTTAAACAACTACAAATTCAGATAAATATATAAAATAATGGTGTTGAGACCTTGAACAACAGGCAGCACAAGGAGTGTGATCCCTAAGAGAAAGGAAAGAGAAGAGGTAAAGCAAGCCTACAATTGTCCACTTTCCTTCCTGGAGAGAGTGTTCAGGACACAGGGCAGGGAGAGGAGGCCCTAACAGAGCCCAGAAGTCTCACTGAGTTAGGGGGACAGAGTTGTGAACTGGGGAGCCCAGGACAAGCCAGTCAAAGGTGAAGGCACACAGAGAAGACGGCCGAACAGAAAAAGCACTGGAAGTCTGCCAAGGGTTCCCCTCAGTCTTCAGCTCATCAGTGCTTGCACACAAGGAAACTATCCAAGGACAGGAAAGAATCATCCAAAAAGATTACAGGAATAGTATCTAGTACTCTACAAGGCTAGGAATAACGCCTGTCCCACCAACCAGACTGGAAAATCTTATAATTTGCTGGGCATTGGGCAGAGTCTGCAGAAGGGTCTGCATACAGAAGTTGGGAATAACTTGCCTTGGTCTAAAGATTTTCCTGTTTTGCCTAACAAATATTAAAAGCAAGATCCAAAAGCATCAAACAACTTCCAAATAACTTGTCTCCAGAAATAAAAGGTGAAAAATATTTGTGAAATGCATAAATGTCTGGCATCTAATAAGGTAAAATCATAATATCTGACATCAAATAAAAAATAACCACACATGCAAAGAAAACAAAAAATGCCACCCACAGGCAGAGAAAAGCAATCAATTTAAACTCACCTAGAACTGATAGAGATGTTAACATTAGCAGTAAATGACATTAAAACAGCTACTGTAAATGTATTTATGTTCAAAAAGTTATGTAAGAGATGTGAAAGTATATAAAAGACCAAAATCAAACTTCTGGTGATGAAAAGGTCTGAGTTGAAAAATACACTGAATGTGAGATGTGATTAATGGTAGATTTGATATTGCAGAATAAAAGGTTATTGACCTTGAAGATATAGCAATACAAACTGTCCAAACTTATATAAAGTAATAATTATTACAATGTGTTGTTGGGTTTGTAACACATTTAGATATGATTTGTATAACAAAACAGCCCAAAAAAGAAGTAGATATGCAGCTGTAGAGTCATGTTTCTATATCTCACTGAAATTAATACAAACCTAAAGTGAATTTTGATAAATTAATATAAGGATATGGTAAACTCTAGAGTAACTACTGAGTAAATTACTCAAAAATATAGTGAAAAATTATTAAATAATTAAAGTATTACGGTAGAAAATATCCACTTAATAAAAAGGAATCAACAAAAGAGGAATAGAGGGCGGAAAAGACACAAGACACAGAAATAAAAGTAAAATGGCATCACAAATCCAATGTATCAGCATTAACATTAAATATAAATAGATTAAACGAGTCAATCAAAGCACAGAATTCCTAGACTGAAAACAAAAAAGATACATCTGTGCTGTCTACAGTAGACACATCTGAGATTCAATTATAAATGGATTAAATTTTAGAGGATGGAAAAGATATCTCAGGAAAATTCTCAACCATAAGACAGCTGGAGTAGCTACACTGATATCAGACAAAGAGACTTTTTTTAAAATGCTAGTAAGATGAACAGGGACATTTTATAATGATCAAAGGGTCAATCTATCAGGAAGATAAAATACTTATAAACATATATGCACCTAATAACTGAGCAACAAATACATGAAAATGAAATTGACAGAAATTAAGAGAGAAATAAACAATACAACAATAATAGTTGGAGACTTGATTATACCACTTTCGATAGTGGATAGAGCAACTACACAGAAGATCAACAACAAAATAAACGACTTTAGCAATAGTATAAACCAACAGTGTAAACCTAACAGACATTTATGGAACACTCCACCCAATCACAGCAAAATATACTTTCTTCTCAAATGCACAGGGAGCATTCCTCAGGATAAACTATATGCTAGGCCAGAAAACAAACCTTAATAAACTTAAAAGGATATAAATAACCAGAAATTATGTTCTTTTCTCACAGTGGCATGAAATTAGAAATCTAGCAATAACCGAAAGACATTTGGGAAACACAATCACGTGGAAATCAAATAACACACTTCTTTACACATAACCAATGGATCAAAGAAGATATCAAAAGGGAAATTAGAAAATGTTTCAGATTAAAGTCAAAATGAAGACACAGCATACCAAAATTTGTGGATGTTACTAAAAGAATGCAGAGAGGGAAATTTATAGCTGTAATGCTTACATTAAAAGGGACATCGCAATTCAATTACCTAACCTTTCACCTGAAGTCAAAGGTAAAAGAGAAGTACTTAAACCAAAAGCAAGATGAAGAAAGGGAAAGACTAGAGTGAAAATTAATGAAATTCAAAAAGAGAAGAGAGAAACTACACATAAAATTCACTAAATCAAATTTGGGCCTTTGAAAATCAACAAAATTGACAAAGTTTCAACCAGAATCACTTAAACAAAAGAGAAAGAGAGAGAAGACTCAAATGACTGGGGTCGGCAGTGAAAGAGAGGACATATGACTGAGCACAGAGAAATAAAGAGAATCTCAAAAGAATATTATGAACAATTGTATGCCAAGAATTAGATTAAATAGACGAATTCATAGAAAGATACAAACTACTAAAGCTAATTAGAAAGATAGACAATCTGAATAAACCTATCAAGTCAGAAGATTGAATCAGTTATCAAAATTACCACAAAGAAAGCCCAGGCCCAAATGTCCTCACTGGTGAATTCCACCAAATATTTAAAGAATTTAAAAACAATTCTTTATAAACTCTTTCAAAAAGGAGAAGAGGAAGGAACAGTACCACATCATTTCATAAGGCCAGTATTCTTCAGATACCAAAACTAGGCTTACAATGATATCACAAGAAAAGAAAACTACAGGCCAATATCTCTTATGAATATGGACACAGAAATCCTCAACAAAATATGGCAAGTCAAAACCAGCAACATATAGAAAACATTACACACCATGACTAAGTGGAATTTGTTCCAGGAATGCAAGGTTAGTTTAACATACAAAATATCAATTAATGTAATACATCATATTAATATAATAAAAAAAGAAAACCCACACACTTAATAGATGAAGACAAATTTGGCAAAATCTGACACCCTTCCATGATAAAAAAAAAAAAAAACTCAACAAACGGGCAAAAGAAGGGAATTATTCAATCTGATTTCAGGGTAATTATGGAAACTCTAAAGCTAATATGCTAGTAAATGGTAAAATAATAGTTGTTTTCCTCCTAAATCAGCAATAAGACAATAAGTCGACTCTCACTACTTCTATTCAACATTGTGCTCGAGGTTCTAGCCAGAGCAACTGTGCCAGAAAAAGACATAAAATGCATTCAAACTGGAAAGGAAGAAATAAAACTATCTCTATTCACAGATGACGTGCTGTTATACATAGAAAATACTAAGAAATGCACTAAAAAGCTTTTAGAACTAATGAAATAAAGCAAGGTTGTAGGATTTGAGGTAAATGTGCAAAAATCAATTATATTTCTATACAATAAACAATCTAAGAATGAAATTTTTAAAAATTCCACTTTCAATAGCATCTAGAAGAATAAAATATTAGGGATATATTTAATAAAATAAGTGCAAAACTTACACTCTGGAAACTACAAAACGTTGGTGAAAGAAACTACACATCTATAAAAATGTAAAAAATGTTCATGGTTTAGAAGGCTTCATATTATTAAGATGGCAAACCACCTGAAATTGATCTATAGATTCAACACAATCCCTATCAAATACCTAACTGACTTTTTCTAGGAATTGACAAACTCATTCTAAATTCATAGGGAAATTCAAGGAACCTACAATAGCCGACCTTATCAAAGAATAATAAAGTATGAGGACTCACAATTCTCAATTTCAAAGCTCCCACAAAGCAATGGTAGTCAAGACAGTGTGGTACTGGCATGTTGATAGACATAGAGATCAATGGAATAGAATTGAGAGTCCGTAAATAAAACCACGCGTAGTCTATGGCCAACTGACTTTCAACAAAGGTGCCAAGATCATTCAATGGGGGAAAGAATAGTCTTTTCAACAAATGCTGCTGGATCAACTGGACAGCCACATGCAAACTGGTAAAGCTGGACACTCACCTTACACCATATACCAAACTTAACATAGAATGGACCAGGGGCCGGCCCAGCGGCACAGGGGTTAAGTTCTCACATTCCACTTCAGTGGCCTGGGATTTGCCAGGTGCGGATCCCAGGAGTGGACATACACATCGCTTGCCAAGCCATGCTGTGGCAGGCGTCCCACATATAAAGTAGAAGAAGATGGGCACGGATGTTAGCTTCAGGGCCAGTCTTCCTCAGCAAAAAGAGGAAGACTGGTGGCAGATGTTAGCTCAGTGCTAATCTGCATCAAAATAAAGAAAGAAAGAAAGAAAAGAAAGTGCACAATAAGCCTCATTCATGCTGGGCACTGGAGATACAGGGAGGGAGCCCACAGTCCTCTGGGGAAGAAGCTGGTCACAGAACAGTGTGAGCACAGGTGCAGTGCAGAGGGGTCTCCAGGTGCAACTGTGCACACAAGTAACCATCTAGATAAATGCTTCAGATGACAAGCGGAGGTGCCCTAGAGAAGGGAGCACTGGGAAAGGAGAGGGAAAGGATGGCATTCCATGTTGAAGAACTGGCAGTTTAAGCTCAGGAATGATGTCAATACTGAGATTCTGGGATCACACTGTGCAAATGGCCCTCTATAAAACTTATCTTCTTTACCTCCTCCAAATGTGGCTCTAAATCAGCTTTCTATCTTCCTTGGTGTCAGTTTCAATCCTAAAATTGGTCCTCTTGCCAGGTTAGGAGTTTTTATATTTCCTCTCCTTTGACATTTTGTCTCCACAGCCTGAAATTTGCCATCATTCTTGAAGACCACATGTAGGAGGAAACCCAGGAATTCGGCATCAAGCATGTGCGGCTGAGGGCCATGGCGTGCTACTCCAATTCTAAAAGAGCCCATCTGCCCCCTGTGTTCTAGATTGTGATGAAATGCCCAGCACCGGGGTATCCAGGCATCTTCAAACAGGATAATATGCACTAGCAATTTTGTATGATAAAGGCTTTAGAGACATAACATTGGAAATCCATTCACCTTTGAGCATTCAACACTGATTACATGACTCTGTATGTGGACAGTGAGTAGCTCACTGAGTCGGTAATGAAGCAGGAAAATGTGGATATCTGTCTGCTGACTCTCAGGCTACACTTCACGCAGGACTATCTCCTTAACTCAATATCAACCAGGAAACTCTCTTCTCCTGAGACTCGGTAATCTCCATTATTTGCTGCTACTCTCCCTGACCCAACAAATCCAATAATGGATCACATCTTCGATAGCATTTCCTAGATGAGGGAAAGAAATGCTCTTCCATGACATGTAAACGTGGTCTAGTTGTCACCATTTAATTGACACATGAGATATCTATTACCCCAAGGAGGGCTTACAAAGAGGAATATTAGTCAGGAAACCGTAACATCTTTTTCTTAGCATCCATTTACCTAAGCTAAGTATTAGAGTCTACCTGCCAGAGGTAACGTTTCATTCCCTCAGTTTTCAAACCCTGAAGATTCTTAAAAGTTTACCTAAAAATACTGAACATACTATATGTAAAAGGAAAGATAAACTACACCCCTGAAGGTGTCAATTCTTGTGTATTCATTAAAAATGTAATGAGCTTTAAACTATCTCACCGGAATCCTGAATTCTGTTTACAAGGTCTGAGTAATCCCTGGAGTTTATCAGATTCCCGAGTCAAGGGGCACAGATGTGGATGGTTTGCTCACTCGGATATTAAAGCCTAGGAAAAGGCTGACATTTAATTTTTAATAATAACTTTAAACGACATCTTTTTGTCTCACTTTACCCTGGGCTTGCTGCAGAGGAAAACCTGGGTGCTGTTTGCAGGGGAAGAGGGATCGAGGAAGGAGCAGCTCCTCTTTCTTTCTGCTGGACAGAGAGCAATGCTCAGCTGACTACAGCCAGGGAGTCTGGTGCTAAAATCTTCCACTTGAGAAAAAGGTTTTGATTGAATGCCCATCACTGGTTTGGCTCAGGATCCACCTTTAAGGCAAGAATCTCAAGTCTCTTGTGACAATAATACTAGTCAGCTGCTGGATTGTAAAGGGTTTGTGTTTTCATGTCTATGAAATTGAAAGTTTTGGAAAACTCCTGTGGGGTGCCACAGAGACAAAGTTGTCCTCAGCTGATGTTGCCTGTGCTTGTCTGAAGGTGGCCAGTCCCAGGCAGAAACTATCTGATTGTCACCTCAGGCTGATTACCTACATTGAAACAGAACATGCAATTGCGTTTAACCTAGATTTGATTCGTAACTGACTATTAAAAGGTCTGGATGATTATATTATAATTGAATATTAGTCATCATGTATGCAGAAGAGTCCAAAATCACATTCAGGAACTAAAATTCTGTAAGTAAAGTGATTATTTATCTGAGCAGAATGGCTGCACTTTTGTACTTTGTCATGAAGCGACATTCAGCTACAACAGAGGACCCACGCAGGGAAGAGAGCGGAATGTAGAGAAAGTAAGGGGGATACAAGTTCCCTTTTCTAGAACAGTTTATATATGTGGGTGGGACTTCTGGTAATGGCCGTATGAGGGGGTTGGGCAAGTCTCCCACAGAAGACAATTAATGAAAACTGGATAAAAATATTAAAAACAAACGTTTGAAGTCACTGAAAAATAAACAAAGGAAGGCAGAAATGGGGAAAGAATTTTTATCTTGAATTACTCCTACTATAATGGGTAAGAACTGCAAGTTTATAGCTTTCTTACCTGTGGGTGCTTCCAATCCCCCTGCAAGGGCCCCAGTGGCTCAAGGGGGCAGATGATGAATTCAGAGTGCAGAGTGGCTGGATAGTTGAAGAGTGGAAAATTTGAAAGTGAGAGAGCAGCAGAAGGACTTCTGAGATAATGAATGTGAATACAAGCTCCATCAAAATCCCTGGTTGACCCCTACACTATGCATAGTAGGAGACTCAAGAGAAACTGCTGAAAATCAGGAAGAACCCAGAGGGAGGTCTACCCTTCACAGAAAGGCTGATCCTGGGAAAATCTGCAGTCTGCACCTTGGACTGATTCCCCAGTCAGCACAAAGCTTTAAGCAGCAGAAACCAAAAATCTTACTGGATTAGAAATCAAAGGTGAGAGTGCGTGGCTGGCAGTGCATTTGGAAATTTAGGGGAAATATCAAAAACAAAGCAACCACGGAGAAAGTGAGGGTCAAAATGTAAGTATAAGTTCCCAAATCCTTGGTTGATCACGAAAACACAGAGCCAGGGTAAATCTTTCAAGATCCGTAATAAAAATGCAGCAACTGGATACTGGAAATGGAGCAGAGACATCAACTGTTGCAAACTGCAGGGGTTCAGATTTCACAGTGTGGTCCAGGCAAATTAACTAACTTTCAGGAACAAAAGCAATCCTCAGAAAAATAAATAGATTCCAGATTTGCTGAAACATAATATCTTTGATGTCCACCTTTTTTTAAAGATTTGGCACCTGCACTAACATCTGTTGCCAATCTTTTCCTTCTTCTCCCCAAAGACCCCCCCCCCCACCCCCAGTACATAGTTCTATATTCCAGCTGTGAGTGCCTCCGGCTGTGCCATGGCACACTGCCTCAACATGACCCGATGAGCAGTGCCATGTCCGCCGCCCAGGATCCAAACCAGCAAAACCCCAGGCCACCAAAGTAGAACACGCGAATCCAATCACTAGGTCATGGGGCTAGCCCCTTGATGTAGCTTTTAAATTGCATATTATTGGACATGCAACGAACCAGAAATGTGTGACTATAATGAGAAAGTCAACAGAAATGTATTCCCAGTGTGCCCAGAGGTTGGATTTAGCACCTAAAGACATCCATACAGCTTTAGAAACATATTTAAAGAACCAAGTGAAAAGCTGTTTAAGGAATTAAAGGAAATATTCATATTAAAGACTGCACAGATAGTAAATCTGAACAGTGAAATGGAAAGTATAAAAAGTATCAAATAAAAATTCCAGAACTAAAAGGGAAAAAAATGAAATAAAAATTTAGTGGATGAATTCAACAGAAGGTCTGAGAAGGCAGAATAAAGAATCCATGAGGATGAATACAAATCCATAAGAATTACCCACTCCAAAATAACACAAAGAAAATGGATTAAAGAAAACAAATAAAACCTCAAAACCCATGGGAGAATATAAAATAAGGCAAATAAGTGATCAGAATTCAAAAATGACAACAGGAAGAAGAAAGACCAGAAAAAATATTTGAAGAAATCGTGTTTAAAATTTCTCCAAATTCAGAAAAAACTTTAGCTTACAGAGCCAAAAAGCTCAACAGACACCAAAAGAGAGAACTACAAAGAAGGCCACACCCAGGCTCACCAAAGTCAAACTGATGAAAACCAAAAATAAGAAAACTCTGAAGCATAAGAGATAATGAACCTTACATACAGGATGTAGTGGTTTTAAAGTATTTACAAATTCTTTAATATTTCTTCCTTCTAAAGGTAGAACTAACCCCCCTCCTTTCAAGTGTGAACTAGACTCAGTGACTCACTTTTAAAGAACAAAATAAAGTGGAAGTGATGCTGTGTGACTTCAGAGGTTAGCTCATAAAAAGGACTGTAGTTTTCTGCTCTCTCTTCTCTCTCTCCCTCTCTCAGATCATTTGCTTGGAAGAAGCCATGTCCGAACAAGGAACCTCTGACATTTGCCTGGATGGATGTGAACATTGCTATGGATCAGTGACTCCTTTGTGTGTCTCATTTCCCTCATTTTTAAGTGTCTATAGTGCTTATCCTTCCATCTGTCCCATAGCTGCATATTAGGTCGTTGTGGGAAAGAGCATGCATTTTGCCTTTAAGTTCACAGTCTTCGGTCCATGAGGAACTCTATGTGAAGAGCTTCACTCACATAAACACACTCAGCGAGCATCATCTTCACCTGGACCTGATGTAGATGATAAGATTCTGGACTTTTCACTGATTCTGTAATGGAATGAGATTTTGGAGTCCTTGTGCAGAAAGCACTTTACTTTGCATGTGGAAAGTGACAAAGATTCCCTCTTTGAATAAACTTTAGTTAGACTCATCTGAGCCCTCTGTTGACTAGGCCTTGACTTGTGTGCCTCAATATCCATCTTTGCTTCACCTGGTTTTGGTAGAAATCCTATCAAGTTGGTTTAGCAAGAATCCCTCATCCTAGATATCTGGTCAAATTCCTCATCCCCCACTATGCATCATGTAATATTTAGATTGCTCTGGCCTGCCCTCAGTAAGATCCTATTAGGACAGTTTAGCAGAATCACCCTAACCATTCAGGAGTTTTCTATCAACTGACACTCTAGCCCTTGGGTATATATTGTCATTTTTCCTTGCTGTATTAGTGGTTGAGTCCAATCTCTCTCACCTACTGAAAAACCTCTAGTGCAGCCGTCCTTTGAATAAAGTCTTCCTTACCATTCTTTAAAAGGTATCAGAATAATTTTTATTTCTTTGACACAGGAATGTAAATAATTAGTGGCCAGAAGATGGACTGTGATGGTTTTCAAATCTCCACAAATTCTCTGATACTCCAGAGGTAGAGACTAATTCCCCTCCCCATGAGTGTGAGCTGGGTTTACTGGCTCACTCCTAAGGAATAGAATAGACCAGAAGTGATCATGTGCAACTTCAGAGACTGGGTCTTTAAAAGCACTGTGATTTCCTGTTTGGTCTCTGCTCTCTGAATCGTTATTCTAAGAAAGTTACCTGCCATATTGTGCGGACACTCAGCTAAGGAGACACCCACATGGCAAGGAGCTGAGGCTTCTGCCAACAGCCATATGAATGAGATTTGAAGTGGATCCTTCCGTGCTGATCAAGCTTTCAAGTTATGGTTTGACATCTTGATTGCAGCCTTATGAGAGACCCACAGCTGGAACCACCAAGCTAAGCCACTCCTTCTTCCCTCATCCACTGGAAACATGTGAGATAATAAATTCTTGTTGTTTTAAGCTGCTAAATTTTAAAGTGTTCTAATTTTTTACAAGCCAATAGATGACTAATGCACAGAGGAACAATAATGCAATGAACGACTGGTTTCTCACTAGAAACAAGGGAGACTAGAAGAAATTGGAGCAATATATTCAAAGTCAAGATCAAAAAAATGGGGCCAAACAAGAATTCTATATCGACTGAAAATGTCCTTCATAATAAAAATGATTTTTTAAATTATTCAGATTGTTTTTAGAATTCTATTTTAATTCTTTTATTAGCTTTTTTGGTATTTTTTTATTTTTATAGTGGTTGTCCTAGGGATTACAATATACTTCCAGTTACTAATGTACTATTTCACAGAAATATAGAGATCTTGCAACCATTTAGGCCTCTATATCATGCTCATCTTTTATGTTATAGGTGATATATGTAATACACCTGCGTGGGTTACAGTCCCCACAAGAAAATGTTATAATTTTAATTTCAAACAGTTATATGTTTAAAAGTAACATGGAAAGGGCCTTTAAAAGGACAAGATGACCTTTTGCATTTAGCCAGATATTTGCCATTTTTGATGCTCTTTATCTTTTCTGGGTCTGAGTTTCCCATCTGGTATCATTTGACTTCAGCCCGAAGAACTTCCTTTGCCATTTCCTATAGTGCAGGTCTGTTAGTGACAATTTCTTTTAATTTTCTTTTATTTGAAAATCTCCTTACTTTGCCTTCGTTCTTGAAGGACATTTTTGCCAGATGTAGAATTCTGGATTGACAATATTTTTCTTTTCAGGTCATTAAAGTATTTGTTCCACTTTCTTTTAGTTCTATGTTTTCTGATGAGAGTCATCAGAAAGTAAAGGAAGAACAAAAGAAGAAAAAAAGAAAATATCATGATAGACATAGAATCTATCATATCAACAGCTTCTATAAACCTCATTGATCACCATTCCAGTTAAAGAGCAGAACTTGTGAGAATAGGTTAAGAAACAACACCCAACTATATGCTGCTTACAACAGATGCACTTTCAATAGAAAGACACAAGTTGAAAGTAAATTGATGGAAAAAGATATGCCACACACACAGAAACCATAGGAGGGTGAAGTGGCATACAGAAGATATACATACAGAAAGGAATAACGAATAACAGAAATATGCATAATGTTCTGTTTATCTACCTTTTTCTTAACTTCTTTAAAAGACATGACTTTTAAATAAAAAATGTATTACACTGTATAATTGGCCTTGTAATGTACATTGATGTAATATATGACAATAACAGCATAAAAGTGGTTAAATGAAACTATATTGCTGCAAGTTTCCTCTATTTATTTCACTATAGTCCAATGTTATCTTAAGCAGATTTGTTGAAAAGTTAAAAACACAGGTTTCAATTCTTACAACAATTGAAAAATAATGGAAGTATAGCTAAAAAGCCACTAGAATACATAAAATCATAAACAGAAAATTGTCTTTGCTTTGAAACAAAGGAAAAGCAGGAAGAAGGGGTTACACAGGAATGAAAAAGAGATGAGACCACTCAAAAACAAATAGCAAAATGATAGACCCAAATCCTACCATATCAACAATCATATTAAATATAAATTGACTATAATTCCAATCTAAAGGCTGAGATTATCAGGCTGGATAAATATCAAGACAGACTATATGCTTTATATAATGGAAAAAATTAAAATACAAACCAAAAATAAGTTAAAAGTTAAAGGATGGAAGAATAGACCATGTAAATAGAAAGCATAAGAAAATTGGAATGTCTGTATTACTACAAAGCAAAATAGACTCTAAGAGAAGGAGTATTGCTAGAGACAGAAGACTTTTACAATGATAACAGGTCAGAACTGTATCACAAGAAGACAAAAGTAATACATGTATAAATATCTAACTATAGAGCTCCACGATAGATGAAGCATAAAGAATGAAAAAGAAATAGATAAATTAACAATTGTATTTATAGATCAATACTCCTATCTCATTACTAGAACAAGTAAACAAAAAATAAATATGAACATAGAGTTAAACCATATTATAAGCCAACTTGACTAATTCATATGTATTGAGTACCACATCCAGCAAGAATAGAATAGACTTTTTTTCAAGTGTACATGGAACATTCACAAAAATAGACCATATTCGGGGCCTAAAACAAGTCTCCCTAAATTTAAAGAGATTGAAATTATAGAGTACACTCTCTGATAACAGTGGCATTAAATTAGAAATCCATAACATGAAGATATCTGGAAAATCCCCAAATATTTGGAAATTAATCAAGGTACTTCAAACCCACAGGTTATCATGAAATCACAAGGGAAATTAGAATTCTTTTTAATTGAATGAAAATGTAATCAAAATTGGTAAGATGCAGGAATAGCAGTGTTTAGAGGCAAATTTATAACATTACATGGATAATAAAAGACTATTCTGAACAACTGAAGCAAATAGATTTGATAGCTGATATTAAATGGACAAATTCCTTTAAAGACACAAATTAGCAAACTGAATTGAGAAGAAATAGGAAAGGATGAGTTAAAGAAATTAAAATCTTAATTTAAAACTATTCCACAAAGAAAAATCCAGGCTGAGATGGTGTCACTGGTGAATTCCATCAAACATTTAAGTATTAACACCAGTCCTACACAAACTCGTACGAATCCTTAAGCAAATATCAGCAAATTGAATCCAACACATTATGACCCAGTAAGTTTTAACTCAGAATGCAAGTCTAGATGAATATGTAGACATCAATCTAATGTATCACATTAATAGAATAAAGAACAATGACCATAGGATCACCTCCATGCAGAAAAAGCATTTTAAAAATTCAACACCCATTCATGATAAAACCTCTCAGCAGACTAGGAATAAAAGGCCACTTCTTTGATTGATCAATGGCATCTTTGAAAAACCTACAGCTGACATCATACTTTATAGTGAAACTGAATACCTTCTACTCAAGATATGGAACAAGACAAGGATTTTGACTTTCACCGTTTCTATCACACACTGTTCTAGAGGTCCTAGCCAGAGTATTAACACAAGAAAAAGAAATAAAAGGATATGAATTATAAAGAAGAAGTAGAGCTTTAATATGCAGCTGACATGACCGTGTATACACAAATTCCTAAGGCAAGAAAGCTTCTAAAACTAATAGGTGAATCTAGCAAGACCTCAGGATACAAGGCCGATTGTATTCCTAGGTACCAGCAACGTAAAATTTGGAAAATGAAAAATTCTAAATTTCATTTATAATAGCATCAAAATAAAATATTTAGGTGTCAACTTAAAGAAAGTGTGCAAGATCTGTACACTGAAATCTACATAGCACCACTGAGAGAAAGTAAAGAAACACTAAATAAACAGAAGTACCATATTCAAGGATTGGAATACTCCATATAGTTGTCATCAATCCTCCCAAAATTGATCTATAGACTAAATGCAATTCAATCCTCAACCCTAAATGCAAATCAAAATTCCAAATGGTTTTTGAAAAGGAAATTGTTTATTCTACAATTTATATGCAAATGCAAAGGACTTTGACTAGTCAAAATAATTTTTTGAAAAGAAGAAGAAACTTGGAGGATACACACGACTTGATTTCAAGACTGACTACAGGCTCCAGTAATCAAAATAAAGTGATGTTGGCATGAGGATAGTCTAGATCAATGAAATAGAATCAAGAGTCTATTGGGCTGGCCCGGTGGCCCAGCGGTTAAGTTAAGTCTGCTTCTCGGCGGCCCAGGGTTCGTCGGTTTGGGATCCCAGGTGTGGACATGGCACCACTTGTCAAAAGCAATGCTGTGATAGGCGTCCCACATATAAAGTAGAGGAAGATGGGCATGGATGTTAGCTCAGGGCCAGGCTTCCTCAGCGGAAAAGAGGAGGATTGGCAGCAGTTAGCTCAGGGCTAATCTTCCTCAACAACAACAAAAAAAGAGTGTATAAAAAGAAGTATACATATATGTTCATGAAAAGGAGTCAAAATAATTCAATGGAGAAAGGATAGTCTTTTCCACAAATGATGTTGGAACAAATAACCACAAGGAAAAGAATGAACATCACATACAAAAACTAACTTGAAATGAAGCGTAGACCTAAACAGAACATCTCAAATTATTAAGCTTCTAAAACAGTGCTATCCAAAAGAAGTATCATTTCAACCATAAATTTGAGCCACAAATGTAACCTTAAATTTTTTAGTGGCCACATTTTAAAAAGTAAAAAGTAATAGGTGAAACTAATGTTAATATTTTATTTAACTCAAAGCAATCAAAATATTAAAAATTAAGCACATAACCAATAAAAAGATTACTGATGAAATATTTTACATTCTTTTTCTCATACTTTACTTTTCTTGAAATTGTTTTGAGCCTCAAGGAGTTGAAAATTCCTTAATTTTATGTCCTGCCATGTGGTGAATTTACTACAGATCCAGCTATCCTAGGATTTGCTGACCACATCAAAATCACCCCTCACACTGGATGCAGGAGAGAGTGAGCACAGAGACAGAGCTGGGTAGGACCCCACCTCAGCTTTCCTCCCTCCTCTCCCAACTTTCCTCCACTCACGAGCCCTTCATCCCCCTGCAATCTCCAGGATTTCATGAATCCCCAGAGACAAGGGAATAGATCATGAGATACACAAACCCAGATCCCCACAATTCCTCTACAGGAAGTCCCTGAGTACTGCCCACTCCCATTCCTGCTGGAGCCTCAGTGCTTGCCCCAGTAGACCCCAGGCCTGTGCAGAGGGTGGTCTAGAACATGCTTCCTCCCTATAACCACAGGGCTCACTCCCTCACCTCCTTCAGGACTCACTGAAATGTCACCTCCCAGGAAAGCCTCCCCTGAGGATAATATTTAACATTACAACCAGCTCCCTCATCTTCCCTGCCCTGTTCTCAGCACATAAGCTCCGTGAGGGCAGGGTTTTGCCTGAGTTGGTGTGATACATCCCACAGGACCTAGAACAGTGCCTGGCACAGAGCAGATGCTCCATAAGTATTTGTTCATGAAGGAAGAAGCGTAGGGTCCAGATCTCCTCAAAGCTCAGACTGACACAGACAGGAAAGTGGTTCCCTGGGAACTGGTTGGGGGAGGGGGTGTCTCTTTCTGTTGGGAGGGGAGGAGCTGCTCGCTGGCTTCATCCCAGGCCAGAGCCAAGCAGACAGAAGGCCACACAGAGCCCCTCGGCACTTCTCCTGCAGCCAAAAGCACAAGGCCATGGACTAAGCCAGAGCACCAGCTGCCTCCGCAGATCCTGCACTCCGAGGGCCCCCTGGATAGCTAGCAGGATTCTTAGGTGGAGAAGTCCTCCAGGGCCCAGTCTCATCTCCAGAATCAGCTGATTCTGTGCAGCTGGAAGGCATGGCCCACCTGCAGCCTGTGGGTCCCCAGGAGCCCTCCCCTGACCTGTGACCCCAAACTCCTAGGTCATTCGGCAGGCCCAGAAATTAGATTTGGGTCCAGAACTGTAGGGCCTTCAATTTCAGGCTTGGAGGTGACAGGCAGCAAGGCCCAAGGGACCCAGTCAGCAGGTCAGCGTCTGCTTACGTCCACCAAAGGGAAGAAGAGGCCAGATGCCGGGGTTCAGGGCTGAGAAGGGTAGGGCTGCCCCTCCAGGCTCCAAGATGGTGAATGGTCTGATATCGGGCGAGAGATCCCCCGTTGGCATCCCTGGGTATGGTGTTTGGATGTGTGGGTCCTGGAGGGGGAAAGGAAAGGGACACATTCGGGTTCTGAGGGGAATGTTAGGCAGAAGCCTGCGCCCTGACTCGTCGTCAATCTCCTTGCAGCCCACAGTAGTCTCCAGGCTTCACTCTATGTCCTGTGCTCTGTGCTCCAGGAGTGCAGTCTCCGTGGCCACAAGCAGCTGGACAGCTCCCTGACCAGGATGCCCGGGCCACTCTTTTTGGGGCAGTGACTCTTGCTGTCTTAGCAAATAAAGGGAAGGTATCCAGGTAGCTGAGGGCCGTGAAATGGGGATGGACCTGGATCCAGCTGTGAAGTCATGGCTCAGGGAGTGGGACTCTGGAAACCCTGGCATCACTGCAGGTGCTGCCTTCCACGGAGGCACAGGCCTTGCTCTCCCTGCTCTCAGTTCCTCGATTCTCCCTGTTACCCCAGCATAAGGGGGTTGGGGGTGGAGGGGAAGGTCTTGCTCTGGAACAGGGAAAGCCCCTTAATCACCTCGCTTCTCCTTTTCTTGTCTCTCTCTTCCATGCGTGTTCAGTTAGACCACACCAGTAAGTAAGAAAAAATGCCTAAACCTAATTATAGTTTACCAGCCAGTTATGGAGCTAATAGCTGTATAATTATCAACCAGGTAAAAACAGAGCCCTCAGTGCCCCAGAGAGGAGCCCCTTTGCCTCTCCCCACACAGAACCCACCCTCCTTCCATAGGTGTCCACTAAGCTGACCCCTTCCCTGCCCCATCCTCTCGGGTTCCTCCCCCTCCACTGCTGTTGGCCTCCATTCCCCTAATGCCCCTCCCCGCTCCTCACTCCTCAAGGAACTTCTCCATCTTCCTAGGCCATTACCCTGGGGATCTCTTCCTCCTCTTCCCCTTTCTACCCATCCTGGGAATGCAGAATCCAGAATTGATTCCCTAGAGGAGGAGCCTTCAGCCATAGAAGCAGCAACAGGAACAAGTGACAGGGACTCTGGGATTCAAGGAGACTGAGGACACCCAGTATGTTCGTAGGTCCACTCCAGACCTGGGAACCAGCTCTTATGGACTGAAGAATTGTTCCTCCCTGAGGCCACAGTCCATTGTCATTCAATGGGGAGGAAAACGTCTATGTCTGCATGTATTTGGGGAAAACGATTCAGACTCTGATCCTGACCCTGGATGGGGGCTCCCTCTTGTGTGCACAGCCCTGTCCTGCTGTTAGGAGCCCAGGGAGACACTGGGGAGGTCCTGGGGGAAAGGCCAAAGGGGAGCTCTGGTCTTCCGTCTTCAGTCCTGTAGCCACACAGGGGCACCACCACTCTGCTCTCTCTTATTCCCACAGTGAGGGCAGAGGATGGGCTGTGGTCTGAGTCAGGCAGAGGTGGCTGACCTGGAGGCTGGACATCAATGAGGGATGAAGATGCCTTCTGAATGGCCCTGGGCTCAGGCTAGGGGATGGGGCATGGATTGGATGAGAGGGGATCTCTGGAGCCCTGCCCTGCGTCTAAGGCTTCCATCTTTTCTCCCACAACCACTCTCTCCAGTGCCTTGGTGATAACACTCTGGAAAACTGAAAAATAGATCATGTTTTTCTTCCACTCCCTATTCCTTTTCTGAGGGCTATTTTTAAAAACAATCTCTTTTATTTTAGAATACGAGTTTGAGATTTACAAAAGAGTTGCAAAGTTAGTACAGAATTCCTGTATATACCACACTCAGTTCCCCTGATATTAACATCTATATCACGATCATATATTTGTCACAACTAATCAAGCAATATTGATACATTATTACTAAACTGCAGACTCTTTTTGGATTTCATTAGTTTTCTTTTTTCTATTCCAGGATCACCCTATGATACTACATTAGGTTAAGTCCCAATCATGTCTCCTTTCAGGTTCCTCTGGCTGTGACAGTTTCTCAGACTTTCCTTGTTTTTGATGACCTTGACAGTTTTGAGGAGTACTGCCCAGCTATATTGCAGACTGTCTCTCAACTTGAGTTTGGTTGACCGGGTCTATGGGTTTTTGGGAACAAGCCCACAGGGGTGAAGTGCCATTCTCAACACAGCTTATGAAGCATATATAATACCCACTTGATGGATCACCGATGATGTTAACGTTCACCACTTGGCTGAGGTCGTGTTTCCAAGCTTTCTCCCTGTGAAGTTCCTTTTTTCCTTCATCCTTTTTCACACAGTCGTCTTCAAAAGGAAGTCACTATGTGCAGCCCACACTTAAGGGGTGTTCTGCTTTAAACATTTACATGCACGTTTTGGTGCAAATGTAAGTTTTCAAATGACTTTGGGTAAACACCTAGGAGAATGATCTGTAGGTTGTATGGTCAGTCTACATTTAGCTTTACAAGAAACTGCTGAATATCTTCCACAGTGGCTGTGCTATTTTGTATTCTTGCCCACGATGAATGAGGGTTCTTGCTGCTCCACGTCCTGGGCAGTATTTGGCATCACCAGCTTATGGATTTAGGCCTCCATTCTATAGGTGTTTACTGGGATATCACCGTTATTTTCTTTTGCAATTCCCTAATGACATATGAAGTTGAGCATCTTTTCAGCTGCTTATTAACCAACCATAAATCTTCTTTTTCAGGTGTCTGTTCAGGATTTGGCTCATTTTTTAATTGAATATTTGTCTTCTTATTATTGAGTTTTAAGAGTTCTATATATATTTTAAAATAAATCCCTTATCAGAGATGTGATTTGCAAATATTTTCTCCCAGTCTGTGGCCTGAGCCCTTTTATTGACATAACAGTATACATTAACGCATAGATAAATTCTTCTGGGAATAAAAATGAGGAATTGCTAACTGCGATGGCTTCTGGGTTCAGGACATGGGTGACATGACTCATTTATTTTTGTATATTCTTGAGGCTTATTTGAATTCTCTTGTGTGTGCATGAATAAAGTTTTCAAAAATAAATTATATTAAATTCCCTTACACTTGTAAAACTCTTGACAGATCACCCTCGGATCGTGATTTAAGATTCAGATTCTGATCCTCTACCTGAGGACCAGATTACCTTTTCACTCAACTATTTTGCCTTAGAATTTCCAGTTCTGAAAGGGTGGGCTAGATTATATGGATCAATCCTCCCACTGAAAATACCTAAAAATGCCACGTAAACCACAAAAAGCATCTTCTTAAAAGCATCAGAGCTGACAAGTTACTAATAAATGACCACACCCCAAAAAGAAGGGAAAGATCCTGCTTGGCCTCCACAGAGAACAGCGTCCTGAGAGACGAGAAAAGGCTTCTGTGAGCTCATTGCCCAGACAGGGGACCCAGCACTTCCAGCTCTGAGCCCCGAGCTCTAGACTGTCCTACCTATCTGTTCCCTTTTAAAATTTAAACAAAGCTTTTATATTCTGATTATGATGTATACGTACAATGTATTATATATGATATAATGTATATTCACTATAGAAAGATTATAAAATGTTAAAAGTTATACATGACAAAGTAAAAATAACTGTAATCCTCACACTTGGAGATATTTTGTTGCAGTGTCTCCTAGCCTATTATGTATCCTCCTGCTGCTGCCCCAGGGCTGGAACTCTCTAAGTTGATAAGCACAGAGCTCAGTGGGCCCCAGCCCTGCTCTCTCCAGATGCCATCTCCAGAGGCAGTTCACTCTCAAACCCCCTGAGGGGACCATTTCTCACTTCTCCTCCCTCCTCAATCCCCCCCTCCCCTCCACTCCCCACTCTCAGGCAATGAGTTTATTTCTTTTTTCACTCAGAGAAAAGAAGACTAGGTAAGAACTGCACCATCATCTCCCACACCCCACATCTGTACCTGTATCCTCTGCCTTCACAGCAGTGATGATGGATGGTCCTGCTTCTGTCTAAGGACACCTCTCAGCTGGGGCACAGGATCAGTTCCCCGCCCTCCCCTGCATCATCAACTTCCTGCTCTCTACTGGTTCCTTCATTCCTGCATACAGACAGGCTGTAATAGCTCCTATTTTAAAAGAAAAGAAAGAAAGAAACTAAATAAATCAAAACAAAATCCTTTCATAAAAATTCTACCACTCAATCCCATGTCTCCTTCCAACTATTGCTCCATTTCTTTTCTTTTCTTTTTTTTTTTTCAAAGATTGGCCCTGAATTAACATCTGTTGCCAATGTTCCCTCTTTTTTTTTCCTTTTCCCCAAAGCCCTCCAGTACATAGTTGTATATTCTAGCTGTAGGTCCTTCTGGTTTTGCTATGTGGGACACCGCCTCAGCACGGCTTGATGAGCCATGCTACATCCATCCCAGCCAGTGAAACCCTTGGCCACCAAAGCAGAGTGCACGAACTTAACCACTCAGCCATGGGGTCGACCCCTATTGCTCCATTTCTATGACACTCCTTATATGACAATTCTTAAGTCCATTCTTTCACCTACCATGTTGTCTTTTTATTTTTAGCAAATATGCATTTGCATATAGTTTAAAAGGTCCAATACCTCTACAAGGCTTGTTAGGAAGACAGATGTTCCCCGCCCCCTCGGCCACATTTCCCGAGGCTCTTAGACAACTGGTTTTAGTTGTTTTAGCCGCTTCTCTAATTGCTACTTCTCTGCCTCTAAATAGAATACTTATAATACTCTTTCTTTTGTTTTTCAGTTTTATGCATCATCTTTAGTGAATTGGCTCTTCTTTCACACAACCCCATCCTCCCAACGTAATTACTTTACAATTTTGATGAGCTCAGTGTGCCACATCTGCTTTATTATGACCATGTAAACCTTAGTCACAACTGAGCTTTTAGTAGACTGTGATTACTTTTTTCCTTTCTTGAATCAACTTTTTATGTGCCCTGGAGTTAGTAAATACCTTGTTTCTTCATTTGTTTGGTTTAAATGATTCCACTACTCTCCCAGGATCTAAGTGTTCATGAACATATTTGAGCAAATCTGGTATGCTACCAGCTTCAACTCTTCACAGACACCTGTCCCACAGCCCTCAGTCCTGCCCCACATCAGGTCTTGGTTTCCTGCACACCTGAGGCAGGGCTGACATCTTCGATCTCCTTCACTTCATCCTGGGAACCTTTGACTCTCTCTTGTTCTGGCTCCCCTGTTGCCTAGATCCCATTTTTCCCCATTTTTGGTTTTGTCCATCCTTGTTCCCCACTTTGCCCAGTAATATCCTGAGGAAAGGAACATGGAAAATAAAACATTGAAACTCTAAACATCTAAAATGTCTTTAGGCTGCCTTAGCCCTTACCCACATCTTTGACTGGATATAGAACTCCGTGTTGGAATATTTTTTCCTCGGAATTTGGAAGGCATTGCTGCAATGTCTTCTAGCCTCCAGGCTTGTGTTTGTTGCCTCTTCAAGATTTCAAGGTCTCTTCTGTTCCACCATCTTTCTGAAACTTCACTGTGATTGTCATGGTGTGAGTCTGTTTTCGTCTACTGTAGTAAGAACTTAAGCCATTCAAAATGTAAATTTTTGTCTCTAAACTCCAAGAAATTTTCTTGAAATTTTTTATCATTTCCTAGCCTCCATTATTTCTGAAAGTGATTTTATTAACATGTTGGAATCCCTTGATTGATAGACTGATTTTCTCGTAGGTCTTTTCTTCAGCTTGCCATGACTTTTCCATCTGAACTATTTAGTGGGAGTATGACTTAGACCCGTGTGATTATCTTCTTAGGATAAATTCCTAAAAGAGAATTTTCTGTGTCAAAATATACGCACATTTAGGGGGCAGCCCAGTGGCATAGTGGTTAAGTTTGTGTGCTCCACTTCAGGGACCTGGGGTTTGCAGGCCCAGATCCCAGGCATGGACCTGGCACCACTCGTCAAGCCATGCTGTGGCGGCATCATACATAAAATAGGGGAAGATCGGCACAGATGTTAGCTCAGCAAAAATCTTCCTCACAAAAAATAAAAATTAAAAAAAATGTAAGCACATTTAAATTGTTGAGATATTTTTCAAAAGCTCCCTCTAAAGATTTTGTGTGTTTTCCAGTCTATTAATCTTTATGACATATATTTCCCTTCCCTCTGGTTGATACTCTCATGACTTACCTTCATCTTTGCCAAGCTGATAGACTTTGGTTTTAATTCCCATTTTTATTCCACATTCTCATTTTTGTTTACATTTATTACTAATATATTTATTTGACATTGTCATTTCTGCTTTTCCAAATTGTTTTATAATATTCTTTATTTTTTGATCGAGTTGTCGTTATTTTAAAATATTGAATTTAGAAAGAAGAGAAAGCAGCCCCAATATTGGGAACTGGTCTTAAACACTACAGCGAGGCCTCAGTGTGGTCAAAAGCGGGCCTGGTGCTCACCACTTGGCATGTTATTCTCCTGTTGGACATAAGTCATCTCAAAGAACATCAACACCAGACAAGGACACTCTCAATGTGAAAAAGTGAGAGAAAACAAGATCACTACATCACCTAAGCAAAACAAGGCACTGTGAAACTCACAAAATACCAAACATATCCCTCTGCTGGCTCATATGAGCTCCAATTACAGCTTTGTTCTTGCTCTAGTCAGCCACGTCTCAGATAAGATTTATTGAGATGCCCAATCATAGAATTGCCCCCACTTCCTGACAACACCCAGATCTAGAGTGAGCCCCTGCTTCTATAGACCCTCCCCAAATCACCCAACCAAAGCCCAAATCCCGTATATGTTCTTACACCTTCAGACTAAGATGGCCTGTGGTCCCTGTGGTGTGCATTCTCCCTCGCAGCAACAAGTAATAAACCCAACTTGTTTGCCCACAGGAGTGCTCCTGGTGGTCTCTGGTTGAAGAACATTGGCCATGTTTTTATCCTTTTGTCTGTCACAATTTTTTGTGTGTCTCTGAGTTTGATTACTGGCATGTGTATTTATCTTTGTGAGTGTGTGGTTGACATAGAGAAGTTTTATGTTTTCTTTATGGTTTTTCATCTTTGGGTCATGCTTAGAGAATTCTTCACTCCACAGCTATAAAACTTTCACGTATATTTTCATCTAGGAGAGGGGTACCAGGGTGAAGGGAAATAGAATTGCTTGAATTTCGGCTGAAAGTGTGGGAAGGAGCAATAGGTAGAGAATTCTAAGGTGGTGGCATTCTAAGGTTTATATCTTCTGCTCTATAATTTTACAAGTGGATCCACAGGGCCTACAAGGTAATTGATATATATTGTGTTCAATAAATGCTTCCTCTTAGGCTACACAGAAGACTATGTCCCTACTTATGTTGACCAGGTTAATGAAAACAACGCCAAAGCCCCAGTATAACATACATAAGGATTAGCTCCAGTGATGGGCATTTTTGAACACTTATGGCCTTAAGGTAACAAATCATGTTTGGGTTAATGTCTGTACACTCTAGTTGTTAAAATACATGTTAATTCAACTTCTTGGGCATGCTGTATTTTAAGGATATGTCTAAGACCCACATGGACAAAGCCATGACCCCCACATGAAGATAATTTTAATATACATCAAACTGTGAATCACACAGTATCGTTTTAGGGGAGGAGACTGAAAACTAAGAACACCCTAGATATGCGCTGTCCACTTTGGTAGCTACTCACCACAGATGGTTATTTAAGTTTAAAGCAAATAAAATTAAAAATTCAACTGCTCAGCACAGTAGCCACATTTCAAGTGCTCAATAGCCACATGTAGCTACTGGCTTCCACATTGGACAGTACAGACAAAGAACAATTCCTTCATCGCAGGACATTCTGTTGGACATACTGCTCTTCATACATTGTGGGTCTCAAGCCAGACGCATGAGACTCATGTAAAATGAAAGGGCCAATATTGTCTTTAGAGATACTTCAAATTTCTATCTGAGATGTGAATACATATTAAGCTGGTATGTAACAAAACCAAAAAAGGTTGTCAGTGGTCTGGTGCTTTCACACATAAACTCTGAGTTCCAAAGGGAAACACCTCTCCCTGCACCTGCCTTCCCCGACTGAGGACCCTCTCTGTCATCAAATTTCCAGCGAGTGAGTTCAGGGGAGACTAGGGGCAATGCTCCAAGCTAAGTTTGGGGAGGCAAGGAGTCCAAACTCAGTGAGAGGGATTCTGGGAAATCAGAGGAGGCAAAGGTGGAACCAGTTGGGAGACTCTCCCTGGTTCATTCAGAACAGCAGTTCTCAAAGTGTGGTCTGTGGAACCCTTGAAGTCCCTGAGACCCTTCCATGGGAGCCATGAGGTCAAAACTCTTTCATAGCATTACTTGACATAATTTGCCTTTTCACTATGTTGGCATTTGCACTGAGGTAAAACTGAGTAAGAATGGAGGTTGTGGTACCCACCTGCAATAGTAGTTATCCACTTACTTGCAGAAAAACAAAATGAAAACAAAAACCACTTACTTTAAAACGTCCTGGTTGAAGCACTAAAAATTACTGTCTTGACCTAATAATTATTCTTAAATCCATGTTTTAAAAATATCTTACCTGATGACGTGCAAAGTACACATAGGCCCTTCTGCTACATTTCCAAGTGCTATGTCCCAAGGAAAATAATTTGCGCGAGCTGAGCCAGGCTTTTTTATGGAATATCATTTCTACTTGAAAGAATGAACGACAGGAACTATGATTATCTAGACTTAGTTAATTGGCGTACACTTAGAAAATGAACAGGAGCTTCTTCCTTCAAGAAAAAAACCTGACAGGCAACAACTGGCAATACTTATTGCCTTGATAAAATGGAAGCTCTAAGAGAAAACTAGAGGAACTTTTGAAAAACTTCTGTCCCACCGTGTAAGCTTGACAGCTTCCCAGTACTGACAGACTTTCCTGTTGAGATCTGTGGTAATATTAATAAATGTGATATTTTGATAGGTTGTAGTAAAACGCATCAACAAGGGAAGATCTATATAACTTAGGAAACAATGTATTACTTTAAAAATTATACATTAGTACAAGAGGCATTCATCATGCAAAATAGGTCTGTGGATTTTAATGTAACAAAATAGGAAATATTCAATGATATTGTCTCAGGTTTCACCTTGCAAATAACCATTGAGAAACTACCACTTGTGTAATTTTATATTAGTATCACAGTTGAACATCCACAATTATCTGAAAAGGTTATTAAAAATACCACTACATATTTGTGTGGGGCTGTATTTTTTTCATATACTTCAACCAAAATAGCAGATTAACTGCAGAGCAAATATGAAAATCCAGTGGTCTTCTCATGAGACAGACGAGAAAGAGACTTGCAAAAATGTAAGATGTAAAAAGACCCACTCTTGTGCTGCCTTGTTTATTTTGGGGAATATTTTTCATAAAAACTATAGATTATGAATATTATTCTAAGTAAATCAATTAAAATATTTAAAAATTTTTTATTCCTAGTGTGGCAAATACTGAAAGATACAACCAACATAAACAAATTACCCTCGGGGCCCTCCCTAATTTGAAGACTGTATGGATATCCTGAAACCAAAATGCTTGACAATCGCTGATTCAAACCGCCCCTGGGCCAGGACTCAGGGAGACAGTGTGACAAAGAGCCAACGGCCTCTGCGGGGGGCGGAGCGAGGGGACCGCGCGGCGGTGGCACAGGCACCCAGGTGATGCGGGGTCGGTGAGCCGAGGAGTCGAAAGAAAGATTTCTTAGACTCTTAAGATCTGGCAGTAGCTCTCTTATTTAGAGAATAGAATAGCATGGGGACAGGACCCATGGGCAGTCAAAGCTTCTGCTGCCGCTGCTGCTGCTGCCCCCGCTGGCATGGGGACAGGACCCATGGGCAGGCAGAGCTGGTGCGTGGGGACAGGACCCACGGGCAGTCAGAGCTCCTGCTGCTGCCCCAAGTTGAGGGTTAGGGCTAATTTTATAAGGCATGGGTATGTGAGTCATTTCTTTACAAGACAAAGGAAAGAACATGAAAAAAAGTTAAAATGGTTATCAGTGCAGGTGGGGTCTGGTCGTTGGGTGATCCCATGACTTTTAGACAAGAATCAAATTGGATTAAGCAAAGGTCAGAAGCCACCACCCTAAATCAGTTACATGAGATTGCCAGACAGGAACCAACTTAAGTTCTTGCCTTCCCCATTAAGAGTTTCTAGAGATAAGGTCATATCTCTTCTTCTTCCTGGTACAGAGAGGGAGGCACCTTTTACAGACAGAGATTTACCTTACAAATGTAAATGTGTCCCAACAGCGGCAAGTTCCATTCCCCAGAGCCTCCTTCCCTGTCCCAGTTTATCGAAAGCAATCAGCCCAAAACAATCCTGATGCCAAAGAGACATATCCTGGGGTGGCCAATTTCAGGTCCCTACAAGGTCATCCCCCCTTCCTTCACAAATGCAAATGTCTCTCAAAAGGGCAAGCAAAATTCCAGTCCTCAGAGCCTGCTTCTCATCTGCAGTTTTAAAAGTAACCAGCCTAAAATCCTCATCACAGGGAAGGCGCGTCTCCGCGGACGCAGCCCAGACCCTCTACGTCGGCCTGACCGGTCCTGACTCCTCCCTTCTCCAGTCCCCTCATCTTTTCACCCCAAGTCCCCAACCTTCTCGGACCTGCCGCCCCTTTTCCGTCTCCCGAGCCCCTTCCCCCTCCCGGCCTCATCACCCTCGGGGACCCGCACAAGAAAGAGGGTTGGGCCGGGTCCGGGGTCTCAGCCCCTCCCCGCCCCCAGGCTTCCACTCCCTGAGATATTTCTACACCGCTGTGTCCCGGCCCGGCCGCGGGGAGCCCCGCTTCATCGCTGTCGGCTACGTGGACGACACGCAGTTCGTGCGGTTCGACAGCGACGCCGCGAGTCCGAGGATGGAGCCGCGGGCGCCGTGGGTGGAGCAGGAGGGGCGGGGGTATTGAGAACCGGAGACGCGGACCGTCAAGGGCACTGCACAGAGTTTACTAAAGAAACTGAATGCCGCATGTGTCGACTAGAACCAGAGCGAGGCCGGTGAGCGACGCGGGCCCGGGCCCAGGTCGCGACCTCCCATCCCCACGGACGGGCCGGAGTCTCCCCGAGTCTCCGGATCCGAGATTCACCCCGAGGCTGCGGGACCCGCCCGACCCCTGACCCGGGAAGAGCCGGCAGGGACTTTCCGCGGTTTCGTTTTCAGTTTAGGTTTAATCTCTGCGGGGGGGCGGGGGCGGGGCCGAGCAGGCGGGGCTGACCTCGGGGCGGGGTCAGGGTCTCACACCTACCAGGTTGTGTGTGGCTGCTACGTGGGGCCAGATCTGTGCCTCCTCCGCGGGTACTTTAAGTACGCTTACGACGGCGCCGATTACCTCGCCCTGAACGAGGACCTGCGCTCCTGGACCGCGGCGGACACGGCGGCTCAGATCTCCCGGCGCAAGTGGGAGGCGGCCGGTGCGGCGGAGTATGCACAGGAACTACCTGGAGGGCACGTGCGTGGAGTGGCTCCTCAGACACCTGGAGAACGGGAAGGAGACGCTGCAGCGCGCGGGTACGAGGGGACACGGGGCCTCCCGATCTCCTCTCGGGTTGGGGGCGTCCGACAAAGAGAGAAGCAAAATGGGATCACTGTCAGAATACTGTTCTCAGGAGGGGGAGGAATCCCCCCAGGTTTTCATATTTTGTGATAGTGACTTGCACAGAGGGCCTGCCGTTGTTCTCTAAAGGACACTTAGGGAATCCAATTTCTTCAGGGGTCGAAGGTGAGACCATGCCTGAAATTGCTCATCATTGGTCCCCTTTGACCCTGTCAGCGAGATCTTATGAACCGTGATTTCTCAGGGTTTTGTTCTCGGCCTGAGAACATCTTTGCAGGCCTGACTCCAGCTTTTCTGAGTCGTTAACCCTCCACCCAGGTCAGGACCAGAAGTCTGTGTTCTCCTCCTTTGAGACCTGGCGTCTTACCGTGGACTCTCACCCTGATTCTAGAACTTTCCAAAAAGAAGATTATTCCAGATCCCCAAGTCCAGGCTGGTGTCTGGCTTATGTGCTTCCTCCTTCCAAACTAATTGTCCTGTCCATTCTCAGGATGGTCACGTGAGTGCTGCTTTAGTGGCCCATGGAGGTAACTGAAAGTGTGAATGAATTTTATGATTCTTCCTCCTCAGACGCCCCAAAGACACATGTGACCCACCACCCCATATCTGTTTATGAGGTCACCCTGAGGTGCTGGGCCCTGGGCTTCTACCCTGCAGAGATCACCCTGTCCTGGCAGTGTGACAGGGAGGACCTGACCCAGGACATGGAGCTTGTGGAGACCAGGCCTGCAGGGGACGGGACCTTCCAGAAGTGGGCAGCTATGGTGGTGCCTTCTGGAGAGGAGCAGAGATACACGTGCCATGTGCAGCACGAGGGGCTGCCTGAGCCCGTCACCCAGAGATGGGGTAAGGAGGTAGCTGTGGGCTCAGAGCCTCTTCTCAGGGAAATCAGGAGCCCTTCTGGAGACCTTCAGCAGGGTCAGGACTCAAGCCTGAGGTCAGAGCCCCTTACGTTCCCTTCCATCTCCAGAGCTGCCTACTGAGTCCACCATCGCCACCATGGGCCTCATTGTCGGCCTGGTTCTCCTTGGAACTGTGGCCACTGGCGCTCTGGTGGCTGGAGCTGTGATGTGGAGGAAGAAGCGCTCAGGTAGGGAATGGAGTGGGGGTTTGAGCTTTCTTGTCCCATTTGGGGGTTTCAGAGCCCAGGTAGAAGTTTGCCCTGCCTCATTAATGGGAAGTCCCATCCACACACGTGTGCTCACCACTCTGGAGCTGATTGTTAACACTCTTATTAAAGCGCTTGTGAAAATGAAAGAGATTTTTTTTCACCTTGATAATTCTGGTGCTGAGGACCTGATTCCCAGCAGTTAAAGGTCAGAGGGGAAGGTCACGGCTGAGAACAGACCTCCAGGAGGGCAGTTGGTCCAGTCCCCACATATCTCCTTTCTTCGTCTTTCCCGATCCTGTCCTGGTCAGTCACGGTTCTGGAAACTTCTCTGTGGTCCAGGACTAAGGGGTTCTTCTAGCATCTCATGGCCCAGCCTTCTCTCTCTGTTTTCTTCCCACAGGTGAAAAAAGAGGGGATTACTTGCAGGCTGCAAGTAAGTTTGAATTGGGAGGTTGATCCTTGAAACACTCCGGATAGTGTAGACTGGAGCCTGTGGGGGAGCTCACTCACCCCGTAGTTCCTCCTTTAGTCTCATCTCCTTTGGGCTCTGGCCAGGTCTTGCTTTTGCTCTACCCCAGGCAGTGACAGTGCCCAGTGCTCTGATGTGTCTCTCATGGATCCTAAGGTGAGACTCCAGCTGGTGTGAAGTGGGAGTGGCATTGGAGAGAGGGGACACGACTGGGTTATGAGGATTCTTTGATTGGGACATTTTGAACATGCAGTGGGCTGTTGAGAATATCAACACTTAATGTGACTGACGTGAATTTATTCATGATTATTTTCTTTCATGGTGTGAGACAGCTACCTTGTGGGGACCACTGATGCAAGATTTGTTCACACTCCCACTTTGGGACTTCACATCCCCTGACTTCGCTCTCAGTAACTGGCATCTGAACCTGTCTGTGTTCCATTTAGCATAATGAGAGGAGGTGGGGAGACTCGCCCACCCCATCCCCCCCACGACCTCCTCCCCACAGTGACCTTCTTCTTTCCCTGATGACTTTCTTGTTCCAGCAGAGGTGGGGCTGGACCATCCCCATCCCTGTCTTAACTTCCTGTTGCACTGAGTAGTAATGATTTGCTTCCTTACTGAAAATAGGAATCTTGATATGAATTTGTTTTTTCTAATTCTTGTCATAAGGGATTTATGTTTAATTAAAGGAGAAGATTCCTAAAGATGGAGAGAGGAAATAAACGGACGCACGGAGAACATTCCAGAATTTGTTTGCTGTGCTGAATCTGTTGCAGGTGTGGACAGGAGAAGGCTGTGAGGAGCCCAGCATGGACAGGGCCTGTGCCCAGTCAGTGCTCAGTGCATCACAGGCTTTGATATGACAATATCAAATTTGATATTATCAATATTGAATATCAAATTGATATTGACAATATCAAATGTCATTCTTTGGCTGGGTCATCTTTGCTGCTCCTTTGTTCTGGTCTGTTCAGTAGAACCTTGTCCCACCAGGACCTGTGATCACAGGGATGAGGATATCACCTGGACATTGTCTTCAGGACCATGGTCAGTGAGAGCTCTGTCTGGTTGGGTCAGCCTAGGCTCTGGCCAGGGTCCAGCCCTCAGCCCCTACATTTTGTGTGTTTGTATTTTGTTTCTTTGGGGATTTTTTTTTTATTATGTCTAGTTTTTCATGTTTAGAGTTCTGATCTCATTTTTTTCTGGGTGTCCCCTGTGTCTGACAGCAGCAGGAGTCATTTTGCCTGTCATTGTCCCCACAAGGGCTAGGGTGGCCCCTGCACAAAGGAGACTCTGTGGTATCGAGAGATGAATTTTCGGACTCATCCAGCTCTTTCCCTCCTTCTAGGGCTGTTTCTCATTGTTCTTCCCATCTAGGGATCCGATAGGTTCTCATCTTAGATACATTCCTCTTGTATAACTGTCTTCTCTGAAGCCTGCCCCATCTCTCTACCCTTAGCTCTAGTCATCCTGGTGCTGGCCCCAATCCAAACTCATGGATTTAGGAAGTTGAGTCTACTTTAGATTCACAATTGGTTGGAAAATAGGACTCATAAACTTAGAATTGTCTTTTCTGAAGAGAGAAATATAATTGTGTGTGAGTGTGCAGGAGGGCGGCTGTGGGAGGGAGGGAGGGGAGAGCAGCACTTGTCAGAAAAGCATAGGTGGCATTGATGTCAGTGTGAGTGGACGTTGTGCTGTAGCTGCCACAAAACAGCGTGTGACCTGAGATAAGATAGATACCGTCTCTAGAATAGCGAGGTGCTCTACACTGATCATTCATTCAACTGATTTGCCAGATACATGACAAATTATTATTGCATCTAGGAAACCTCACTGAATTAAAAGTAGGCAAAAATTGCTGGCCTTGGAGAGCATGTGTTCCAGTGGTGAGGGGCTGCCTGTATGTTATAGGAATAGTAAATAAGGGAAGTGTTTATGTTAGAAGTTTTAAGTGCTTTGAGGAAGGTGATCCAGAGTATAAGTGTGTGGGGACAGGGAAGATGGCTGTTTTCCTAGGGTGGTCAGTGTGGGCCTCACTGGGAAGGTGACCTTGAGGAAAAACTTCAAGGACATAATTTGTCCATGAGGATGTCTGGAGGAAGTTCTTTGCAGGCAGGGGAACCTCCAATGCAAATGCGCTAGGGCAGGAGTGTGTCTCTGTGTTCTGGGAAGAGCGAGGAGGTGGGCGAGGCTGGAGCAGAGAGTAATTGAGATGAGGTCCGAATTACACCCAGGTCATGTAGACCTTGAGGATATTGAGAGGCTTTGACTTTTCTCTGAATAAGATATGGAGTTACAAGAGGGTTTTAAACAGAAGATCGATGTAGTGTGACTTCTTGAGAAGCATCAGTGTGGTGCTGTGCAGAATCAAGAGGTGAAGGGAGAGCAGCCACTAGAGAAAACTGTAGGAGACTAGTGCTGTGTCCCAGGCTAGAGATGCTAGCTGCTTTGTCTGGGGTGTAAGCAGGGAAAATAATAGGAAGTGTTTGGATTCTGGATACATTCTGAAGATGGGCTTTACAGCATCTCCTAATGGATTAAATCTGGGTTATGAGAAAGAGGATCAAGGAGGACACCCAAAATTTCAGACTGTGTAAGTAGAAATACAGAGTGTCCTCAGTGGAATTGGAGAGGACGATAGAAGAAACACATTTGTGGAAGTGGCATCATAGTCATCCGATTTAGGAAATGCTGAATTTGAGTTGTTTATTAGAAGTACAGGTGCAGTTAGCAGTTGGATATGACTCTGGAGTTATGTGAAATGTCTTGGTTAGCAAAAATAGATTTGGGAGGTGACACCATATAAATGATATCTAAAGCCTTGAGAACTGATGAAGTCACCAAGGGAGTGATGACTATAGAAAAGAAAGGAACAAGGACCGAACTCGGGAACCCCCAGTGCTACATGATCTCATCAGAGTGCACACGCAGAGTAGACTGCATAGTTCTGACACCACATCTAGAAGGCATGGAGACCAGGGAGTCCTAAACTTTCCTGTGCACAGGAATCTCTGGACATCTTCTTAAGATCTAGACAGTCTGGAGTAGAGCATGAGATTCTGCATTTATAACCTATTTGGTAGTGATGCTACTGGTCTTTAGATCACACATTATTAGCAAGAATGTAGACCAGGATTCCCCCATGGCTGTGCATCAATCTCAGATGTAGGGCTAGCAAAATAAGTGATTCTTGGGCTCCTTGCCCAATATTCTGGGATAGTGGGTCTGGGGAGAGGGCTGAGTATTTTGTAACAAGCCCACAAGCAATCCTGGTGCTCAGCCAGATTAGGAACCACTGAGCCCATGACCAGAGAGTGTTCAGGGAGGGGTCTTAAATCCACATTTAAATGTTTTCTTGCTACGAAGAAAGGGGCAAGATATATGCTGGGAGATATATGTTATTTTCTATACCACGGGGTATCGCCAGGTGGAAGATTTTGGAAGTGGTTATCAGCTCAGCAAAAGAAAATCTCTGAGTTGCTAAGAGAGTTCTTAAATGTTCTCACCACACAACAGAAATGGTAATCTTGTGACGTGATGCAGGTGTTAGCTAACTCCGTGGTGATGATCATTTTGTAATATATAAGTGTATCAAATCAACAGGTTGTACACCTTTAACGTATACCTTGTTATATGTCAATTATACCTCAATAAAGCTGGGAAAAAAATCTCTGCATCCTTTCTCTCTGAAACTATTCCCTATATGAATTTCTCACTCGCTTCTTGGTGTGAACAATGGATTCTAAACTGTTCTAATTGAAACATAAATGTATATAGATAGATAAATAGAGAAAGTATTGGGGTCTCTGGTCCCATATAGGAATCGCTGCCACTGCTGCTGGGCACAGATGCCACTGTTCCTACCATTGACTCTCCTGATGCTGGAGATGATCCTGCGGCTAGGACTGCTGTCTCTGCTGCTCCTGGCAACTGGATGATACTGCTCCCACTCACCACCTTGGCCAAATGCATTCTGCACGGTCCCAGCTTTTCTGAGTCACCACGTCCTGAGTCAGAGTCCAACGTGTGGTCATCTGACTGGTGAAACCTCATGCCATGTCCAACTGCAAGAATGGGTGTCCCTCTTTTATGGATAGTGATAGTTTCTGCCTCCCACCAAGACTCTTTCAATGTGGAATTCTCCTAACGTGGGAAGAGGATAGAGGTTCTAGGGGTGGGGCTTGGTGTGAGGGATGGAAAAAGAATGACAAATTTCAATTTTTGGAGCAGTGATCTGAGACCAGAACTTGACCTGGTACATTGTAGGCACTCCGGTTTGGTTGGATGAATGAGTGACTAATAACATCTTTCAACTTATTCCCTTGATGGTCTTATGGGGTCCAGCTTTTGTCTAGTCTATTCTCACATATAAGTGGAGTGGCATTGTGAGATGATGGAGTGATTATTCAAAATGTCTTCTCCCTGCCTTTGTCTCTTGCTAGGACTAAAGAACTAAAATCTATAAGACTTCAGAGGATCCATATATATACACTGACATTTTATATTAACTTTTATTTTTCTTAGTATATGCACATATTTCTTGGGAGAGTAGCTATAACATTTATCAGTATTTATGGACCCCAAAATTCTAAAAACCATTCTAGTTTAGACACTGTACTGTTCAATCTCCGATCCATGAAGAGCTAATAATTAAACTGTTTTAGCAGATCCAATGGCATGATGTAAATACTTATCTTTACCTTGACAACTACCAGTCTGTGCCAAGATAATGTAGAGGTTTACTTGCTTACACTCACTTTCAATTTCTATACGTATCTTATTGAGGGCTGAAAACAAACACCTCACAGGCCAACAGTGGCTCACAGACCACACTAAGTAGCATTAGTTTAGGTGGACTTGTATTCCAGCACCTGCACTGGAGCCAGATAAATATCAGGAATCAATAAATAGATCATGGGGATTCCATTTCCATAACATGGTAGGCTAAGTTTTAAGGCTGCCTTTTGAACTAAAAACAACTAAAAATAATAGATAAAATATAAAAAGCATCCAAAAGTATAGTGGAATAGTCAAGAGAATAATGATTTAGACCAATATACAAGTGTGGACAAATAATTCAGAGAGAAAAGTTGTTTTTATCCTTGGGGCATTTTCCAAATCTGTAAAAACCTTAGCTTTGGTTGTCTTGGGTTCACGAGCTGTAATACACAGGAAATGATGCTCAGAGCTTATTCATGTGAGGAGCATAAGATACATCCCCTCCCCAGAAATGTGGGAAAACAAGGTTCATATCCTCAGAGTAAGGGTGAAACAAAATAAAACCTGCTTCATCGTCTATACAAGAGTATGCCAAGGAAATTTGCCTTTGAGCCAGCAAAAGAAGGGAGCAAACATCTGTTTCTGAGAATTTGCAATCATAGCTACACCTCATCTGATTTATAGTTTAAATTTACTTTACCACTTGGGGCCAAAACAACTTGATGGCATTAATTTAGTTTATAATTATCCTGGATTGATGACGACCCAAAAATTGGAAGAAAGAAACAGAAATAACTACAGAAATCTACAATTAACCTAGTTACCAAAGAATTTACACAAATAATTACACAAGGAAAAATAAGCAGCTCATAGCAAGAAACATGTAAGTACAAATGGAAAAAAGACTATGATTGAGAAGCAGTAGAAACAAGATAGTGTAAAGAGGCTCATAATATATCAATATTGGAATTATGAGACATAGACTATGACATAACCAAGATATGATATAAACATATAAATATATATGATGTAAAGAAAAAAATGAAAAATTGAAAATGCCTGCAGAAAAAAAGGACAAAGTTAAACATACTTGTAGGACATAGGAAACTAAATATAACCTATCTTATTTTAAAAAGAACTAAATAAATCTTTAAAAATTAAAATTAAAACAATTTGAATTAAAAACTCAGTTTATGGACTTTTGTTTTGGGTCATGATGGGATAAAGAGACCAGATTTACTCTCCCGTCTTAAACAACTGCAAACTCAGTTAAATATATGAAACAATGATGTTCAGACCTTGGACAACAGGCAGCAGAGGATTTGATCCCTAAGAGAAGGGAAACAAAAGAAGTGAGGCCTACAGTTGCCCACCTTCCTTCCTGGAGAGAGTGTCCAGGACCTTGCAGGGAGGAGGAGCCCTAAAAGAGCCCAGCAGTCTCACTGAGTTGACGGGACAAAGTTGTGAACTGGAGATGCCAGGACAGCCAGAATTGAAGGCGGAAGGCAGGCAGAGAAGAGAGCTGAACAGAAATAGGACTGAAAGTCTACAAAGAGTTCCCCTCAAGACTTCAACTCATCAGTGCATGGACCTAAAGAAACTATCCAAGGATAGGGGAAGACTAATCCAGAAAGACTACAGGGAACAGTACCTATAGCTCTACAGGGCTAGGAATAGACCTCATTCCCACCAACCAGACTGGAAAAGCTTATAATTTGCTGGGCATTGGGTAGAGTCTGCAGAAGGGTCTTATTTCAGAAGTTGGGAATAATTTACCTTGGGCTAAACATTTTCCTGTTTTGCCAAACAAATATTAAAAGCAAGACCCAAAATGATCCACCAATTTGCAAATAACTTGTGTCCCAGAAATAAAAGCTGAAGAATATTTGTGACATGCATAAAGGTCTAGCACCTAATAAGGTAAAATCATAATGTCTGGCAACAAATAAAAAATAACCAGGCATGCAAAGAAAACAAAATACAACCCATAAGGCAGAGAAAAGTAATCAATTTAAACTAACTTAGAACTGATACAGATGTTAGCATTAGCAGTAAATGACATTAAAAGTTATTGTAAATGTATTTCTTATGTTCCAAAAGTTACATAAGAGACATGAAAGTATATAAACACCCAAATCAAACTTCTAGGGATGAAAATATCAAGTGGAAAAATACACTGAATGTGAGATGGAATTAATGGCAGATCTGATACTGCAGAAGAAAAGATTAGTGACCTATGATGTAGATGTAGCAACACAAACTCTCCAAAATTATACAGAGTAATAATTATTACAATATAGTGTCATGTTTGTAACCTATTTATATGTGATTTGTACAATAAAACAGCCCCAAAAGGAAGAAGTAGAAATAGAGCTATAGAAGGACATATTTGTATATCTCACTGAAATTAAGTTAATATAAATCTGAAGTGGATTTTGATAAATTAAGATAAGGATATGGTAAACTCTAGAGTAACTACAAAGTTACTCAAAAATATAGTGAAAGATTATTAAATAATTAAAATATTACAATAGAAAATATCCTCTTAATAAAAAGAAACCAGTAAAAGATGAATAGAGAGGGTAAAAAGACATGAGAGACATAGAAAATAAAAGTAAAATGGCATCATAAATTCACTGTATCAGCATTAACATTAAATATGAATGGATTAAACAAGTCAATCAAAGCACAGATTGCTAGACTGAAAGTAAGGTACATCTATGCTGTCCACAGTGGACACACTTGAGATTCAGTTACAAATGGATTAAAATTAAAAGGATAGAAAGATATCTCAGGCAAATGGCAATCATAAGAAAACTGGAGTAGCTACACTGATATCAGACAAGAGACTTTTTAAAAAAAATGCTAGTAAGATAAATAGGGACATTTTGTAATGATAAAAGAGCCAATCCATCAGAAAGATAAAACAATTATAAACACATATGCCCCTAAGAACTGAGCACCAAATACATGAAAATAAAACTGACGGAAATTAAGAAAAATAAATGATACAACAATAATAGTTGGAGACTTTAATACACAACTCTCTTTTTTTCCATTGCAGTAACATTGGTTTATAATATTATATAAATTTCAGCTGTACATCATTGTATTTCCATTTCTGTGTAGATTACAACTTTCAATAATGGATAGAACAACTATGCAGAAGATCAACAAAGAAAGAGAAGACTTTAACAATACTATAAAGCAACAGTATTATCCTAACAGACATTTATGGAACACTCCACCCAATCACAGCAAAATATACATTCTTCTCAAATGCACACAGAGCACTCCTCAGGATAAACCATATGATAGGCCATAAAACAAACCTCAGTGAATTTAAAGGATAGAAATAACACAAAGTATATTCCTTTATCACAGTGGCATGAAATTAGAAATCAACCGATAACTGAAAGAAATTTGGGAAACTCACAAACATGTGGAAATCAAGTAACATACTTCTACATAACCAATGGATCAAAGAAGATATCAAAATGGAAAATAGAAAATATTTGCATTCAATGCATTCAAAGTGGAAAGGAAGAAGTAAAATCATCTTTATTCACAGATGACATGATCTTGTACATAGAAAATCCTGAAGAGTCCGCTAAAAAATTATTGGAACTAATAAAGAAGTTCAGCAAGGTTGTGGGATATGAGGTCAATAAGCAAAAGTCAAGTATATTTCTATAAAATAAACAATTCAAGAATGAAATTAAGAAAATATTCCATTTATCAAAGCATTTAAAAGAATAAAATATTAGGGATACATTGAGTAAAAGAAGTGCAAAACTTATACTTTGAAAACTACGAAACATTGGTAAAAGAAATTAAAGAACAGCTACCTTCATGGATTAGAAGACTTACTATTGTTAAGGCGGCAATACTCCCCAAATTGATCTATAGATTCAACACCATCCCTATCAAATACCTAACTGACTTCTTCTAGGGACGGACACTCTGATTCTAACTTCAGACTGAAATTCAAGGAACTACAATAGCCAATCTTATCAAAGGAGAACAAAGAGGCCTCACAATTCTCATTTCAAAGCTTCCTTCAAAGCAATGGTAATCAAGACAGTGTGGTACTGGTATATTGATAGACATGTAGATCAATGGAATAGAAGTGAGAGTCCATAAACAAAACCATGTGTCTATGGTCAACTGACTTTCAACAAAGGTGCCAAGATCATTCAATGGGGGAAAGAATAGTCTTTTCAACAAATGATGCTCAGAGAACCAGAGAGCCACATGCAAAATAATGAAGTGGGATGCATACCTTACACCGTATACAAACATTAATATAACATGGACCAAAGACCTAGACATAAGAGCTAAAACTTTAAAACTCCTAGAATAAAATATATGGGAAAATCTCCATGACATTGGATTTGGCAATGATTTCTTTGATATGACACCAAAGGCACAGGTAACAAAAGCAAAAATAGGCTAATGAGAGTTCATCCAAATTAAAAACTTCTGTGTATCAAAGGACTCTATCAACAGTAAAAAGGCAACCACAGAATGGAAGAAATATTTGCCAATCACGTATCTGATAACTGATTAACATCCAGAATATACAAAGAACACAACTCAACAACAAAAAGATCAACAACTTGATTTTAAAATGGGCAAAAGAATAGACATTTCTCCAAGTAAGATATACAAATGCCAGCATATGCATATATATGTATGTGTATATATACATATCATGCTAATGGGTGTGAAGTGGTGCTTCATTATGGTTTTGACATTCATTTCCTGACTGATTAATGATGTTGAGCATCTTTTCAGGTGCCATGATACATATACACCTGGTGGTTTCTCGGGTCTGAGGAAGAGGTGAATTGAGAGTTATTGATCATTGGGAATATAGTTTCAAAATGGTTCTGCAACTTTGGAAAACAATCTGCCAGTTCCTCAAAGTTTAAACATCGTGTTAACTATATGACTCAGCAATTCCATTCCTAGATATTTACCCAAGAGAAATGAAAACATATGTCCACACAAAAACTTGTACATGATGTTCGCAGCAGCATTATTCATAATAGCTAAAACAGTTGAAACAACTCAGATGTCCATCAATTGACAAATAAATCAATAAAAGTGTTTTCTATGCAGTGGGATATTATTTGGCAATAAAAAGGAATGAAGTATGGATGCATGCTACACATGGATGAAACTTCAGTACATTCGGCTTCATAAAAGAAAACAGAAACAAAAGATCAAACGGATTGTTTGATCCTATTTATATGAAATGTCCATAATAAGCAAGTTCACATGTGCAGAGAGTAGATTAGTGTGTTCCTAGGGATGAGGGGAGTCTTGGAGGGAAATAGGGACTGAGTGCTCAGGAATAAATGGTTATGGGGTGATGAAAATGTTCCAAAATGGATTGTGGTGGTGGCTGCACAACTCTGTGAATATACTAAAAATAAGTTCTTTTAAGTGGTTGAATTATATATGTGACCTACCTCTCAATAAAGCTGTTCTAAGAAAAAGTGATGGCCCACGTTAAATAAAGCAGAGATGACAGGACTGCCATGGCAGATTGTAGATGAAGAGATCAAAGGGCTCAGAGAAGTGGGCATGCTAGTATGAATCTACCCTATAAAACTGGAAACCCACCAGGTGATTGTTTTCCTTGGAAGGGCCCAAAGGATACTCTGCATATCAGGCGATGAGGAATGAGCAGGTAAGCAGAGTATCAACCTCACTGTCTGTGTTTTGGAGTCTGGGACTGACTCTAGGAGATAATATTACAGAACTAGGCTTCCTAGCATCAATGGGGATAGTAGGATCCCAGAAAGCCAGAGAACAGATGGCAGCAAGGTAGAAACAAGGGGAAAATTGCCAAAATAGCCAGCAATGTCAGAATGGAAGCCAGGAAATCCTGACTGCAAGGGATTTATGGAAATGCCTAACAGACTATGTTGTTTCTAGGGGCAAGATAGATGGGCAGCCAACAAGAGTGTCGCTTAATATTATAATTAATAGAACAAGAATGAATGAATTGGGGCAAGCCCAGTGGTGTAGTGGTTAAGTTCGTGCACTCCACCTTGGCAGCCTGGGGTTCACAGGTTTGGATCCCACGTGCACACCTACACACTGCTCATCAAGCCATGCTGTGGCAGTGTCCCACATACAAAACAGAGGAAGAGCGGCACAGATGTTACCTCAGGGACAATCTTCCTCAAGCAAAAAGAGAAAGATTGTTAATGGATGTTAGCTCAGGGCCAATCTTCCTCACCAAAAAAAAGAAAGAAAGAAAGAAAGAAAACGAATTGAAGGCTGAGATTAGTTGCCCCCCAATAGAAAGTTACAATCCCTTACCCAATTTCCAGACCTGAGCCAAATCTCAGACCCAGAACCCATTGATTGAAGGGGAGCCTAGGTTCCCTGAGGAAGTACCCTGCAACATGATGACAACTGTGTACAGCAGTAATTCCCCAAGTCCTTCCATAAAAGTACCTAAGGTCATTTACTCTAGTCATCATACACAGGGAAGAGAATATTTAGATACTTTTTAGGTCTGCTTGGTGCATAGTCCCATTTGACACTGATACCTGGGGAACGAAAGCACCATCATGAACCCCTGTTAGAGGAAAGGCACATAGGGAACAGGAAATACTTTGAGTCCTGCCTCAGGTCCATCCAAATCTCAGTGGGTTCTCTGAGTCCATACACCTACTTGGTCATTTTCCCGGTTTCCAGACCCATATTTTTAGAGCTGGCAAGAAACTTCACATTGGTTCTTTCTTGAGTGTGAGCTTTTCAGTGAGGAAGGCCAACTGGAAGCCCCCAAAACAGCCTCCTAACTTCGGCCAAGAAAGAAAATTAAAACAATATTGCACCTTGAGGACAATGAAAGAGGTTAATGTCATCTTCAAAGACTTAAAGGATGCAGCAGTGGTGGCCCCATCGCAGACCCATTCAAGTCACCATTGCGGTTCCTGCAAATACTGGATGGATCATTGCCAATGATAGTGGATTACTGAAAACTTAATTGATGATTAGTCCCGATTTACAGCAGCTGTTCTGAATGTGATATCTTTAATAGACCAGATTTACAGAGCTGCTGGTACATGGTAACGACTATTGATATGCCTAATGCATTGAACACCTATGAAAAAGAGGATCAGAATTTGCTTATGTTCACATGGGACAAATAAGACTATACTTTCTATTTTTCCCCAGGGCTCTGTTACTTCTCCTGCTCATCATAAGGTAGAAAGAAGAAATTCTTATGGAACCACAAAAGACCACAAGTAGCCAAAGCAATCCTGAGGAAAAAAGGACAAAGCTGGAGGCAACACTTCCAGATTTCAAGCTCCATTATAAAGCTTTAGTAATCCAAACAGTATGGTACTGGCGTAAACACTGACACATAGACCAATGGAACAGAAAGGAGAGCCTGTAAATAAGCCATGTGTGGTATGGTAAGAAATACATTAGATCCTTGTCCCTGGTTCCTGGCACAAAGCTCCTAAATCCCATAGAATTTCCTGAGTGATAGGAGTGTCTTTTGTTACTCATAAGGAGCCCTTTTTGGCACATCTGAGTTTATACAAAAGAGATAACTTAGTGTGGGGCTCCTAGATAAACTCAGGATGGTCACCAAAAAGACCAACTGATTGGAGGGTTGGAACTTTCGGGCCCACCCACCAACCACTGGGAAGGTGGGGGGTGCTAAAGTTAAGCTCTAAAACAACTCTTAGACAAGATTGGATGAGCTTCCAGGTTGGTGAATGCATCCACATGCCAGGAAGGTGGCTCACCCCAGTTCCACAATGACAGAAGCTCCTATGCTAGAACCCCTGTGGACCTCTCCATATGTTCTGTTTATCTGGCTGTTCATATGTGTCTTTTATAATACCTTTATAATAAACTGGTAAACATAAGTAAATATTTGTCTGAGTTCTATGAGTGGCTCTAGCAAATTAATTGAACTTGAGGAGGGGGTCCGGGGAACCTCTGATTTATAGCCAGTTGTTCAGAGCACAGGTAACTACCTGGACTTGCAACTGGCCTGTGAAGTGAGGGGAATCTTGTAGGACTGAGCCCTTAATCTGTGGGATTCAATGCTATCTCCAGGTAGAAGTTTTGGAATTGAATTAAAGTGTAGGACTCCCAGGCTCTGTCCACTGAGAACTGGAGAAATGTTTATTGGTGTAGAAAAAAACAGATTGGATCATGCACATATAGTCAATTAATATTTGACAAGGGAGCCAAGAATACTCAATGGGGAAAGAATAGCCTCTTCAATAAATGGTAATGGGAAAACTGGATGTTCACATGCAGAAGGAAAGGAAATTGGACCCCTATCTTACACCACTCACAAAAATTGACTCAAAATAGATTAAACACTTAAATATAAGACCTGAACCCATAAAACTCTTAGAAGAAAACATAGAGAAAAACTCTTTGATGTTGGTATTGGCAATGATTTTTTGGATATGACAACAAAAGCACAAACAACAAAAGCAAAAATCAACAAGTGGGACTACCTCAAACTAAAAAGCTTCTGCGCAGCAAAGGAAACCATCAATAAAATGAAAAGGCAATGTGTAGAAAGGGAGAAAATATGTGCAAAGTATATATCTGATAAGGGGTTAATATCCAAAATGTATCAGGTACACATACAACTCAATAGAAAAAAAAACAAATAATCTGATTAAAAAATGGGCAAAGACTTGAATAGACCTTTTTCCAAAGAAGATATCCAAATGGCCAACAGATACATGAAAAGATGCTCAACATCACTAAAGATCAGGGAAATGGAAATCAAAACCATAATGAGATATCACCTCCCACCTGTTAGAATGGCTGTTATCAAAAAGAAAAGAGCTAACAAGGATTGGTGAGAATGTGGAGACAAGGAAGCCCTTGGGCACTGTTGGCGGGAATGTAAGTTGGTGCAGCCACTATGGAAAGCAGTATGGAGATTCCTCAAAAAATTAGAAATAAAACTGCCATATGATCCAGCAATTCCACTTATGGGTATTTATGTGAAGGAAATAAAATCACTATCTTTGAAGAGATATCTACAGGCCTATGTCGATTATAGTATTATTCATAATAGCAAAGACCTGGAAACAACCTAAGTGCCCTTGAATGAATGAATGAACTAAGAAGATTTGGTATTTATAATAATTTATAAAATGAAATATTATTCAACCATAAAATGAAGGAAATCCTGTCATTTTTGACAACCTGGATGGTGCTTGAGGGCATTATGCAAAGTGAAATAAGTCAGACATGGAAAGAAAAATATTGTATGATCTCACTTATATGTGGAATCTAAAAAGGCTGAACTCAGGGAAAGGGAGAGTAGATTGCTGATTGCCAGGGGCTGAGCATGGGGGAAATGGGTGACATTGGTCAAAGGGTGCAAACTTCCAGTTATAGATGAATAAGTTCTGGGGATCTAATGTACAGCATGGTGACTATAGTTAACAATACTGTATCATATACTTGGAAGTGGCTAAGAGAGTAGATCTTAAATGTTCTCACCACACACACACACACACACACACACACACACGACGCACAGGTAACTGTGAAGTGATGGATGAGTTAACTTACCTCACTGTGGTAACCATTTTGCAATATATACATATATCAAATGATCATGTTACACACCTTAAATGTACACAATGTTATGTTTCACTATATCTCAATAACGCTGGAAAAACATTTTTTTAAAAAATGGAAGATAATTTCTATATATCAGTAAGGAATATTTTCAAAAAAAAAGGGACTGGGCCACCTGGACATTCTACAGAACATCACATTGGTCCAACATATTGATAGTGTCATGTTATTAGACTCTGAGGAGCAAGAATTGGAAAGTACTCTGGATGCTTTGGTTACATGAATGCATCCCAATGGTAGGTTGTTAAAACTCTTCAAAGATTCAGAGGCCTCTCCACAGGGCTAAAGTTTGATTATTCCAGTGGTCTGGGGCATGGTGGAACATCCTCTCAGAAGTAAAGTGGTCAGGGGCATGATGGAACATCCTCTCAGAAGTAAAGGACAGGGTATTGCACATTTTATCTCCTGCCACTAACAAACAAGCCCCACATTTGGTAGCTCTCTTCAGAGTTTAGAGGCAGCATGTCCCATACTATGGCAATGTTTTTCTGACTTGTATATCAGGTAACATAAAAGTTGCTGGTTTTAAGTGGAAGCATGTCCAGGCTATAGTAACTAGCCTTACTACTTAGGTCATCTGATCCAGCAGATGTCATAGTGCTAGAGGTACGTGTGGTAGGAAAAGTTGCCATGTGGAATCTGGTATATCTGGCAATTCCCAATAGGAGGGTATTCAACACAGACCCCCAGCCCTCTGAGGCAACAAGCATGGCCATCTGCTGCAGAGAACTATACATCATTCAACAAACAGCTCCCACATTGTTGCTGGGCCCTGGGAGAGATGGTGAATCTGATCATGGGACACAGGTGCCTTTCATGACCTGGGTACTGTCAGGCCCCAGCAGCAATCCACTCTAAGATGGAAGTAGTACATCCAGGATTGGACTAGCATGGGGGTCGGCACACTACAGACCATGGGTCAAATCCAGCCCCCTGCCTGTTCTTGTAATAAAGTGGTAGTGGAACACAGACACATCTGTTCTTTTAGGTGTTGTCTATAGCTGCTCTTGCACTACAACAGCAGAGTTAAGTACTTATGACAGAGACTATATGCACACAAAGCAGAAAATATCTGCCACTAATTAGTTGTATAACAAATGGTTCAGACCTCCATGTCACCTACCACTATCATACCTTTGTCTTTTCCTCAGCCCTTACCTATGATCTAACGGGGAGTTCCTATGACCAGAGGACCTAAGAGGGAAAAAACGTGAGCTTGGCTCACAAATGTGTCACCTCACTATGTTGGTGTGAGCCAGTCGTGGATTGCACTACTCAGGGATGACCACACACAGTGTCAAGCGAACTTCCTCCCAATGGGCAGAACGTCAGGTAGTGCTCCAATTCATCCGCTTTGTGTAGACACAAAAGTGGCCTGAGATAAGAACATGTACAAACTCACAAGCAGGGGCAATGGCTTATCTGGTTGATCAGGGTCCTTGAAGAAGCAAGATTGGAAGATCAGGGACAAGGATATCTTGGGAAGAGGCATATAGTAGACACAAAGTGTTAGGATCTTTTGTATCAAGTGTTAATGCTCACCAGAAATTATCCACCATACCAGAAACACTAAACAGCTAAGTGCACAGGATGACAGCCTCTGTCCTTAGACATCCCAGAGCGTGGACAACAGGCTCATGAAAGAGTATGCATGGTGGCAAAGAAGGTAACTATACATGGGCCCAACAGCATGGGCTCCCTCTCACCACAGTTGATATAGTTATTGCAAAAACTGATATGTGACCTTCCAGCAACAAATAAATTCCAATCTATATCAACCCCATGGAGGCCAACAAATAACATTATTATTCTTCTGCCCCTGAAAAGTCAAAGATTTAGCCTAATCTGGATTGACATGTATACCGGGCATGGGTTTGTCCCTCCTTCCCAAGGTGTCTCATTCAGAACCATTATCCAAGCACTCACATAGGTAAGATCTTCTAATACGGGACTGTACAGAAGTCCCAGACTAAGGAACCTACTTCACAACAAAGGCAGTGTGGCAGTGAGCATCTGATCGTGAGATCCACTGGTCCTACCCCATACCACACCATACAGAAGCTCCCAGCTGACAGAGCAGTGGAAAGACCTCCTGAAATTGTAGCGGCAGAACCATGCTGAAGGTGACACCCTGCAAGGATGGGTACTGTCCTGCAGGATGAATTATACACAAAAGTTTTAAATAAACAAAGATTATATGATGCTGTGACCTCAAAGTGCAGAATAAGTAGGTATTACAACCAGGTATGGAACAGGACTGACTCTACTCACCATCACTCCCAGTAATTCACTTGGGGTGTTTCTGCCTCCCATCCTCTCAACAGGATCTACTGTTCTAGAAGTTCAGGTTCCCAGAGGAGAATGCTTTCAACAGGGAACACAGTAACAATCTAAGAGTCCAATTAAACTGAGAGCTATGGCTACCACCTGTTCTCTTTGCGCTTCTTATGCCAGTAAACCAGGGAACGAGGGAAGGAGTTACTTCATTCCACTAATGGTCTTACTTGTCCTTTGCTAAGTTTCCTACAAATTGTGAACTACCAGAATTCTGGAGAAGCTGTGCCCACATAGAGTAACTAACGTAAGAAGAAAGTGGAACTGATTAGTGCAAAAGATGGACTGTAGCTGGTGGTTTTGGTACCCCAATAAGATTTAGTACACCCATACCTCAGCTGCTATCAGTGTTATTACTAAAGAATCACAACTGCCCCACTCTCCAGAGAATTGCCTTCAGCTCATGGAAGCTGCTGGGTATGAAGTAGGCAATCTTGAAAAACCAGACCCCTCGAGGGCTCTACAAAGCGCATAAGCCTTGGCCTATGAATTCTGGACATTCTTTAAATTATAAAACAAGAGGTCTGCATGCTGGAAGACTAAACCATCCTTCTCTTCTTCTCCCCTCCCCTACTCTCCTTGCCTCCTCCTTCACTTTCACATTCCTTCTCCTCTCCATCTCTGCCCTCTTCTCCCCTTCCCCCCACCTAAAAAGTTCAAAGTAAATATTTTATAACATTCTGATAGCAAAGGCCTTTCTAAACATATCCAAAATCCAGAAATGATAAAGTAAAAAGACTTAAAAACCTTACTATCTGTATCTTAAATTTTGGTATAAAAAAAACATAGGGAAAATTGTTATTATTCATAATATCTATAGTGAAGATTTATAAATCAATAACATCCACAAACATGCTCTTCTATGCTCTTCATTCTTCTTCTGGATGAAGATGACCACAGCAACCTTAGGAGCCACATAATGAACGTGGTACAAACTCTGTCAGCCTGAATCCCTGAATGATTGTGTGGAGCAGATAGTGCTGCCTCTAACCGCCCAACACACTGCTCAGTTAGGACCACACTGAGCAGCTTATAGGCAAAAATAATCTCTATTATGTTAAATCACAGAAATTTGGGGGTTTATTTGTAATAACAACTAACTTACCCTAACTAATATATACCCTTCACCAACAGCCAGATTCAGAGCACTAACTTACTTGGCAGAGCAGGCAAGTGTAATGGGCTGAATGTTTGTGTCCCTTCAAATTTGTATGTTGAAACCTCAGCCTCCAATATGACGGTTTTTGGAAATGGGGTCTTTGGGTGGTAATTAGGGTTAAATGAGGTCATGAGGGTGAGACCCTCATAATGGCATTAGTGCCCTTAAAAGAAGAGATGCCAGGGGCTGGCCCCGTGGCCGAGTGGTTAAGTTCGCACACTCCGCTGCAGGCAGCCCAGTGTTTCGTTGGTTCGGATCCTGGGCGCGGACATGGCACTGCTCATCAAGCCACGCTGAGGCAGCGTCCCACATGCCACAACTAGAAGGACCCACAACGAAGAATATACAGCTATGTACCAGGGGGCTTTGGGGAGAAAAAAGGAAAAAAATAAAATAAAATAAAATCTTAAAAAAAAAAAATCAAGCCAAAGAAATGTATTAAAAAAAAAAAAAAAAAAAAGAAGAGATGCCAGAGAGCTTGCTCCCTCTGTCCATCATGTGAGGACACAGTGAGAAGGTGGCCGTCTGCAAGCCAGGAAGTGAGGTTTCCCCAGGAACGAATCTGCCTTGACTTTGGACTTTCCAGCTTCCAGAACTGTGAGGAAATAAATTTCTGTTCTTTAAGCCACCCCATCTATAGTATTTTCTTATGGCAGACGAAGCCAACTAAGACACCAAGATTTGAATTTTCATATCAAATTTGAGATTAAAGTTTTAACAGGATTAATTTTTTTATACTGCAGCAAGACTGTACTGGTAACATGAAGTAACTGTAAAATCATGGACTACACCCAGCTAATTATTAAGGAACCCACTATCCAGTAGGAAAGAAAGGTTAAACACAGCAGAGTGGGAAGCCATTATCAGGGGGAGAAAATTAAAACTTTTTCATTGAGAATGGATTGAATAAACTGTTACGTTGTTTAGCATAACAAAGTGGAAAAGGTGTGTTGCCTGGAAGAACATCAATAAGTTGTGGGAGTATACTGGAGAAGAAAATGGAGAATTAAGAAGTAACTTTGGAAGTAACCACTTGGTGCTCTTGGACATGCTTGAGAGGGTCTTTGCAGGGGCTGGAAAGCCTGGTGAGCAGTTGTAGCCAGAGCCTGGAAATGTGCTGAGACCCAGAGCTAGATGCCCTGGAGGCTCCTTCCCTCCACTCTTGTTATCAGACTAGGGATTTGGGTCAGCAGGTCTGAATCTGCTCTTCAGAAGAACAGGCTGATGCCAGGCACTGAGCTCCAGGGACTGCCACTTTCTAACATGCTCAGATCCTTGACCATGGACCTGCTATTGTATCAGAGGAGCACAGATGTCTCTGTCTTGCTGTCCCCACACAGGTAACTACACAGAGCATTTTGGGGCATCCTCACTCCTGGAACACTGGCCGTGGGAATACAGTCCACTGTGCCAGCCTAAGCGTACCCTTCATGGGACAGTGAGAACGTGGAGATCAGTGTATTCTGATCCTTCTCTGCTCATGAATATTCCTTGATATCTTTTACACATGCACCACGTGGCACTGTGGCATGTGTGCTGTGTCCCTTTGAATCACATTTGGGTTATGTATTGAAGGGCTTCGCCAGGATTGTTCTGACTCCGGCTACATCATGGACTAATCTCTATTCTAATGTAACAAACAGGCAGGAACAGCATTACAGCCTTAGCACTGAAAAGTGGGCAGTATTAGACTGTTTTACATTTGTGAGCAAGAACATAACTACAAGACAGCAGGTATTCCAGCTGCCAGCAGAAAATGATTAGTCTTAAGGAGAAAGGGCTTTGTTTTGGTTTGGGGAAGATCAGACTCAGAGGAATTTAAGAGCAGAATGGTTACAGCTGAAAGAAGCCGCCTCATCCAAGTTGTGAAGGCATCAATAACACAGAGTCCTCAGCATTTTCCTCCTCCCTCTCTCCGTCCTCCCTGCATCTCTGGTCCAGCAGTGATGGCAGCAGTGTGAAGCTCACAGCCTCAAGGGAGCAACTGAGGTCCAGCATCACCTGCAAAGGAACCAGGACTTGCCCTTTAGGTAAAAGAGGGAAATAATTGTTCCAAAAACCTTTAGGGGGGTGCTGCTCCAGGTACAGGGTGTGTCTGGTTCTGTAGCTCTTCTATATTCACTACACCAAATGGAGCAGAAGCTTGAGGCAGAATATGATAAATGACAGCATCACTGCCTCCTCCAGAGGTCTCGGAATGTCCTGTGACTTGTCCTTAGCGGGACGTGAACGGAAAATTGGTAAAGTAAAAGGTAGAATAGACACGCCTGTTAAAATCATGACTGTGCATCAGCATATCCTTTGTGAGTTACAGGAAATACAAGAGATAGAGAAACAAGTTAACAACACCAGGAGGAAGCCCTTAGCCAAGTTCAGAATGTGGAACATTTTACAGGACAAATGACCTGGTTTCTTCAACAAATCAAAGGCTTGAAAACAAACAAAGATGGGGTGGGTGGTATTTTACAGAAGCAAAGAGACTAGAGAGAGACTATCTGCTTCAAACAAATCAACTGAAAAAGATACACTGAAGACACCAAAGGACATTTGAACATGCACTAGGTATTAAGTGAAATTAGACAATTTTTGATAACTTTGTTAGGTGTGATAATAGCATGGTGGTTATGTTAAAAAAAAATAACCCTTATCAGTAAGAGATGCATACTGAACTATTTAACCGTGAAATTATATGTATAGGATTTGCCTTTAATATACTCCAGGAAACATGAGTGGGAGGAATGGATGAAACGATGATAAAATGTTGGAAATTGTTGAAGCTGATGATGAGTAATAAGGGTTTATTACACAATTCTCTCTACTACTTGGGCATCTGAAATTCTCCATAATAAAAATAATTTGAAAAAGAACATGGGGATAAGCACAAGAAACTGTTTAAAGCATTGAAAATGGCTGCTGATAGGAAGTAAAAATCCCAGGTGAGGCATGTTGGGGCAGGGAATTAATCATGTCTGTCCAGGAAAGTTGAGCGTTCATCCGAATTGTGTCCCACCCCCAAATTCATATATTGAAGCCTAACCCCCAGGGTGATGGTATTTGGAGATGAGGCCTTTGGAAGGTAGTATTCCATGAGATCATAAGAGTGGGGCCCTCATGATGAGGTTAGTGCTCTTATAAGACAGACACCAGAGAGCTTCCCTTCTCCACCGTGTGAGCACACAGTGAGAAAGCAACCATCTATCTGCAAGCCAGGGAGAGAGCTCTCACCAGAAGCTGACCATGCTGGCACCTTAATCTCGGACTTCCAGCCTCCAGAACTGCTGGAAAATAAATTTCTGTTGTTTTAAGCCAAAAAAAAACTTTACAGTTCATTATAAGCTTGGTAGTACTATTTTACAATGGTATATGAGGAAAATGAAAATAAAGTGCACAATAAGCCTCATTGGTGCTGGGCACTAGAGATACAGAGAGGGAGCCCACAGGTGTCTGGGGAAGCAGCTGGTGGCAGTACAGTGTGAAAACAGGTGCAATGCAGTGCGTTCTCCAGGTGCAACTGTGCACAGAAAGTTGCCGTCTAGGGAGATGCTTCACATGATATGTGGAGGTGCCTGAGAGGAGGTGAGATTGGGAGGTCCGGAGAGAGAAGGGATGACATTCCATTTTGGAGAACTGGCAGTTTAAGCTCGGGAATGATGTCAACACTGAGATTCTGGAATCACACTGTGCACCTGACCCTATATAAAACTTACCTTCCATATGTCCTCCAAATGTGGCCCTAAATTCAGCTTCTATATCCTCCTTGGTCAGAGTCGCAAACCTAAAATTAGTCCTCTTGCCAGGTTAGGAGTTTCTATGATTCCTCTCCGTTGACATTTCTTCTCCATAGCCTGAAATTTACCATCATTCTCTAAGACCACATTTAGGAGGAAACCCAGGAACCCTGCATCCCAGAATGTAAGGCTGAGGGCCATGGCGTGCTACTCCAATTCTAAAAGAGCCCACCTGTGCTCTAAGATCCTGATGAAATGCCCAGCACCCCTGTGGGAACCCAGGTGTATCCATACAGGATAATAAGCCCTAGCAATTGCATATAATAATGGCTTTAGAGACATTACACTGGAAATCCATTCACCTTTGACCATTTCAACGTTAATTGCATGACTCTGTAGGTGGACGGCGAGTAGCTCACCGAGTCAGTAATAAAGCAGGAAAACATAGCTGTCTGTCTGCTGGACTCTCAGGCTACACTTCGTGCAGGACTGTCTCCTTAACACCAACCAGGAATCTCTTCTCCTGAGACTCGGTAATCACCATGGAGTATCTGCTGCCACTGTCCCTGACCCAACAAATCCAATCTCTATCATTGAGAGCATTTCCTAGGTGAGGGAAAGAAATGCCCTTTAATGACGTGAAGCATGGTCTAGTTGTCACCATTTTATTGACATGAGATATCTAGTACCCCGACCAAGGCCTTACAAAGAGGAATATTAGAAAACCATAACACCTTTTTCTCAGCATCCACTCACCTAAGATAAAGGTAGATCTCTACCTGCCAGAAGTAACGGTTTCGTTCCCTCAGTTTTCAAACCGTGAAGATTCTTAAAAATTTAGCGACAAGTGCTGAACAGATTATATGTAAGAAGTAAGCTACCCCTGAGGGTGTCACTGCTTGTTGTTTGTTTAAACATGATAAGGAGCTTTAAAATATCTTACTGGAAGCCTGAATTCCGTTCACAAGATCTGAATAATCTCTGGCGTTTATAAGCTTCCCGAGCCAAGGGGCACAGACTATGGCTAGTTTGCTCACTTGGTAAAGGCCTAGAAAAAGGCTGACATTCAATTTTTAATAACTTTTAAAAAAAAACGTCTTTTTGTCTGATTTTACCCTGGGCATGCTCCAGAGGAAAATCTGGGTGTTATTTGTAAGGGAAGAAAAATAAGGGAAGAGCTCTTCTTTCTTTTTGCAAAGTAGAGAGCACTGTGAAGGGGACTGCAGTCCAGGGAGTCTGGGGTTAAAATCCTCCACTTCACAAGAAAGTGGTGATTGAGGGTCAATGGCTGGTTTGGCTCAGGAAGCACATTCAAAGCAAGAATCTCCAGTCTCTTCTGACAACAACACTGCATCAGCTCCTGGATGCTAAAGGGTTTGGGTTTTCACATCTCTGAAACTGTAAGGTTTGGAAGATTCTTGCGGGGTGCGACCACAGAGACAAAGTTGTCCTCAGCTGGTGTTGCTTACACATGTGTGAGGGGGCCAGTAACCGGCAGGAACTGTTTATCTGATTGTCACCTCGGCTGATTCCCTGCATTGGAAGCAGTGCATTCGATTGGATTTAACCTAGATTTAGATTCATAGCTGCCACTTAAAAGGTCTCGAGTGATTATAGGATAATGGAATATTGGCTATCATGTATGCAGAAGAGTCTGAAATCAAATTCAGAGAATAAAATTCTGCAAAGTGATTATTCATCCTGAGCAGAATGGCTGCACTTCTGTACTTTGTCATGAAGCAACATTCAGCTACAATAGAGGACCCACGCAGGGAAGAAAGCAGAATTTCGAGAAAGCACACTTCCATCTTTCTCCTTAAGACAGGGGTAAAATTGTTGTTTATCACATGCCTTACAATGTATTATAATGGGCAGAAGTTGCCATATTCTAGACCATTTTATGTATGTGTTAAATCAATAGAGTTCAGTTTGACCAATTTGTGATACAAACAGGTATCATTCAATAGTTTCCAGTTTACTTTCAAAGAAACTGTTTCAATTACATTTGCGACTTTGGATAGGTTACTTTCTCCCTCAGTACCCTAGTCTCCTTACACCTGAACTGTAGGTTAGTAAAAGTAACTACGATAACTCAGAGGTTGGGAATTAAATGAGCTGATATTTGAAAGCACTTGGAACAGTGGCCGGCACATAGTAAGTGCTGTACCAGTGTTTGCTGTTATTATCAATCTTATTACTGCAACATGTACATGAAATTAGAGAAAATAAAATGAGAAAGTTTAACCAAACAGACAATTCAGAAGGAATCCCTTGTCTTTCAATATGTTGTCAAAGGACATAGGTGATCTTGAAAGTGGTAAAACGATCAAGGTCACAAACAAGTTCTGAAGAGCAGAGTGTGGCAGCAGGTGTCTCAGTGACACTGTGCAAAACGACCCGTGGCCAAAGCAATTCAGAGAACGCTCAGATTCTTTAGATTTCTCAAATTATGAAATCTTAAAATTTGGGTATTGATGGGAACATATTATATGAGTGAGTGGATAAATTTATGGTATGCCAATCAGCCAAAAACACTGCATACATTTTATATAGATTTAACTTTTTCCTTCAAAGCTATTAAATTAATAGTGCAGCTTAGAAATGATCTAAGAGCTGTAATATGTTGAAGATTTTCCAGGTGCCAAGTGCTGGCACTTCACATTTATTCTATCACTCATCCCTAAAATAGCTCAAAGCTCATTTTAGAGACAAGGACCCTGGGGATTAGAAAGGTTAATGTAAGTAATGTGTCCAAGGCTACACTTCTAGTCATTGCAGCTGGGATGGAGACAACATTAAATTCTGTGGGCCCTCATAAAAAACAAATAATATTTGCATTACTATGGCAAGACTCTTTTAGTTGTGAGTGAACGGTTCAGGCAAAGAGATTTAACATGTCGACTTACCTGGGAAGGCCAGAGGTGAGGCTGACTTAAGACATGATTGGATCCAGGGACTCAAACTTGTCATCAGATGCTATCTCTCCCTCTCTCCCTATTCCTAGGGAAGGTAGCCACAAGCTCCAACCCCCCCTCACATTATCCCACTTTAACAACTTCCACAGAAAGATAGGCATCTTTCTCACGTGTCCATACACAAAGTACCAGAGATTATCATCCTTGGACCAATCCCTGTTGCTAGGCAGATGTGGTACAACCTGATTGGTCAGTTCTGGGTCATGTGATTCTCTCATCCTGTGGTGCATTATAATATTTCCTAAGATATTTAAGGTCGTGCTGATTATTAAACCATGCAACTATTAACCCAAAATACCTATGCAAATTCTGCGGTCCATTTGAGAAATAAGAGACAACATTCACTATGAGAACTGCTGGCTTTCTTTTCACTTCCTTATCTCTTTAGGTTTTCACCTAAAACTTCCATCTTTTAATCCCAAAATTACCTGGAAGACTGGGTCACCTTTCTGGGATCATAATTTTGATGCTAATTCTTTTGGGGTGAGTACCAAATCCATTTAACCTAAGCTCTGTATTTATTCTAGTCTCTGCATTCATAGCCACAGCTCTGTGGAGGCTATGCATTCAGTTGGTTCCCAAAGTCACCCTGTGGTTGGCCAGCTCTAAGAGTCCCCCAGTGTTCCCATCCTCTGGTATTCCAGCCTTTGCATAATACCCACCCTTGGAAACTAAGTTGGACCTAGTGACTTGCTGGTAACAACAGAATATAGTGAAGTGATGAAATATATATTTTTGGATTACAAGGCAACAGGATATATAGAAACTGGGATCAAGTGTCTCAAGGCTGGCTGTCCAAGCTAGGTTGGGGAAGCACAGACTCCCCATGGAACCCAATCACAAATAACCCTGCATTTATTGTCTACCTGAGAGGTTGCTTCTCTAGATGTCAACCTCCACAGTCCCTGCTATCAGACAGAAGGAGGAGGAGGAAGAGACCTCCAGCAGCGATTCTCATCCTGGCTGGAATGAACTAGGGATCCCTCTTTAAAAAGGACATGAAGGGATGTGAAGAAACAGAGACTCCGAAATCTAACATCCCTCAAGCCCAGACACCCCTCCAAATCAGGTGCACATCGCTAGAAAGATGAGGAAAGTAACAGTCTCTAATGTCCCTGTGCTGCCCTCTATGGTCCAGCACCCCTTTCTCCAATGTAGAATAAGGTCCCAGGGAGCCCACATTGATGAACTCTATAAATCTCTCTCTGCTCATCTCCAGAAGAGACCACCACAGCCACCCACTCCTCGGAAGTCCTATTTTCTCTATATGTATTAGTTTAGCTGTGTGTAGAAACCCAAATAACAGTGGTCTAAACAGGATGAAGCTTCTATGTGTCTCACATGACAGTGAGGCAGGCAGTCCAGGGCTGCAAGGGTGACTGCACCATGAGGTTGTCCAGGCATCCAGGTTCCTATGACCTTCTTTCTCTGCTGTCCCTGGGATATTGTCCTTATTAGCATGACCCAAGGTACCTAAGAGCATGTCCATGGTCCATGAGCAGGGCAGGGAAAGCAGAGAAGGAGGTACAGTTTCCTCCTTTTAAGGACAAAACCTACAACTTTACATCTGCTTCATCTGATTGGCCAGAGCTTAGTCAGACAAACACAACTAGCCTCGAGGGAGGCTGGACAATAAAAGAACTTTTTAATCTGGGTGACCCTGTGACTAGATAAAATACTATTACTATGGAATAGAATGATTTATGCTATACTTAGTAAATTTTTAAAAACCAGGAATGACAGAATTCTCATTATCAATATCTTAAACTGAACCAGATTTATATGTAAAAAAATAGAACAATCTCAGAATATATTGTTAATTGATAACAAAGATGCAAATAGAATGTGTGGTAAAATACCACCTGATAAAAAGGGAAATCTCTATCTGATACTGTGAAAACTAGTAACAGTGATTATGTCCAGGGAAGGAATTGGGAAGAATTGTCGATCAGACACAGGATGAAATTTACTTTTCACTGTATACCCTTTTAAATTATATGAATTTTTAAAACCTTGTGCATGTATTACTCATTCAAAATAAATTCTGACTTACCAAAGAAAAATCCACATTCATTTAGCAAACATTTATTAGGCAGTTAAACTAGACAGAGACTCTCTGCTGGGCTCAGTAAGAGAAACAAGGAATTCACAATGGGGTTGAATAACCTGGCACATGCAACATGTTATAATTAGTGGTTGGGAAACAGCTTCCAGGAGGAATCAAAGTCAGGACTGAGACCTGGGACCTTGGACTAAGGAATAGACTTAATCCAAGTAAGTGGGCAAAGGAAGCCTTTTAGAGAAAGAGCATCACAAACAAAGGCTCAGATGGAGAAAATACGTTGCAAGTGTGGAGGAGTGTTAGCAGATCAGGGTGGAGATTAGAGAAGAGCACAGTGACAAAAAGCAGGAGTGGATGGTGACCACGCTCCAGATCTCAAAGGCCATCTCAACTTGAGGAGAACCTTGGCTTTTAACCTGAGAACAACATGCAGCACATGATGGCAATGAAGCCAGGGAGCACCCTAATCAGATCCGCATTTAGGAAGAATCTCTCTGGTTGAAATGTGAGAATGAACGGAGATACATGGAGAAGAAGCGGGGGTGGGCAGGGAAAACCTTTGCAGGAACAATAGTGAAGATATTAGGATGGAGAAAAAGGCTTGAAAGGACCAGAGTTCTGAGTGTAAAACTCAACTGCTTGTCATGGGAGCAGGAGCGTGTGAAAAATGCAGAGGGAAAGAGAAGGCCCCAGATGGTCAGCATCCCACCTGAAGAAACAAGGGCTTTGGGCCCATAGCTTAAGGAGTAGTTGGCGGGTTCATAAGTTTTTGGGTGATTGGCAGGGAGTTCAATTTAGTGGAGTTCTATAAATACCTATTGAGTGCCAACTATGCACCAGATGTTGTGCCACCCACTGCACAAAGACAATTAAAGTACATCCCTTTGTGACCTAAATGTCTTGTCGTGAGGAGGAACTGTGCTAATCTATGGCCTTCCAGGAGCCCCACTAATTTTGTCTCGTCCCTGTGTGGGAAGTTGGGAAGTGAGCTGAGACCTGGAGAGGAAACTTCACCCATTTGGTCCAAAGATTAGTGGGGAGTTTAGTCAGAGAACACTCATTTCCTAATGTAGCTGACTAATCAATACAAGAGAAATAAAATCTCACAGAAATCACCTGGATGAAGGGGAAGAAACCAACAAAGTGGAATCAGAAGAAGTGACTTTGTGGGATCCTGTATGAAAGCTAGCTGGAAGAAACAGTGGGACCCAGGATTTGCCTGCCAGGATGATACGTGGAAGAAAAACCAATTCAGTTTAGTGATGATGTTTTCCTAGAGACGTGGGAGGTCTGAAAGTAAAGGGGGAAACATTCCGAGAGGAAGCTCTCTCAGGTTCACATAAACTCGAGAGAAACCTTTCCAATGACACTATAATTCTTATATCCAGAACCGCCTTTGATAAACACAGCTCAGCTCTGCAGATCACGTTGTCTAACACAGGACTCACAGTTACAATGATCTTGTTCAGTGACTGTCTGTCCTGTGCACGAACACATGTAGTGCAGAGGCCTTGCAACCTCTGGTTCCTGCCTTCTCTGACCTGGAACAACCCTGTGCAGATTCTAAGATGGTGCCCAAATATCCCCACGTCCTGGTGATCAGTCGCTTGTGGAATCTCCTCCCCTTGAGTGTGAGAGGGACCTATGACTTGCTTATCACCAACAGAATGTGGCCACAGTGATGGCACTTCCATGATTAGAATCATATAAGATTGTGACTTATGTCTTGCTAGTCTGTCTACTGTCTTCTCTTCCTGCAGGCTCTGATGAAGCGAAAGACCCACATGGCAAGGAACAGAGGCTGCCAATCTAAAGGTCCACCAGGAACTCCTCTCACTCCTCTTCTCTAGGGCAGCCCTTCCTTTTCCTGAAGACAGACATCCTGCTTTCTCCTTACCAGCATAGACATCAAGTTCTCTTCCGATCCTAGTTGTTTTTCTCTCACTCTATCCAGGAGGCCCCAGTAGGGAGCAGCAGGCAGAGGAAGTGCCCATGAGCAGGGATATGACCAGAACTCTCCTCATGTTTTCAACTTGGAGAGCAGATGTTACCAGGGAGGCAGTTGGAAGAAAAGTCAGGGGCAGCAGGATTAGAAGGAGATGAGTGAACCCTTCCGTCTCTCATGTCCTTGTGCGGCTGTGCTTTCGGGCTGTGAAACAAAACAGTGATGAATAAACTCTGCATGGCATTGCTGGTTATTACCCCTTCAGGATAGCCCACCTCACACCCCAAATATAAACACCATTGATTCCATACAGCCCAGATGTGACCCTCCATTCCTGCCGCCTCCAGCAAATATAACCATCAGCCAACAGAACCATCTCTCCTGTCACTTCAAACCCCATGGACTCATCTATAGGAAGGGTGAGAAATGCAATAGATTCCTAACCAGGCAGTGCCTGGTAGGGAAAAGGAAGCTGTCAGAGTCCACAGGAGGAGGTGACCCTTAATGCGGCAGGTGAACAGAGGACAGGAGTCAACCTAACAGAGGGGGAACTCGGGCTCAGGAGTCAGACTGTTTTCTTAGAGTCACAGCTTAGCCAATTGAGAATGAGTTACCTCTCAGTGGCCTCAGTTTCCTTGTCGGAAAATGGGACTGGGTTCTTATGAGGTTTGAATGGTTTAATTCATGCAAGTCTCTTACTATCTTAGTGAGGATAATAAGGACTTTTACTAAAGCAGAATCCTGGAAAGGAAGCAGGACCCACCAATTTACCTTCTATTTCCTTCCTCCAAGTGTGATGAGGGCCAATTCTCCAACACTCACTGCCCTGAGCCTCCTCTTACTTGCCTGCAGATGGAGAGCTGCTCTGTCCCTTACAACCTGTGGACTAGGGGTGGGGGAAATGAGGGAAGGGCCAGGGTGGGGCCAAGGATGAGGAGGCCTCAGAGCAACACACACGTACATGAGTGCTTATATACGCATACACCCTCACACAGCTCATACACATACACACACCCATATACACTTATACACACACACACACACACATATGCACACTCACAGACGAAAAAAATACACAACTCATACACATACACACGCCCGTATACACTTATACACACACACACACATATGCACACTCACAGACGAAAAAAATACCCATACATATTTATATGCACACGTGAATCGCACACAGATAAACACATGCACATCACACACTCCCTTCAGATTTGGGTCCTGGCTTACTCTCACTTAATCTCTTATAAGAAATTTAAGATCCTGAGGGAGATGGACCTGAGAAAATTTGTCCCACCAGAAAGAGACCCACTCCCCAGGCACTCTGGTACTTTCTAGATCTCATGTGCCCTGCTCCTGGCATGCTCCTAGACGAGCAGAGGATCTGACCTTAGATCAAGAGGCTGTCACATACACTGGGCACCTGGGAATTGGGCTCTGGGAGTCCAGCAGCCCACCAGCCTCCCACCTCACCTGCCGCTTCTCAGCCTGCCCTCCCACAGTCAAGGGTCCCTCCCAGACTTTGCTGCACAACAGGTTGTCTGCTCATTGGCTCCAGAAGGAGCAGGGACAGGAGGTGCTACTCAGCCCCTTGGGGTGAGACACTCTTAGATCAAAATGAGGAAACCCAGATCCTCTTCCTCACCCGAGCTCTTGTCCTGTGACCCGAGTTACTATGAACTCAGCTCCCAGGAGATCCCAGCTGGAAAATCTCACCCCACACCTTGTTGAACTTTAATCTCTGCCTGCTTGAAATTTATTTATTTTCTTCATTAACCCAAATCAAAAATCTCTTTCAGTTTCTATCCAAAGTTCTATTTATCTCGTTCATGAAACTCTCTCTGACCACTGGAATGTCTCGCCTATGAACTTTTGTAAACTATTTTCTCTGCTTCTCATTTGACATTTAAGGAAGTCCCAGTCTTTGACATCACTTGGTGCATCAAAGGGTCCACAAACTGCTCCCAGAAGTATGACTGCCTCCCCATATTAATTGTAAGCTCTCAGGGGACAAACACTAGATTATACTTTTGTAGTTCCCCCCTCCAGCCCCCAAAATATATATGCTAAGCTTATATCCATGACCAGTGAATTGCTGAAATCATGAGTAACAGCAAACAGCCTCCATTCCCCATGTGACCAGACTGGGCAAGTCTTCACTCTCATGTGATAACTTGTGCACACTCGCCTGTCCCACCTGACCCTATGGGAACTGTTGTCGAGAGGCTTCCTGTCCCTGAGGATGGGGGTGAGGTGGTGAGCAGTGCTTCCCTCTGCTTTCTCCCAGGCACCAATCTACTTGATTTTGTGGGTGCTGTTTGTTCAGTCCATGAATCATGGTTTGATTGTAGTATCACTGCATGTTTCTCAGATTTAAGGGGAAAATTTTCATCCAACTTGTAAAGATCTTGGTCTCATCATCAGAGTAACTTAGCTCCTCCATCAATCACTGAATGCAAGACTTTGCCTTCATTTCTTCTCTGTCATAGCAGATGTAGGGTTGGTCATCCACGAAGTCACTGGCAGTAAACGCAGGGACTCCTGTACCTGGCTCAGACACAGCTGAGTAGAAATACTGCAGAGAGTGTGATCCTGAGGTGGGAACCAGAGACAGTGGATCAGAGTCAGTTCTAGTATTCATGAGTGAGTACCCAGTTCACAATGTGCGGGGAATGAGTGTGTATGTCTGTGTGTGGGTGGGTGTGAGTGTGTCTAATAGGAGAGAAAGGACACACGACATAAAACAAGGGGAAGACACCTGCACAATGACCTCCTGCACAAGTGAATACAAATTCCACACAGAGTATGCACTGATAGAATTCAAAGAAACAGAAATAAATGTTACTGCCATGCCTCAATAAGAGAAGTTCCATGAAGAAGTCGTTCTTGAATAGGGCTTGGACAAGTGGAGGGATGTGGAGTAGGGGAGAAGTTTTAGTATCTTCTCACCGCTTAGATTGAGGAGTAAGGGAACTGGAAATAGGACCCTCCTCCAGGTCCCTGCTATGATGGTGCAGCATCTCAATCCCTGATGGTTCCCTCACTCTCCCCACTAACGTCCTCCTTCACGCACATCACCTTTGGTGTCACTGTGGAAAACCCACTGGCCTCAGAGTCAGGCAGCTCCAACTATGCCACACTCTCTGTTTCCTGGGGAAGTGACTTCCTTCTGTGGGCTCAGCTTCTTTATTTCTAAAATAGGAGGGTCAGCTAGGGCACACACTCCTCCTGTCCTCAGTCTGTTTGACTCCCTCCCTGAGTTTGTTCTGCACTGCTTGGCACGCCATGCTGTGGTAGGTGTCCCACATATAAAGTAGAGGAAGACGGGCATGGATGTTAGCTCAGGGCCAGGCTTCCTCAGCAAAAAGAGGAGGACTGGCAGTAGTTAGCTCAGGGCTAGTCTTCCTCAAAAAAAACCAAAAATTGGATAATGTGTTTAAATTTTTGTTTCATTTGCTTTTACTTTTGGTTTGCATTTTTCTTTGCATTATGATAGTCCACATCACCTCTTGTTCTTTCTCCCAATATGTTCTCAATCCACAACACCAAAGGTGATGTGCATGAAGGAGGACGTTAGTGGGGAGAGTGAGGGAAGCATCAGGGATTGAGATGCTGCACCATCATAGCAGGGGACCTGGAGGAGGGTCAGCATTAATGCAGGTTCAATATCAATTACTTAGCTGAACTTTTGTCTACAACTCCAGGAAGGGATGGATGTAACGGAACGGTGTCTATTTCAGCTCCTTATGGGAAAGTTTCACATTAGAGTGGGTAAAACTATTGTTTCCTTTCTCTTTTCTGGGGTTCTCCCATCTCTCCCAGGTTAACCACTCCATGTTGCAGCAGGTAGAGGATCTCAGGCAAAACCCAGACTGTCCCTCCCACACTTCCTCCCTCCCTTATTCACCATGTGTTGTGTTCAGGATGAATTCTCTTGCTACAGATTTTTGGAGGGGAAAAGGCAGACAGGACTGACTTACATCTCAATCACATATCTATACCTCATACCTGAGGAGACAGGAAAAAAGTGGAGGGGAGGGAACAATTAATATTGCTCAGTGGGCTTGAGAAAGGAGACAAAATGATGTCCATTCATTTTTCTCTTACTCAAATAGACTTTTCACCTCAGTTTTCCCTCCAACCATCCAAAGCAACCAACTCTTTTCTTATTATATCACATGAAGGTCCTGGGGGTGGCAGAAGGCTCATGACACTAGCAGGCCTTCAAGCACTGTTAACTGATATGGTTTCCCATATTAGCTCCCAAAGGCATCCTGGTAACACTAGAAAAGTGCAGAGAAATAAGTACAATTATTGTGTAAGGCAGTGGGGAGTTGTTTTTTCATTTAAAGTTCTTTTGTTGTTGCTGCTGCTATAGTGATGTTGCATTGTGAAGTCAAGCAACAAAAGGAAATCCTCACAATGAGCCAAATTCTGTCTCCCTGAAGCTTCTACAGAATGAACAATTTCTGATGTTTACAGTCAAACAGAATAAGTACAATTCTTGACACAATAGCCCTTGTAACATCTGAAATCTCTATAGTCATAAGCAAAGTATGTTGTATCAAAATAAATGGCTGTTTTGGGGCCAGCCTGATGGTGCAGCGGTTAAGTTTGCATGTTCCACTTCGGCGGCCCAGGGTTCGCTGGTTCAGATTCTGGATGCGGACATGGCACCACTTGGCAAGCTATGCTGTGGTAGGCGTCCCACATATAAAGTAGAGGAAGATGGACACGGATGTTAGCTCAGGGCCAGTCTTCCTCAGCAAAAAGAGGAGGATTGGCAGATGTTAGCTGAGGGCTAATCTTCCTCAAATAAATAAATAAATAAACAAACAAATGGCTGTTTTCAGTAGGAAGGTTGGTGTAAATGTCCTAGACCACCATTATCAGAAAAAAGAAGTCCTCTCAAATTGCTTTTTGGGCAACTGTATTAATTAATCAACTCATGTAATATTTATTTTGGGTTTGATATCTTCCAGGCACTGCGGATGCAACAAAGAGCAAGTCAAATGTGCTCTGTGGATTTACATACTAAAGAGTTGAGCTGAAAACACAGGCATTTGGAATACAGAGCTAGGATGCCCACCCTAGACTGGGAGCAGCTCACGAGATGACATTTGAACCAAGTCCTGAGGAACAACGGGAGTTGACAAGGGAGGCATGGTTTATAGAGAGGGAGACAGCTGGGGAGAAGTCCTGGATGTTCGACAGTGTGGCAGGTTCACAGGACCGATCAAGTCCAGGGAAGTTGGAGCCCACTGCACCATGGCACTGAGGAGTGTAGACCTTGACCTGGACCACCTAGATTCTAGTATTTCCTCCACCACCCACTTAGCTGTGTGACCCCAGACACGTTACTTACCCACTGTACACTTTAGTTTCCTCACCTGTGAAATGGGTGATGTTTTAGGAATGTGGTGAGGATCGGTTGAGTTGATATATGTCAAGTGCTCAGACCAGTGCCTGGCACATAGTTGATGCTCAACCAATGTTTATTCTCACAGCTGGAGAGAAACAGATGAGAGAGAGCAGGGAAGGTGACGATAGAGGCCAGGTCCTGTGAGCCACCCTGCTGGCATGCTAAATAGAAAAGCCAAGAGGAGAGTGCCATTTTGAAAAAGGCTACTCTGGCACAGTGTGGAAAAGACATTGGAGAGGGTGAGACTGGATCTGCAGGGACCCGTTAGGGACCTGCACTAGTAGCATATTTATCCCCCTCCATCCTAAGCAACTCCCCTTCCCATCTCATTCTTTTGCACATTCCTAACCTGATGCTCCTTCGGTCACAAAGTTAGTTAAGAAGGAATTGCTGAGCATACCTTGAACAGCAGTCATGGTGACAGGCCAACTATTGGGAACCTCCTGGAAGTGATGACCTGCAGTGTCTGCCTAGAGCAGCTGAAGGACCCTGTGAGCATCTTCTGTGACTGCAGCTTCTGCCAGGCCTGCATCACTGAGTGCTGTGTCACTCTCAGATCCACCAAGGGAGCCATGTGCTGTCCATTCTGCAAGAATCCACTTCAAGAGGCAGACATCCGGCCCAATGGATTTTAGCCAGTTTGTTCTCCATCCTCTTAACACTGGAGCCCAGGAGTGAGAATCCAGCAAAGGAAATCGGGTTCTGTGGACAGCACAGGGAAAGCGGACTTTTTCTATTGCCAGGAGGACCAGCACTTCCCGTGTGTGGTTTGCAAAGATTTCATTGAGCACAAATGCCAGTGCTGCAGATGAAGAAGATGCTATGTCTTAAGAGGGGGTAAACCCTTTACTGTCTAGTCTAAATTTGGAACAAACCTTTGGTGGCTTTCTTTATTATTGGCTTTAGCACTATTACAGAAAAATTAACTACTGTATTCTAAACACAATTCTTAATGAAACAATAGCTTTCAATCCTGGATTATATTGGTAAAAATTACTTTCAAATGCATACTACTTCACTTTAAAATTCTCAGGCATTAGAAGGCCTGACTACCTGCACAACATAGAAACATCAGTGTTACTATAAGATTACACATACCCTCTGGAATCCCCAGGAGATTTCTGGATGTGAAGGAAATATTATTGGACACAATATTGAAAATGGCAACCAAGCCCTGGATAGATAGAGCTTTGGTCTGAGTTGGGCTATACTATCTGGGCAAATAAAAACAGTGTATGATTTCTACAAAAGTGAAATCTGGGAATATTAATCAGCTCCTGTTTTTTGGCTGAAAATGGCAAAATCTAACTCAAGCTTGTCAAAATAGAGATTCATCATCCTATTTAACAAACTAAAAGAAAAGCAGGGATGCAATTGAACCTCAGGTATAACTAGAACCAGGAATCAAATGCAACTATGACTCTCCATCTCTTATTTCCTCTTTTCTCTCTATTGGTTCAATTTTTTTCAGACGCATTTTAGGTACAAACTATAATCATAGTCACTTCTAGGTTCATACCTGTGCACTCTAATTTTATATAACCTTCACCTTATGCCCGCTCACATCCTAATTCACTCCCACTTCCCATTTCTATGTCACTTTCTCCATAAGCCCTTTTGGATCCCCACGGATTTACTTGTGGATCCATCATTAACCTAGCTTGGAATGTTGTGAATCCTTGGAAATAGGGAGATGTTGAGATTAAAAGTGTTGATTCATGAAGAATATCACTGGTGCTATTTTCATAGGATCAAATCCAGAGCCACTTAGTGAGTCTGAAGAAAGACAGGGAAGAGATCAAGAAGCAGCAGCAGATGGCAGAAGAGGCATACAGGTTTTAATGGTGGGTGAATTATGCCTTCTTTCTATTAGAGTTTCCCAGCTAAGAGATTCAGGTTAATTTTCAAGAAGATGCCACTAACCTCTTCTAGCCTGAGTCCAGGAAGGATAGGGAGAGGGAAAGGGAGAAGGAGATAAGGTCTCATTCAAAGGAGATATGCGAGACCCAACATCATGTACTTGGGTAGAAAAATGAAGTCACAGCCACTGGATCAGGAGAACAAGAAAAGATCCAAGAAGAAACAAGTTTCCTTAGCTCCCACTTTTGACCCCTGAATCCCACTTTCAGTGAATTTCCATTATTTCAATTTCCATCTCCTAAATTTCCCACTCACATAACTACTACCCCAGAAGGATCAGCTTATGCTTTCTAGACTTTGGAAAAAAACTGAGACCTAAGGAAGCAAACAGTGTTCCATGATAAGGCTAGGACTCTGAATGGTGCAGAACCAGTCCTTGGAGTCCAGTTCTCTTTTTGTATGCAAAATTTCTACACACTTACTTACAACTTGTTAGATTCTAAGAAACAAATACACAATTCCATCAAGGTCAAACCAACAAGTTATTGGTATTTCTTGATGGGTTATGTCAATTGTGTCTCCAGGATCAGATCATTAATTCTCTTTTTCTTCTCTAGAACCAGATGCAGGGGCCGGCCCAGTGGCACAATGGTTAAGTTCACACGTTCCGCTTCAGCAGCCCAGGTTTCGCCAGTTCGGATCTCAGGTGTAGACATGGCACTACCTGGCAAGCCATGCTGTGGTAGGCGTCCCACATATAAAGTAGAAGAAGATGGGCATGGATATTAGCTCAGGGCCAGTCTTCCTCAGCAAAAAGAGGAGGATTGGCAGCAGTTAGCTCAGGACTAATCTTCCTCAAAAAAAAAATTTTAAAAAAAGAACCAGATGCAAACCAAGAAGCAGCAGGTTGTGTCTGAATATAAACAGACTTGAGAGCTCTTCAAAGCTCAGGAGCACCTCTTGCTGCCCAAATGGAGGCACTGGAGAAGGAGCTCACCAATAGAAAAGATGAATATGTCACCAAAGTATCCAAGAACTGACCTCTCTTGACAGACTGAGAAGTACGGTGAAGCAGAGTTCTCACTCAGGAATGAAGAGCCTTAAGGTAAGGACACAAAGGGCTCATCTATATTCCAAACATATTCTTCAAAGAAAACTCTTCAATATTTAGTAGTACTTTTTTTATAGCATATGCTCTTGATGGTCTGTAAAGTTTTAACATGGGATGTGGAGGTGATAGGATTACAATAATGGTTTGAGCAGGAACTAGACCAGCCTTTGTAACTGGTCACTTTCACAAACAATCAAAAAGGGCACGGGGTAGGGAAGTGAGCTCTGTGTTTTTGAGGGGTTTTTTTTCCTATAGGATACGAAAAAATCAGACAGAAGGTAAGATTCCCCTGTCCATCCAATAAACAAGTCCCCAGTACAATCAAATCAAAATCACCCTTTCCCCAAGTGTTACTGTTGGCACACTGTACCCCAATACCTGATTTCGTCAAAGGCTGTTCTACATGCAGACATGGAGGCAGACATGACTGCACGACTGTTGGAGGAAAAACCCTTTTCCATCTCCACGGTTTCCATGAGGAAGGACTTTTCCTCAGACCACTTATAGCCTCTCTCCATCCTTTACTCTGGAACCCAGAGAAGGTGGAGCGCCTTATATAACTAGCAAACTGGGAGAAACTAGCTCAGCATGTCCTTTATTCTTCTTGGGAAAAAGCCTGCAACAAAGCCTGATTCCTCTCTGCTCCTTCCTGCTGGAAGTTATGGAACATCCTGTCCAGGGAGGACAGTCCTGAGCCAGTGCTGCCATGATGGAGTGGGTGGATGAAACTGATTCTGGGTTTCAGTAGTAAGAAGACATTTGCCTCTTGCACTAAGCTATGTCCATCAACTTTGATGTTATTTGTGTTAGAAATGATAATTGGATCTTCCATCTGCCTTATTCATTTCTCAACTTGTTAGAAAAGAGAAAGCTATTTATCAAAGGCCCCCTCACAGATGGCAACAGTGATGATCTCTCAGGCCTGAGGATCCTCTGACTCTGAGCGAGGATCTAGGGGTCATCTAGTTACTGTGCTTTCCTTCCCTCCGGTGGAAGAGGGTACAGTTTCCAATCCCCATTGCCATGTCCCCAGCCCCTGGAAAGAGTCTTTGAAATCACAACTAAGACAGATGTCCTGCGAGAGTCTGAAGCATTTCAAAGGTCAGAAGGGTATTTGCTGTTAGACTCTTGCTCTCATTTCTACCTGATAAGAGTGAAGAATTTCTAATGGAATGTTAGATTACAGGTGTATTTTTTTTAATAGCATGGGTATTTGGTGAAGGAAAACAAAGTTTTTTAGACCAGGAATCAAACTCACAAATACATTCTTTGAAGTCAGTAAATTGGTGTCATGATCAAGAAGCTACTGAGCATCTCTTAGATGCTGGCATTGTGCTCAGTGCTTTCATTTTTCTCAATATACTCACATTACTTATTATCCTTCATTTTATTTAGATAAAACTGAGCTTGGAGAAATTATGTGATTCATTCAACATTGCACAATCAGGAGGAAGAGTCAGGATTCAAACCCAGTTTTTCTTCATTTGAAAGATTGTGCTCTCTGCTGCACCATACTCTACAGCTTTTCAAAGTGATCTAACAGCTACAACAAAAATCAGTCGACTTTATGAGCTTACTGAGCAGGAGGTTGCCCTTAATGGGTTCATCTAACGGCAGGGTCAGTTCAGGGCAAGATTTTCTGCCTCTTCTCTGTGTTTTAAGTGAACTGTCGCTCTATGGTGACCAATACTCCATTTCTTCTTCCAGAGGCCACGTCAGTTGACTTGGAGCAACACCAGGGAACTCTGGGAGCAATTTACACACCAGGATAAAGCATCCAGGACAGCCCAAGGTGAAGCCTATTGGGCGTAAAGAGAAAGTTTACACCTAGTATCATAAAATGAAGAGGTGCCTTTTCCTTCCCACTCTGAATAAAAGAGACTGGGAAGCTCTTCAGCACCGTCTCCTCCTGCCCACTTTATGGAAGTTTCTTCTACCTCTAGAAGCAGACTGTGGGCACTGGTCATTTTACTGCAGCCACACGACTAGACATAGGAACTGCTGACCATCCCGCTGCAGGGTGTGTGCATGACACACCTGACAGCTTCCTTCTCTGTTCGCTTCTGAGAAAATAACACCAAATAAGGAAGGCGAAGCTACAGAAAGTCATTACTGCCAGAAAATGTTAGGATTTAGAGCTAGTAAAGACATTAAACATCAACTAAATTTTATGGATGAGGATAAATTAATTTCTAAAGACTATTAAGGTCAGTAAGTGGCAGAATGTCAATATAAAGCCAAGACTCCTGAGTCCTAGTCCAGTGCACTTTCCATTCTGCCATGAGGAAGGACAAAGCCTGATGACCCCAGGAAGGCTAGAGAGTCATCTTCTTCTCCTTAAAGCTATGAATGACAATATCATTCTGAAAGGTGGGAGCCAATAGCAGAAGGCTTTTGTTTTCTCTACAAACAGTTCAAGTCATTTCACAAAAATGTTACTAATATAGAAGGAAAATGAGGAACTAATGTTAGATATCAAAAGCATACCCTAAGTTTCAGGAGTACTGGGCACTGCAAGTGATAAATAAATTTTTCTCATAACAATGGGGGTGAATTTCAGGACAGATCACCTCGTGAACAGAAGCAGCAAAGCCAGTGAAAGCAATCCAGGGTCAGGCCTGTATGCACACAGCTAAGAGACCTGTTTAGGGTTCACAGTTAACGCAGACAACTCTATTTCCTTCCTGGTGACTTCTCTACAAAATCAATAAATATTTGTGAATTAAATCATGACTCTCAAAAGTCTGTGTTGGGGGAGCAATTGTGCTTAAAATAGCATAGTGGGAAAAGTTTGAGATTCTTTGGTGGAGGAAACAATAAAAAATAAAAGAAATGATTTTCTATTTCTTTTAGGAGCCAAAGCCATTAACCCAGAGAGAAACCAAAGGATAAGCAGGATTTTTGTGAACCGCAGGTTGAAGCAAACACATGAGTCAGAAATGGCTTCTGCTACAGCAGCCACAGAGAGTGAGTGATGGAAATTAAAGGATAGAGATATCTAGAAAGTCCTCTTTCCTCATGTGGAGAATGAAAGAAATAGGAAAAGTAAGGTCAACCTCCAGTGGTCACATCAGAGCTGCTCTTCTATCTGAGGTAGCCAAGTGACAGGACACAAACCACCTCACCTTTCTGAGACACACTGCTCTCCTGTAAAAGAGAAGTAACACGTTTCCTCTTTATCTGCCAGAGTCCTGTGAGCCTTAAATGTGTTTTTGTACATTGTTAGCTACTATGTAAATTTAAGCTGTTCAATAGTATTCATTAATAATAATGACTTCTCCTATCTTGCGGAGGAGGAAACAGGAACAACTTGCTAAAGCAATTTGCTCCAAGTCTAGCCAAGGGTAGGATCTGTCTCCTATTTCCACCCAGTGGAACTCTGACCCTCAGTCTCTTTTTCTAGCAGTGGAAGTGGTCCTGGACTAGGACACTGCTCAGTCAAAGCTCTGGATCTCCGAAGATGGGAAACATGTGACAATGAGAACTCATGCCAAGGGATTCAACACCAACCCCTATGTGCCGGGCCAGGAGGGCTACTCCTCTAGGACACACCACTGAATGGTGGCACTGTTATACTGGGGAGATTGCATCCTAGGGGTGGCTTGAGGCTCAGTGAGAAAAACAAAAGGAAGGCTCTCCCTCTGCCAGAAGGAGGGAGTCTAGGCTGTGAGGGTCACTAGGAGACAGTTCTAGGCTCTCACAACCCCAGAGACCAAACCAACCCTGAGCGAAAATTCCCAGATGATAGGAGTGACCTTAGATTTCAGGAAGGAGCAGGTGACCTCTACTAATGCAGATAAAGAGACCACTATTTTTACTTTTCAGCACTCTTTTACAGGGAAATTAGTCCCATCTTTTGGCCTCTACGATCCAAGGGCACGGCTGACCCTGTATGCCTAAGATGGACATAGCTTTCCCATGGCTTCTCAAAAGAACTTGCCCAGAAATGGGTTAATCGCCAGGGTCAGTGATTCCCATCATCAATTGGCCATCATTGAAGGAACAGGTGTGACAGCCTTCCTGCCATCACATCCATGAGGACAGCAAGATTCTTGAGGATAGCCTTCCTGCCATAGATTCTTGAGGATGGCAAGAGATCTGTATTCTCCACCTATCAACTGGATTGGCTCCACTGATCCCAGTAGAAGTCGAGGCATGTGTGTTCCAGTTCCTAAACATCACCATTCCAATTCTAGCCTACAGCCGTCCTCTGCTCAGATTTCCACCGTTTAAAGGAGTGGTCCTCAAACATTAGTGTGCACAAGAACCTAAGGTGCTTGTTGAAAATGCAGCTTCCTGCAGAGAACCAGATGCAGTACGTCTGGGGCAGAGCCTGAGAATTTGCTTTTTAAGAAGAGCTCCAGGTATTTTTGGATCACACTTTGAGAAAGATGGTCCAAGAGCAGTACTTCTGAAATTTTAATATATTAGCAAATTCTCTGGGGACTTGTTAAAATTCAGATGCTGATCCTCTAAGTCTAGTGCTGGCCCTGAGACTCTGCTTTCTAACGAACTCCTAGATGAAGCTGATGCTACTGGTCCTCTGACCATGCTCTGAGGATCTAGCACCCATGGATTCCAATCTTTACCTGGGCCTGAGAGAGTGCAAATGCCAGGAATAAACACGGTCTTAACCCTCCTTTATTCTCCGAGTAGTAGACTCACTCTCTCACCTCTAGTCAGCTAGGTCCCCATGGATGAGAGATTACTGCTCTGGCATGCATATCCTCAGTTTCTCAACATGGAATTCTATCCTGATATTTAGTCTCTACTAGCCCTGCTCTTGGAAGAGCTGAGCCTTAGTGTTCTGTGTGTATGAAGAAGCTATTAAGAAAAAAGAAACATAACACATGTGGGTGACAAAATATTAGGAAGGGAAATCATGGGAGATGCTGGAGTTTCCATCCTCAAAATATTTTAGGAAAAGAATACTGGATAGACATTCCCCAGAGGGCTAGACAGATCATTTTTCAAATTTGCTCCCCAGTTTGGGATTTTTTTAATTCTTTTAGATAATAACCATATTGCTTCATTATTCTTTTTTTTTTTTTAACTTAGAAAATGAGCTGCATTTAAGTTTTCTCCTGAAAGAATTGCAAAGATGAACTTTGGCTTCTTTCTATATTCCAAAAAGTTTTGTCTCGGAATTAAAAAGCCTCCCCAGAGAGGATAAAATTGAACTCGATACAGCATAGAGCTCTTGCTGTTCCTTCTGTCTACAATATAATACTGTGGCTAATCGTTGCCAGCTGTCTGTCTCCTGTTCTCCTACTGTGGCAGATCCTTCTTTCCTTGATACCCACTGACTACTGGAGACATACGGTTCATATCTTGTGGCTAGAAATGAGATTTTCAAAGACGCAAATGATCACTCCAGAAGTGGATGTCTCTCTTTCCCTTAGGTTACTTCACTAGTCAATTAAGAATAGGTACATGGAGAAAGGACCAAAGGTTGTGCTGTAATGCACAGATCTGTCCAGAGACACAGCTCAAGGAGCTAGGGCCTGCCCCCCTGAGTCATTCCTGCTAACATAATTCAGTGTAACCAACCTGTTTTGCTTTTAGCTTTTGCAAGATTTTTATAACTAGTTCCCCTAGCATGGGCTCTTTTTCCCAACTGTATCCTGATTGATATACTGGGTATCACGTCAGGGTAGTGGGCTACTAGCCCTGTCTCTCTCTTCCCTGGTCTCCTGGTGTCAAGGGTCTGCTGTGTGTGGCAGTGGGTTCTAGAGATAAGAAAGCACAGCTCCAGTGGTGACTCCAGTAGGTGCCTTACTGGGCTGCTTCTGCATTACTCCTGGAGTCATGCCAGGAGGCATAAAGAACCTGCTCTTTCAGCCATTCCAACTTTTTTTGGATAAGAACCTAATTCCCTGAATTAAATCTCTTCCTAATTAAAATACCTACACTGTGGTACTTTACATTTTTCCACACTCAATTCAAATGTTTTCCTTTTTGAAATCTTGCTGAGTCTCCTAGAAAAAGAGTTCCCTTCCTGAATCCTTCACAGATTCAGTATTTCTTTCAGCAACGACCACAATACTTATCTGCAAGCCTCTTTTTTTTTTTAATTTTTTTTTTTGAGGAAGATTAGCCCTGAGCTAACCTCCGCTGCCAATCCTCCTCTTTTTGCTGAAGAAGACTGGCCCTGAGCTAACACCCATGCCCATCTTCCTCTACGTTTTATATGTGGGACGCCTACCACAGCATAGCTTGCCAAGCAGTGCCATGTCCGCACCTGGGATGTGAACCGGTGAACCCCGGGCTGCTGAGAAGCGGAACGTGCACACTTAACCGCTGAGCCACCAGATAGGTCCCTAAGCCTATCTTTTAACAGTTACCAAATCACAAGTTCCTTCAGCACAGAAACCATTTTTACCCTCTAGTCCCACCCTGGACCTAGCAATATTCCTTGAACACAGCAAATGTTCACTAAATATTTGTTGAAATGCCCTGAAATCAGGTTTGGCTTTAAAAAGTTTTAGACTGTTACAAAGGAAAGCATAACTTTGAAGTAAAGAAGAAACAGCCTGCCAAAATGGCAGGAGGTAGAAATGGGCAGAGCAAGTAGAGAAAGAAAAACAACTTGCTCTTCTGAACAGTAATAAGGAATACTAATTATCCTTCCATTCTCAAGAAACTTCCCAAACTAGGCTATAGGGGTCTAAATTTCCACCATATCTACAGGTTGACTTCCTTAAGTTAATTAAGACTCATTTGTTGCTAAAATGCAAATATCCTGGGCTTAGAAAGAAATTAACACTATAGCAAGATTATCTCAAAATTATCCACCACTGACTGAAACCTCCTAGTTATTAGGTACTTTATACATATTACCCCATTTAACCTTCCCAATAACACAGTGTCATGTCAAAGATGAGGAGCTACAGTGCAGAGCGGTGAAGCCCATGGAATAAACCACACAGGTAGGAAATGGCAAAGTAAAAGCTGACACCCAGGCAGGTCTCCCTGGGTTTTGCTACCATGCACTTTGCCTTCTACACTGAGGATATGCCCTACAGAATGAGACTCGGGTAACTGGAAGGATTCAGTGGGGAAAGGGGAGAGTCAAGATGATCAGAACTAGAACATGGCCCACGGAATGCAGGCCTGGGTAGGGTGTGGCACTGGAAGCCCAAGGATGGCTTCAGAGAGGTTAAAAAAAAGAAAGAACAAAAAGATTAAGGAGCAAAATGTACAAATGAAATGCAGATGATGCTCAAATAAAACTTTCTTTTTACTGCAAAGTTTGACTCAGCTCATCTTGGGAGTGTGAGGGGAATGTTGAGGAAGATTCTGTTAGAAGTTCATGGCAAAGTGTGAGTGGGAGAAGGGGCGAGACTGAGCAGACGGGACTATACCAACAGTACTCTGGGAGAAAGGAGGAAGTAGCCTGAGCGGTGTCAGGTGCAACAGAGAAGACTACAGAAAGGCTTCTGCGGACCACTGGGAGACTGAAATTAAGTGGCGGGAGGAAGTGCAACTGCAGAAATCAAAGAAAACTGAGGAAACTAGGATAAATGAAGACCACCTCTCACTGCAGCAAACCAAAGAAGATGGTTGCTACACGGGTCAAGCAGGGACAAGTCAAGGCTTTTCTTTTAATGCTGATCTGAAAGCAAAAGAAGGAAGCAGAGGAAAAACTGACGATCATGAGAAAAAAAAGAATATGAAAACAATATCAAAGAGATATGATCAAGATTGGAGTTGGTGAGGAAAAGGCTGTATTTTCTAGAGAAATACTTTGGAGTGATTTGTCTGCCTTCCCAGCTATGACCTCAGTTTCCTGAAGGAAGGGACCATGTCCATCTTGTTCACCCTGTATCCATGGGACCCAGCACAACGCCTAACATAGTCCCTCAATAAAAGTTTGTTTCCGATCGAATCTTCCTTCAATATTTTGGGAGCGCATGCTTAATGAGAGTCCTCAATGGTCCATGGCGTACCTCTAGAGAAAGAGTAATTTCCCATGAGCAGTCTGCAAAGATCTGGGCTTTCCTAAAAGGTGCTGTCTCAGTTTGACAAAACAGAAGGACCAGCTTTGCTCCTTTCACCAGCCAAAAGACAGACTGTAGGAAGCTGGTTTTAAACTTTCTCTTCCTGCATTTGTAATGGGATCACATCTGCAATCTCACCCACAGCTGAGCGCACAAAGATGCAGTGTCTTCATGTCTTTATAACTGGTCCGTTCTTCCTCACAAGTCTCTCATCCATAAACTTAATTCAGCATATTGGAGAAGATCATAAAGAGCCTTGTAAGCCATTCCAAAGAGATTTAGATTTTACCCAATAGGTGAAAGGGAATCATTAGAGATGACTGAGTAGGGAAATGCTACAAAGTTTTACATGAGAAATATCGCTGAGGAGGCAGTACAGAGGAAAGACTGGGAGTGGAGCAAGGGAGTGAGACCAAATGCTGTGACAAAGGTAGGGAGGCAGTCGCCACCATCTAGACAAGACTTGAAATAGGACAGTGGAAGCGGAAATGGAGAGGGGAGACAGCTAAGATATGTTTACAAATGTCAGAAATTGGCAATTAATTGAACAGGAGCAGTAAGAGAGGAATGACATAGCTAACAAAGCAGTTAAGCATTGGATACCAATAGCAAACAGCAAAGAAAGTGCTCTTTAAAAAAAATTAAGACATGGCAGAGACTGAAAAAGAAAATGAGAGAAAAAGAGAAAAAAGGCAGCATTCCAGACCCTCCATGTAGAGATTACCTCCCAGTATCTCATCCATGCAGTTACACATCCTCAGGGTTGGGATCTCCATTTGGGGATCTTTCTGTGGTGCTCTATGGGGGCGGAGTGTGGCTTTAGGGGCTATCAGTTTGGGGTCAGTTCCTAAACAGTGGAATTCTAGGGCAGGGAGGGAGGACATTCTAGTCCTTAGGGAGTCACTAAAGTGAATCAGGGGATGATCACTGACAACACTGTGTTGATCCCAGAGGAGACGAAGGTCTGAGAGTCAGAGAGATGGAGGTTCCTGACACCTCTATGACAGATAAATCCATGAGCCTGTGGTCCCTATCTAACCCTTCTCCAGTTCTAAACTCCTTAATCCTAAATCTGACCTCAGTCTTGCCGGTACCTCTAAGAGTAAATCACAAGGTCTGATATCTCAGCAACAAGAGAAGGAGACTCAAACTCAATGAAGCAGCCAAAGGAAAGCCATTAAAACAGAGAGAGACGGAGAAATGCAAAAGAACAGAAGATCTGACTCTACCACCTGGGTAGTGCCTTCCATTCTCCTGTGGTTTTCAATAAGTCATTAAGAGATCATCTGCCATCTTCTTTTTCTTCAAAAACAAACCAAATGTGCATTTGGGAAACACTTTTAGAAAACACAGGGACATCTTTTCAGGGCCACTCAGCTAAGCCATTTACAGATTCCTGACCCAGAGAAACTACAAGATAATAAATGTTTATTGTTTTCAACACTAAGGTTTGGGGCAATTTGTTACACAATAAGAGATAACTAACACAAGCCCCTTTAGCACAGCTCTCAAATCCCAAGCATTTTTCCTGCCTGTACCTTTCTGCCTACAAAATCCTCCCACTGAGATTTCTTCCTGTCCATCAAATACCTTGGGAACAGCTGAATTCCAAATTCCTTACCCAGCTAGAAGAGAGAATGCGCAGGATTCTGCCTCTGTCCTTTTCCAGCTCAAAGACTGCAATGTCCACGCCACTAAGGAAGGCAGAATCAAGAGCGGAATCTAGTGAGGATCAGGAACTAGGAGGGAGGACACTAAGATCAGGATCCTTGGGTCCTCACCCAAGGTGAGACTTTCATTTGTGAAAAAAATAAATTAGGAAACAAAATGTAATCATTGACAACAAGCATTTATAGTATCCTCTGTGTCAAGCACAGTACTAGAAGCAGGCACAAAAATGATCCTTGTTTAAAAATTCACAGGAATGACAAATTAGTTTTACAGCAGAAATTATTGGTACCCCACTCCTATCCCCTTAGGCCAAGGACTGGCTACAGAATTTTTAGAGTCCAGTGCAAAACAACAATGTGATGTGTCTTGTTAAAAAATTACTAAGAATTTCAAGAGGGTACCAGCAGAGTACTAAATCAAGCTGTGCATGGGATATGCCCATGAAGCCGGCCCTGCCTCAAGTGCTCACCTCCACATGAAGGCTGCTAACTGCTCTTCCTGAGGCCTTTCTTCCAGCTGAAGGGCCGTGCTTGGCTTGCACCAAGAGGAAGCATGAAATGCCTACTACTCCTGGAACAGCCCTCAACCATGACAAAGAGGGAGTTGGTAGTAAACACTCCAGCTTTCTCACCCCTTGGTTGGTATAACTCTGAGTAGTAGTCTAGTCTTTAGAGTTCTCCAGTGGGATTAAGATACAGATGCCCACAGTGGTAACTGGGACATTTCCTGGAAGCGCTGCTAAATAAACTATGCGCATTCATAGTCTTGTCTCAAAGTCTGCTTCTCAGGGAACGCAAATCAAAACAGGTTTCATCTTACAAGCCGACTCTAATTAGCAGTCACTGCTTGGAACCCAGTATAATGAAACAATTTAAAGTTGCATTGGGATTCAACAGGAATGAATGTAATAATTATTAGTAATGTTGGCCATCAGCACAGCAAAAGAAGTGGTGGCTCTTTAATCCTAATGATTCTAGGCTCTTTAATCCTAAAGACCTTGTGTTTGGACTCGACAGACAAAAAGCAGTTACTGAAGGCTGTTAAGCAGCAGTTACAGAGTCTTATATCTGTTTTAGATATGTCTTTCAGCAACGTGGAAGATGGATTAAGGGGTGGCAAGACCGAAGGTAAGAAGACCAATTAGGAAAGTAGAAGCTAGCAACTGGGAAACAGGATAGGATATTGATCCAGATGACTTCCCACACCCTGGGAGTCCTTCACTGGCCCAAACAGGGAGAAAGCAAACTAAGTTGTCAAGGATAAATTAATCTGTGTTGCATAAGGGACCACAAGTACCGGGAGCACCTAACCATCAAGACCTTGATTTAACTAGCAAAGAATGGGAAACGAGAAAGGTCAAGGGACCAATTTTGAGAACTAGGAACTGATGGCTCTTTTTTACTCTAAGGCTAAACCAGGAGCAGCCCATCTCTACTTTTCCCCTACAACCACTTCGCTACTCTGCCTTGCCTGTCTCTCTCCAGAACAGCTCAAAGCACTGACAGTGCTACCCCATCCCATGACTCATTTTCACCCAGGAATACTTAATGAAATCAAAATAAGAACTTGTGTCTCCAACAAGATACCATAATCCCAGGGCTACTGGAAACTAAACTTTAAAACTTTTCAGGAGTTTAGAGGAGATCAAACCATAAGACACTGCTATGGTGGGGGAAAACTAGCTTGAGAATGTGTCCTAGTTGACTCTCTTTGGGATTAGAAAACAAAATTAAGGATGAGGATGTCATTTTTTTTTTCTTTTTTTTTTTTTTTGAGGAAGACTATCTCTGAGCTAACTACTGCCAATCCTCCTCTTTTTGCTCAGGAAGCCTGGCCCTGAGCTAACATCCGTGCCCATCTTCCTCTACTTTATATGTGGGACACCTGCCACAGAATGGCACGCCAAGCGATGCCATGTCCGCACCCAGGATCCGAATGGGCAAACCCCAGGCCATCAAGAAGCTGAACATGCAAACTGAACTGCTGCGCCACCAGGCCAGCCCCTGAGGATGTCATTAAAATGGTATATGTTACCAATGGGTATACCCCTACCCAAGGTTTGGGAAACCATCCAACATCAAAAGTCAGTGGATCGCATCTGAAAAACCATTCATTTGGAGAATATCTGGTTCAAATTCAGCCACATGGCTGGCCCAGAAGTAAAAAGACTTCCCTAGCCAAAGACCAAGGAATTTAAAAGTTAAAATGATGGGGCCAGCGCAGTGGCTGACTGGTTAAATTCACATGCTCTGCTTTGGTGGCCTGGGGTTCGCTGGTTCGGATCCTGGGTGCAGACCTACACCACTCATCAAGACATGCTGTGGCAGCATCCCACACAGAAGAGCTAGAATGACTTACAACTAGGATAAACAACTATGTACTGGGGATTTGGGCAGGGGAGGGGGGCTGAGAAGGAATATTGGCAACAGACCTTAGCTCAGGGCAAAACATCCTCACCAAAAAAAAAAAAAAAAAAAGGAGTTAAAATGAGACACAAAGATTGCAAGAAATCTTGAAAGAGCTCCCTGACCCCAGCAATGTCTGAGTCAAGATAATAAAGCTTCAGGGTTGATGATAAAACTCATGATGTATCAGTTAAGAAGGTTGGCACACTGGTAAAGAATTCTACATTGTCACCAAGTCTTGGAATGTGAAGACATTCATCATTCAAACTCAGGAAATAGCCACTTCTATGAAACTAAGCCCCTTACTGAGAAACATCATGACTATCTACAGTAGAATACCAAAAACACACTAGTTTTGACTCCCAGCTTCCACTCTGTAGAAAGCTGGAAAGGGCACTGCAACTATCCTAACAACAAGAAAAAGCCAAATAATCTACAACATCATAACTTTTCTGAAAACCATGAGAAAGCTATCCAAGTAGCCTAAAACTCAAGAAAAGACAGGAACCCCCAGAGACAAGGTGTGAACATAGACTCACCAGAGGAGAGCACAGTGGAGGATGGGGCCACCAAACAAATGGAAAAGAAGCATCCAACTAAAATTATTTATCAACTGCTAAAGGATAGCAAGGAAGTAGAGAACTCCTGGGAGCCACATTCCAGTGGGAGTTTACACTCACTTGCAAGCTTTTCTCCACAGACCTTTAGAGTGCTCAGGAGAAAGATGGGGGCAGGGCAGGAGACTAGAGCAGGACTTCCTTAGATCCAGGACTGAAGGAGGGGGGATGCCTCCATAGCGGAACAGGCAGAAAGTCTTGCGTAGACATTTCTCACCTAAGGAACAAAAGGCAAAAAGCTTCCCTATGAATTCTAGCATTTAAGGAAGAAATAATACCAAATCCACAGAATCTCTTAAACAGAACACAATAGGGCGGAATATTTCCCAACTAATTTTATGAGGCCAAGATTGTCTTTATCCAAAACCAGAGAAGAACACTACAAGAAAACTCTACAGGTGAACATCCTTCACGAACACAGATGCAAAAATTCTCAAGAAAAACTTAGCAAGTCGAGCCCAGCAATTCCACAAAGGATAACACATCACGACCAAGTGGGGTTTACCCTCCAAAAGCAAAGCTGGTTCAACACTCGAAAATGGATCAATATAACTCACATTAAAGATCTAAAAAAGAAAAATCATGATCATATCAATTGATACATAAAAAGCATTTGACAAAATTCAACATTCACTCATGATAAAAACTCTCAGCAAGTTAGAAACAGATAAGAACATTCTAAACCTGATAAAGGCTACTACAACAAACTACAGCTTCCATCACACTTAATGGTGAAAATCTAAAGCTTCCCCCTAAGACTAGGAACAAGGTTAAGAATGTCATTCTCTCACTACTCCTGTTCAACTTTGGATTGGAGGCACTAGCCAGTGTAAAAAGGCAAGAAAAAAGAAATAAAAGGCATCCAGACTGGAAAGGGAAAAAATAGACTTGCCTCTATTTGCAGAGAGCATGATTCTATATAGAAAATCTCAAAGAATCTACCAAAAAAGCTACTGGAACTACTAAGTGAGTTTATCAAAGTTGCAGGACTAAGGTCCTAATGTACAAAACTCAATCGCATTTCTATAGCCTAACAATGAACAAGTAGAAAACACTTTTGAAAGTAAGTACCATTTACAGTAGCATCAAAACCACCAAATACTTATGAATAAATGTAACAAAATATGTGCAGGATCTGTAGGCTAAAACTACAAAAAATGATGGAAAAAAATAAAAGAAAGCCTAAATAAATGGCAACATATACTGTGTTCACAGACTGGAAGGCTTAATCCTGTGAAGCTGTCAATTCTCTCCAAACTGATCTACAGATTCCCAGAAGGAGTTTTGTAGAAACCTATAGATCCCAGCAAGAGTTTTCATAGAAATCAAAAAGTTGATTCTAAAATTTATATGGAAAGGCAATGGGATTAGGATAGGCAAAACAATTCTGAAAAATAATTAAAAAGTTAAAGAACTCACACTACCCAATTTCAAAATTTACTAGAAAGCTGACAGTGTGCTACTGGCAAAAAGACAGGACCACAAATCACTGAAAGAGAAGAGAGATTCCAAAATTAACCCAAACATACAAACTCAAATGATTATAGAAAAAAAGATAGTCTTTTGAACACTTGGTGCTGAAACAATTATACATATGCAAAAAAAAAAAAAAAAAAGGAAAGAACCTCAACAGTTACCCCACCCCCCCGCAACACCTCACACCTTAAACAAAAAAAGTAACTCAGGATGCATTATAGACCTAAACGTAAAACTAAAACTAAAAACTTCTAGAAGAAAATAGAGGAGATAATCTCTATAACCAAGGATTAAACATTTCTTAGATATTACACTAAAAGAATTATCCATAAAAGAAAAAAAAATAAACGTCAAAATTAAAACCTTCTGCTCTTCATACTATTAAAAGAACGAAAGGAGAAGCCATAGCCTGAGAGAAAATATTTGCAAGACACTTATGTGATAAAGGACTCATAACAGAAGATATTAAGCACTCTCAAAACTCAATAAATAAGAAAACAAACAACCCCATTAAAAAAAAATAAAAGACAAAAGATCTAAAGTGACACGATCAAGACGATATATAAATGGTAAACAAGCACACTACACATCTACTAAAATAGCAAAATAAAATAAAAACAAAAAGTAACTAGCAGTACAAGTACTGGCACAGATACAAAACAACCAGAACTGTCAGGTTGCTGGTAGGAATGCAAAATGTTACACTTTGGAACACAGTTTAGCAGTTTCTTACAAAGCTAAATACGTACTTACCATTTAACCCAGCAATCCCATTCCTAGGTACTTACCCAAGAGAACTAAAAACTTACTTTTACCCAAAAACTGGTAAGTCAATGCTAATAATGGCTTTATTCATAACAGCCCCAAACTGGAAACAACCCAAATGTCATTCAGCTCGAGAATGGATAAGCACTGTGGTACATCTCTCCAATGGAATACCCCTCAGCAAAAAAAGGAATGCACTAATCATAAATGTACAGCATGGTTGAACTGCAAATGCATTATGCTAAGTAGGCAGTACCTGGGCGTCCCAAAAAATTTTTCTCCCATATGTGAATGGCTTAATGGAAAATAAAGAAAACAACATAGAAACAAGATTATTCTGTGAAATAGTTTTAATGACAGTGACCCACTTCATTAGCTAGTACACAAGTTCAGCAGCTGTAACTGAGACTCCAAGTAACAGGCTTACACAAATTAGAAGTCTATTTCTCTGCCATGTGATGGGCCTGCTGTAGGGAGTCCTGGACTAGGGTGCTGTCAGCAACACAGGCTCCTTTAACGTTCTGTTCTGGACTCCCGAAGGCAGTGATTCACAAACTCTGCTTCACAGTGGAATCACTTGGAAATTTTTAAAAACACTCATGTCTTGGCTCCCACCCCCAGACATTCTTATTTGATTGGCCCACAGCATAACCTGGGCATTGGGATTTTTAAAAGCTTCCTGGGTAATTCTAACGTGCAGCAAAGTTTGGGAATTATTGTCTTAAAGAATTGCTTGCATCCACACGGTCCAAGACGGTTTATGACCACATCTGCATCCCAAACAGGAGGAAAGAGGATGGAGGCATGAACCAGAAGTGCCAACATCATTTCTGCTCACAGCTCACTGGTCAACCACATGGTCATACCTGGTTGCACGAGATGCTGAAAAAGGTAATTTTTATTTTAGTCAGCCATGTGCCCAACTAAGAATAGTTTTATTAAAAGAAGAGGAGGAGGACAGATATTGGGAGATAACCAACAATCTCTCCCATCACTCCCTCCCTTTTTCGTTCAAACAGAAACAGTCCAATCTGGCAAAAGCGCCAAATCCTTAGATTTGAAGAAAAACTCCTAACGGTCTCTTTGACTTGGTCAGGTATCTTCCAACCACATGCAGACTGAGCCAGAGATTGTAACCCATCATCATCAGAGGGAGGAAGGTCCAAGCTTGGTGACATATGTATCAGAATGGCTACCTCAGAAAATTCCTGTGTTTTCACTTGAGTGGTGTGCCGGAGGAGTAAACTGTTCTGTTGGCCAAAAGCAGGCAGGGACATCAAAACTCCATGAACCCCACCCAGCTGACTGATACAGTGAAGAGTTCTCAGCGCAACATAGAGAAACTTCAAAGGAAGGGGTCTTCCTCTAAAATCTGCCAAATATGTTGTGCCTGAAATCTTATTTTTGTTAAACTACTTGTTGAGGCTCTTCATTCTAGTTTTGCTTGGTTTTGCCTTTGCATTCAAGCCTTGTTTTCCAGAAGAAATTCAGGCACAATCAAATTGTAATTTCATCATCATGCATCTTGGATGCTGCAGTTAATCTAAATAAAATAAAATATACATAAACACATGAAGTAAGAGATACCTTAGAAAGTATCATCAAACTATTTATAAATGACTCAACTTTCACATTATCAACCTAGCATTAACTAAACCATTCCTTTACAGAAAATCCCCTTTATGACACTCTAGTATCATATACTCTTTACCAATGAAAAACACTCAAGTACAGAAAAATTAATTTCTTGAAAGCCACATAATTAGTAAATGGTAGGACTTCTGGATTGGAACTTCTAATGGTCTGACTTCAAATCTCTCATATTTTCATTATACCATGGAGCATCTCATGTATCCTTATATAGCCATATCGATCTGTAGTTTTTTATGTCTAAGTTATTTTCTGCTGCTGTTCCACGTCTGCCCTCCCTCTCACCCTCCTTCTCTCCTACTAGACAGTCCTTGCCTGTCTGCTGGCCCCCAACCCCAAGACCACATTGGAAGGAGGGAAGGCAGGGCAGAAAGGGCCCACTGGCCCACCACCTCTCAATGTCCCTCCGTAGAGCCTGGGCCCATTCAGGCGCCCCAGTCAAAGCCACATCAAGCTTCTGGCTACTGCTCAGCACACCCTTAGGTGTGGTTTCTCTGGACTTCTCATCTGTAATTTTGGTTTTCTGGTTTGGTTTTTTTTGAGGAAGATTAGCCCTGAGCTAACATCTGCCGCCAATCCTCCTCTTTTTGCTGAGGAAGCCTGGCCCTGAGCTAACATCCATGCCCATCTTCCTCTACTTTATATGTGGGACGCCTGCCACAGCATGGCTTGCCAAGCGGTGCCATGTCTGCACCTGGGATCTGAACCGGTGAACCCCGGGCCGCCAAAGTGGAACGTGTGAACTTAACCACTGCGCCACCAGGTCGGCCCCCTAATTTTGGCTTTTAGTTAGTCTAATTCGGGCATTCCTTCATTTCACACTGAGCATCTATTTCCTCTCTGATATCCCTGTCTCTGGCCTCCCCTCTGCTATTCACTTGGGAATCCATTACAAAGTAAAACATCCAAAACCCTACTTTCATCATCTTACTCCCTAGCCAAGATCACCAGAAGCTCCCCGTTAGCAATTCACATGGAAAACTCTCCAGTGTTACTATGAGGAAACCACCCAATATTTTCTTCTACACTGTTAAGCAGCATTGAGTTTGCCTGATGTCTGTGTTAAAGAGCAGGCTGTAAAATAAGAAAACCTGTAGTGGTTTCTAAGGCAACTAGCTGTTTGTTAATAGCAGTTATGTGCTGGGAAAGGGAAGATGAAGAAAAATCTTCTAAAGAACTTTTAAAAAAACCTGTTCCTTTAAGTAAAGCATATACAGGGAAGTACAGAAATCATAATAAATGTTCACAAAGCAAAACTCAACACATCTGTGCTCCCACCACCCAGATTCATAGAAGTAGATCAAGAAGCAGTGCCTAAGGAAATTCCAATTGAAAGGGGACAGCCACATGATATTTCTCTTTTCTTTTGCTCTCCTTTGTGTACCACAGAGGATACTTAGGCTAGAGACTTGGACCTCAAGACAAATTTTCTCTGGAAAAATTAAAAGCAAGCAGTTAGAAGTCTTGCATACAGAAGGGTCAAAACTGAAAGAAAAACAGACATCTGATGCCAAAGAGTTTTTTGTTGTTGGTTTTTGGTTTTTTTTTTTTTTTTGAGGAAGATTAGCCCTGACCTAACATCTGCTGCCAATCCTGCTAAGAAAGACTGGCCCTGAGCTAACATCTGTGCCCATCCTCCTCTACTTTATATGTGGGACGCCTACCACAGCATGGTGTGCCAAGCAGTGCCATGTCCACACCTGGGATCCAAACTGGCGAACCCTGGGCTGCCAAAGCAGAACGTGTGCACTCAACCGCTGTGCCACCGGGCGGCCCCCACAAAGAGCTTTGTACTCACAAAATGCCAGAGCAAAAACAGGAGTAGCATATATTTCCCATAATATTTATAATCATAAGAAAAGATCCAAGGTGAGTTTTCTACTTAAGCCTGAAAAATACCAGTACTAGCTTAAGCAGGGAATTGATAATAGTTGAAGTTTAGTGAAAATGGCCAAATTGTATGCTGGAGTTTACAGAAGTATCGGTTGTAATTTCCAAAAAATTTCCTTAAAAGTGAGGGGATGCTAAAAGGACAATAATTAGTTAAAGAATACATAAAATAAAAAGCTGTAAAAGCTGACATCAAAAATATAAAACATGGGAGGAAGGAAGTAAAAATGTAAAGCTTTGGAATGTGTTCAAATTTAAGTTGCTATCAACTTAAAACAGACCAATATATACACAGGATGTTATATGTCAACCTCACAGTAACAAACAGGAGTTTGTAAAACAGTCACAAAGCAAAAACTTATACTAAATACACAAAAGAAAATGAGAAAGAAACCTAAACATACACTAAAGAAAACCATCAAACCACAAGGGAAAAGAAAGTAAGAGACGTAGGAACAGAAAGGAACTACAAAAACAGCCAGAAAACAACAAAATGGCAATAAGTACATCATCTATCAATAATTACTTTAAGTGTAAATAGATTAAACCTTCTAAATGGACTAAGGGACTAATAGACTAATACGCTCTCCAATAGGAAGACAGAGAATGGCTAAACAGATTAAAAAGCAAGACCCATCTATATGTCGCCTGTGAGAGACTCACTTCAAGCAGGCCACACACAGCCTGAAAGGGAAGGGAAGGAGAACGAGATCCCAAGCACAGGAAACAAAAAGAAAGCTGCTGTGGCTACACTCACATCAGACAAAACAGATTTTAAAACAAAGACTGTATAAAAGACAAAGAAGGGCATGACATAATGATAAAGGGTCAATCCAACAAGAAGATATAACATTTATTAATACATACGCATCCCACATAGAAGCACCAAAACACATAAAGTAAATTAATATGGACCGAAAGGGAGAAACCAACAGCAATACAATCATAGTAAGGGACTTTAACACTCCACTTACATCAATGGATAGATCATCCAAAAAGAAATCAATAAGGAAACATCAATCGTAAACAACACTTTAGGCCAGATGGACTTAACAGATTTATACAGAACACTCCATCCAAAAGCAGCAGAATACACATTCTGCTCAAGTGCACGTGAAACATTCTCTGGGAGAGATCACATGCCGGGCCACAAAAGTCTCAATAAATTCAAGAAGATTGAAATCATATCAAGCATCTTTTTTGACCACAGTGGTATGAAACTAGAAATCAATTACAATAAGAAAAGTGGAAAAACCACAAAAATGTGGAGATTAAATAATATGCTACTGAACAATAATGGATCATTGGAGAAATCAAAGAAATAAAAAAAAACCTAGAGACAAATGAAAACAGAAATACAACATACCAAAATCTATGGGATACAGCAAAAGCAGTTCTAAGAAGACAGTTCATAGCAATACAGGCCTACATCAAGAAACAAGAAAAGGGGCCAGCCCAGTGGCACAGCAGTTAAGTTCGCATGTTCTGCTTCGGTGGCCTGGGGTTCACAGACCCACACATTGCTTGCCAAGCAATGCTGTGGCAGGCATCCCACATATAAAGTAGAGGAAGATGGGCATGGATGTTAGCTCAGGGCCAGTCTTCCTCAGCAAAAAGAGGAGGATTGGTGGTAGATGTTAGCTCAGGGCTAATCTTCCTCAAAAAAAAAAAAAGAAAGAAAGAAACAAGAATCTCAAATGAACAACCTAACTTTATACCTAACAGAACGAGAAAAAGAAAAACAAGCAAAGCCCAAAGTTAGTAGAAGGAAGGAAATAATAAAGATCAGAGTGGAAATAAGTGAAATACAGACTAAAAAGACAATAGACAAGATAAATGAAAGTAAGAGCTGGGTCCTTGAAAAGATAAACAAAACTCTCTATTTGCAGATGATTTGATTTTATATATAGAAAAGCCTAGAGACTCCACCAAAAAACTGTTACATCTAATCAACACATTCAATAAAGTTGCAGGATACAAAATTAACATATAAAAATCAATAGTGTTTCTATACACTAACAATGAATTATCTGGAAAAAAATATAAAGAAAACGATTCCATTTACAATAGCATCAAAATCAATAAAATATTTAGAAATAAATTTAATCAAGGAAGTAAAAGATCTCCACAACTGAAACCTACAAGACACTGATGAAAGAGAAGAAGACACAAATAAATGGAAAGGTATCCTGTGTTCATGGATTATAAGAATTAATATTGTTAAAATGTCCATACTACCCAAAGCCATCTATAGATTCAATGCAATCCCTATCAAGAGTCCAACGGCATTTTTTTACAGAAGTAGAAAAAACAATCCTACAATTTATATGAAACCACAAAAGACTCTCAATAGCCAAGCAATCCTAAGAAAGAAGAAAATGGGAGGTATCTCACTTCCCGATTTCAAGCTATATTATAAAGCTATAGTAAATCAGAATAGTATGGGACTGGGGCCGGACCGGTGGTGCAGAGGTTGAGTGCTCACGTTCCACTTCTCGGCAGCGTGGGGTTCGCCAGTTCGGATCCCAGGTACAGACATGGCACCGTTTGGCACACCATGCTGTGGTAGGCGTCCCACGTATAAAATAGAGGAAGATGGGCATGGATGTTAGCTCAGGGGCCAGTCTTCCTCAGCAAAAAGAGGAGGATTGGCAGTAGTTAGCTCAGGGCTAATCTTCCTCAAAAAGAAAAGATAATAGTATGAGACTGACATAAAAACAAACACATAAACCAATGGAACAGAATCGAGAGCACAGAAATAAACCCAGGCATAGATGGTCAACTAATATTTGACAAGGGAGCCAAGAACACTCGATGGGAAAAAAAGACAAATCTCTTCAATAAACGGTACTGGGAAAACTGGACATTCATATGTAAAAGAATGAAACTAGACCCCTACCTTACGCCACTTATGAAAATTAACTCAAAAGGATTAAAGACTTAAACATAAGACAGAAACCATAAAAGTTCTAGGAGAAAACATAGGAAAAAAGCTCCTTCACATGGGTTATGGCAATGATTTTTTTGGATGTGACACCAAAAGCAAAGACAACAAAAGCAAAAATAAACAAGCAGGTCTACAACAAACTAAAAAGCTTCTGCACAGCAAGGGAAACCATCAACAAAATGAAAAGACAACTTCCCAGAATAGTAAAAAATAACTGCAAATCATCTATCTGGTAAAGGGTTAATATCCAAAATATATAAAGAACTCACACAACTCAATGGCAGAAAAACAAAAAATCCAATTTAAAAATGTGCAAAGGATCTGAGTAGACATTTTTCCAAAGAAGATATAGGAATGGCCAACAGGTACACGAAGACGTGCTCAACATCACTAATCATTAGGGAAATGCAAGTCAAAACGACAATGAGATTTCATGTCACATCTGTTAGAATGACTATCATCAAAAAGACAAGAGATAACAAACGCTGGCAAGGATGTGGAGAAAAGAGAACCCTTGTGCACTATTGGTGGGATTGTAAATTGGTACAGCCACTATGAAAAACAGTACAGAGGTTCCCCAAAAGATTAAAAATAGAACTACCATATAATCCAGCAATTCCACTTCTGGGAATATATCCAAAGGAAACAAAAATACTATGTTGAAGAGATATGTGCACCCCGATGTTCACTGCAGCATTATTTACAAAAGCCAAGACATGGAAACAACCTAAGTGTCCACTGATAGATGAATGGATAAAGAAGTTTTCATACATACATATATATATATATACACACACACACACACACACACACACACACACACAATGGAATATTATTCAGCCATAAAAAAGAAGGAAACCCCACCATTAACAACAACATAGACGGACCTTGAGGGCGTTATGCTAAGTGAAATAAGTCAGAGAGAGAAAGACAAATACTGTATGATCTCACTTCTATGTGGAATCTTTAAAAAAAAAAACACCTCGAAGAAAAAGAGATCAGACTTGTGGTTAACAGAGGTGGGTGGCGGGGGTGGGGGGGGAATTGGATAAAGGTGGTCAAAATGTACCAACGCCAAGTTATAAGATAAATCAGTACTGGGGATTTAATGCACAACATGACAACTATAGATAACATTGTTATATGGTATACTGAAAGTCACTAAAAAAGTAAATCCAGGGCTGGTCCCATGGCCTAGTGGTTAAATTTGGCACGCTCCACCTCGGCAGCCCGGGTTTGTTTCCCAGGCATGGAGGTACACCAATCGTCAATGGCCATGTTGTGGCGGTGACCCACATACAAAATAGAAGAAGACTGGCAACAGCTGTTAGCTCAGGGCTAATCTTCCTCAAGCAAAAAGAGGAAGATTGGCAACAGATGTTAGGTCAGGGTGTATCTTCCTTATCAAAAAAAAAAAGGAACATCAAATGGCTTATAAACATAGGAAAAGGCATTCAATCTCATTTGTAATCATGGAAAATAAAAATTAAAAAGTGACACCACCACAATAGTAAAAATGGCTAAAATTCAAAAGTGTGAAAATATGGAGTGTTGACGAGAATTTGCAGCAATGCAGACTGTAGTTATGGTAGGGTCGAGGAGAACTGATAAAACCTCTCTGCAAGGCGAGCCTAGCAGCGTAGTGGTTGAGTTCACATGCTCCATCTTGGCGGCCTGGGGTTCACCAGTTTGGATTCCGAGTGCGGACCTAGCACCACTTGTCAAGCCATGCTGTAGCAGCGTCCCACACAGAAGAACCACAAGGATGTACAACTAGGATATGCAACTACGTACTGGGGCTTTGGGGAGGGGAAAAAAAGAGAAAAGAAAAAAGAGGAACTGGTAACAGATGTTAGCTCAGGGCCAACCTTCCTTACCAAAAAGCATACCTTTGAAAAAAAAAAACCTCTCCGGGAAGTGGTGTAGAAGTAACCACTAAAGTTGAACACATGCTTAACCAGTGATCCAGCAACTGCACTTCTAGAGTTATTCACAACTGTAAGCACACACATGTAAGATACACATATGAATATTCACAGCAGCCAAAAACTGGCCAAGAACCCCAGAGTCTATCAACAATAGTATGAATAAACTGTGGCACTCATAAAATGAAATACTGCACAGCAATGAAAACAAATGAACTGCGGCTACAAGCAACAACAGCTGAAGAAGAAGTGTCATGTTGGCAAAAGAAGTCTGACATACAAAGGAATTCAGTATGTGATTCTTTTTTACATAAACATAGAAAAATGGTCAAAAGTAAACCACATAGTGCCTAGGGACGCATACTTAGGTGGTGGCAAAGCTATAAAGAAAAGCATGGACAAAAATGCTGCAGAGGTCGGGCAGCTGTATGAGAGAGGGGGTGAAGATGAAGAGGCGGCACAAGGGAGGGGGATTCTGAAGGGCTGGCAATGTTCTATTTCTTGAGCTGGATAGCGCTTACAGGGTGATTTTTTACTGAAATATCACTGTGCCACACTTTTTACGTTTATGACGTTTCTGAATGCGTCAATTTCACCAAAAGCACATCTATATCTATCTACCTACCTATCTATCTACTTTTAAAGTAATTGGGGGAAACAATTCTTCCTCATTCTCACGGTTTCCTGAAGAAGAGATTTCCTCAAACCACTCCCCACTCCCCGACCCCTGGCCTTTTGAGGACTGACCCAACCAGCAGGTTTTGGAACAGGAGCTGAGCATGTTTGGCCCAGCCTCTTGCCCTTTTCCTCTTCAAATCTTCGTGCAGAGGGGATGATTTCTCATCTGTTCCGTCAAATGGAAGCTTAGCTGGCAAGTTCTGATGGGGTGGGGGGAGGGGGCGGGGAGGCCTCAAGTGTTGGGTGACAAGTTCAACTCAAGGGAGGGTAAGCAAATCAACTAGCTATTTCTGAGTTAGTCCCTCAATTACAGTTTCATAAAACTAATAAAGGTGGCATTTTAGTCTCTGTCTGACTCCTGTACCTCTTGTTCTGAAACTGGCAGGGAGAAAAGAGGATGTTATTTATTGTGCCCCCAATATCACAGCAAGAAAGAACAGATAAATGATTTTTTTCCCCTAGCACTAAAGTTCACTATTTTCCTTTCCTTACCACTGACAACCAGGGAGTAACCTCCTACATACACCAGGATTCAACTTTTAATTAAGAAGCAACAATACACTAACAACAAAGTAGCAGAAAGAGAAATTAAGAATACAATCCCATTTACAATTGCAACAAAAAGAATAAAATACCTAGGAATAAACTTAACCAAAGAGGTGAAAGATCTGTACACCAAAAACTATGAAACATTGTTGAAAGAAATCGAAGAAGACACAAAGAAATGGGAAGATATTCTGTGCTCTTGGATTGGAAGAATTAACATAGTTAAAATGTCCATACTTCCTAAAGCAGTCTACAGATTCAACGCAATCCCTATCAAAGTTCCAACAGCATTTTTTACAGAAATAGAACAAAGAATCCTAAAATTTATATGGAACAACAAAAGACCCCGAATAGCCAAAGGATTCCTGAGAAAAAAGAACAAAGCTGGAGGTATCACACTCCCTGATTTCAAATCATACTACAAAGCCACAGTAACCAAAACAGCATGGTACTGGCACAAAAACAGACACACAGATCAATGGAACAGAATTGAGAGCCCAGAAGTAAACCCACACGTTTGTGGACAGCTAATATTCGACAAGGGAGCCAAGAGCATACGATGGAGAAAGGAGAGTCTTTTCAATAAATGGTGTTGGGAAAACTGGACAGCCACATGCAAAAGAATGAAAGTAGACCATTCCCTTACACCATGCACAAAAATAAACTCAAAATGGGTTAAAGAGTTGAATGTAAGACCAGAAACCATAAGACTTTTAGAAGAAAACATGGGCAGTATGCTCTTTGACATCGGTCTGAGCAGCATATTTTGAAGTCCCATGTCTGACCAGGCAAGGGAAACAAAAGAAAAAATGAACAAATGGGACTACATCAAACTAAAAAGCTTCTGCACAGCAAAGGAAACCATCAACAAAACGAAAAGACAACCTAACAATTGGGAGAAGATATCTGCAAACCACATATCAGATAAGGGGTTAATATCCAAAATATACAAAGAACTAATACAGCTCAACAACAAAAAAACCAACAATCCAATTAGAAAATGGGCAAAAGATCTGAACAGAGATTTCTCCAAAGAAGAATACGGATGGCCAACAGGCATATGAAAAGATGCTCAACATCAGTAGCTATTAGGGAAATGCAAATCAAAACTACAATGAGATATCACCTCACTCCTGTCAGAATGGCCATAAATAACAAGACAGGAAACAACAAATGTTGGAGAGGATGTGGAGAGAAGGGAACCCTTGTTCACTGCTTGTGGGAGTGCAAACTGGTGCAGCCACTATGGAAAACAGTATGGAGTACCCTCAGACAATTAAGGATAGATCTACCATATGATCCAGCTATTCCACTGCTGGGTATTTATCCAAAGAACTTGAAAACACAAAGGCATAAAGATACTTGCACCGCTATGTTCATTGCAGCATTATACACAATAGCCAAAACATGGAAGCAACCTAGGTGCCCATCAAGGGATGAATGGATAAAGAAGATGTGGTATTTATACACAATGGACTACTACTCAGCCATAAGAAATGACGAAATCTGGCCATTTGTGACAACATGGATGGACCTTGAGGGTATTATGCTGAGTGAAATAAGTGAGAGGGAGAAAGTCAGATACCAAATGATCTCAATCATAAGTAGAAGATAAAAACAATGACAAAAAAAACACATAGCATTGGAGATTGGATTGATGTAAGTTAACACAGGGGAAGGGGGAGGGGGAGGGCAAAAGGGGTGATTAGGCTCACATGTGAGGGGGTGGACTATAATTAGTGTTTGGGTGGTGAATATGATGTAATGTACACAGAATTCCAAATATGATGCACGTCTAAAAATAATTTTAAAAAAAGAATATCTTTCCAAGAAAAAAAAGAAGCAACAAAATCTGCAATGAGGGCCTATACTATCTATATTTAGGGTCATAAATGATACTATTAAGTTTATTTTTTTTAGGTTAGTGACTTACAATCTTAATGAGTTCATTAAAAACTTAGATATATCAGCAGGGAGAGGGAAGCAAAAAGAACAATTTAGAATATTACAAGGTGCTAAAATTCCAAGCTCAAAGGCATACTACAATGGCAGAAGTTCTGGAATGACAGAGGCCAGAAAATCCACAGCACGAATAGCACTGTAATGCTGGGCAGGACAGCCACAGGCCTTGCTAGCTGAGACTGGGACTGCTTTCCTCAGCAAAGCTTAACACCTACTGTATTCCTCAGGGATTCCTAACCAAGAAACTGTACAATAAAAAGAAAATTCCCTCTCCAATCCCTTACCGCTCCTGAAAAACAGCACTGTGCTCCCTCTCATTTTAAACATTGTATGCTTATTACTACGGGAAAAGAGAAGGGATCAGGAATTTGGAGAATTCATTCTACATTAATTGAGCATATATATGCCACAAAATGTTTTAGGTTCCTAGGGATAAAGATAAAAGACTATTTCTATCCTCCATGTGCTCAGTCAAGGTAAGGAGACACATAAAAACAAAAACAAGGTGAGGGATGGGAGTGCACGTGCGGGTGTTATGAGAGCCAGAAAAGAAGTTCAGACAACCAGCTAGGAATTAGAGAAATGACACCTGCATAAAGTTTTTAAAGATAAGAACTGAAACAGTGTTTGGGAACTATGTAAAGTTCATTATGGCAGGCGCATGTGGTACAAATAAGTGAGCGGTGTGGAGGGGCCTATGCATATCATGCTATATGTGCTAGGCTAAGGAGTTTGGACGAGATCCTAAAAAAGCACTAGAGAGCTACTGAATGGTGGAGGTAGAAAATCAAATCTGTGCTTGAACTGGAAAGAGGCAGAAGGGGCAGGGAGCCTACTGTGACAGTCCAGGTGGGAGAGAAGGGCAGCAACTGAGAAGAATTCTCAGAACTTAGCAACAAATTAACTGTGAGGGGTGAGAGGGAAAAATCCCAGGTTTTGTCCTGAGACTGAAAAAACCAAAACTCTTAGCCAGAATATAAAAAGAGTAATCTTTCTTTTGTTCTTGTGAGAAGATAGTGTGTTCAGTTTTGCACATGTTGAGCTCCAGGTGTCTGAGTTTCAGGAGAGAGATATAAGCTGGAAATAAATTTTGAGAACATTTAGCATACAGATTAGCAGATCTCAAATATACTTCTCTGGCCAAATGCATAAGAATTATCTGGGGAAACACTGAAATCATGGAGTGCCAGTAACACTTAAATAAACTCTATAGTTGAAAAAAAAAAAAGTACTATTATTAGTAAGTGATTATGATGGGGGTCTAGATATGAGAAATAGTCAAATTAACAATTATTTCTTCTTTATCCAAGCAATGAAGCATCCAGTTTGCTTATTGGAAAATGGGGGGAAATCTCCCTTCATCATAGCAATAAAAATGATAAAAGAATCTGTATCAAGAAAATCCCAAGATCTTATTGAAGAAATAAACCAAGACCTGAACACACAGAAAGCAAATCACATTCTTGGATGGCAAGACATAAAAAATGCAACTCTATCCAAATTAAGTTATATATTTAATGCTTTTCCATTTAGAATCACAATAAATTTTTTCTTTGAGGGGAGAGAATGGCAAAAAATGATTTCAGAGTTTATGTGGAATACACACCCAAGAACATGTATGGAAAAGCATAAAAGTAACAGTTAGCTGAGACTTATCTTTCTAAATTTCAGAAAATACTATAAAGTCAATGAAATAAAATCTGTGCTATTGGTGTAAGAAAAAAGAAACAGATGAGAGGATTAGAATATAGAATCAAAAATCTAGAAACAGGTTTATGAAAGAATTTCATATATGACAAGTGTAGTAGTTCAATTCAATGAAAAAAGGACAACTATTTAATAAGGAGCTAGCAACCCATCCATCTAATGCATATAGTAGCATTATAGTATAGTCCAATATAGTAGCCCTAGCCACACGTGGCCAGTGAGCACGTAAAATGTGCCTCATCTGAAGTGAGATGTGACGTTTCAAAGACTTACTATGAAAAAAGAAAATAAAATATCTCATTAATAACTTTAAAATTGATTGCTTGTAAAAATAGTATTTTTGATACAATGTGTTCAGTTGGTAAAATAAAATGTTATTAAAATGAATTTCACCTGTTTCTTTTTACTTCGTTTAAAGATTGGCACCTGAGCTAACAACTGTTGCCAATCTTCCTTTTTTTTTTTCCTTTCTGTTTTTTCTCCACAAATCCCCCCAGTACATAGCTGTATATTCTAGTTGTGGGTCCTTCTAGTTGTGGCATGTGGGACATCGCCTCAACATGGCCTGACGAGTGGTGCCATGTCCGCGCCCAGGATCAGAACCAGCGAAACCCTGGGCCACCATAGCAAAGCATTCGAACTTAACCACTCAGCCACGGGGCTGCCCCCTCTTTTTACCTTTTGTAATGCTGCTACAACTAGAAAACTTAAAATTGCATAACTAGCTTGCATTATATTTCTATTGGACAGCAATGCCTTAGAGAAAAATAAAGATTTTCCCTTTACATATTTTTTAAAATAAAGATAATGACTTAAATGTAAAAAATAAAAAATATTCTAAGAAAACCTAGGAAAGCAAATTAGAATCTGGGGTCAGGATGGATTTCTTAACGAGGACAACGTGATGTGTGTATATGTAAGTAGAAATCGATAATGGGCAAAGGACAGGATTGGAAATGCGACACAAACACCAACGAACAAACAAACAATGATACCAACAAAAGATACTCAAAATTACTAAGGAAGAGAAAATGTAATTCAGTCACTAAGACATCTCTTTACTGGCTGTAAAAAAAACAAAAACATAGATAACACCTGTCTCTACTGGGAAAGAGGGAGAGGGGCAAGCTCATACATTGCTGCCAAGACAAATGTAAAGAGTAACAGGCTTCTGAAACAAACGGAACTATCCGTTAAAATTAGAACTACATAATATCCTTCGACCCAGAAACCTTTCTCACAGTAATAAATCCACTAGCATAAGGACATATGTTCAGAAAATCTTTACTGTAATACTGTTTGTGTAGCAGCCAAAAAAAAAAGAAAAAACAAAGTAAGGAAAAAGAGAACACTAAGTAACAAACCATGGACAGGAAACTAGGTAAATGCCCATGAGCTGATAAAAGGTTGAAAATGCATGGTACCTACAGAATAAGACCTGCTATACAAACATTAAAAATTTTAAATGAAAAACAGTAAATTTTTTAAATATGAAACTTTCAGCACTGGCTCCACTGTAGGGAAATAGACTATCGCATAATATGCTGGTGTGGGTATAAAGAGGTACAGCTTTATGGGAAGGAAACTGGAAGACCCCATCAGAATTTTAAATTTGCATGCCTTCCAACCCAATAGCCCAACTTCCAGGAATTTGTCCTACTAATACATGGCACGACAATCTAAAGATACATGTGCAAATATGTCAAATTCTTGTGTTGTATCTTTAACACAATGTTATATGTCAATTATATCTCAATAAAACAGGGAGAAAAAATATATGTGCAAGAATGTTCACTGCAGGCTTTATTTAATAAGACATGGAAAGAACCTAAATGTCTACTCTTTAAAAAAGGTTGAGTAAATTATACATCTACACAATGAAGTAATAATGCAGACTTGAAAAAGAGTGGGGTAGTTCCATGTCACTGAACTGGAAAGATAAAAGACAGCCAGCAGAAACTATCAAAAGCAAACTGAAGACTGTCTTTCTGTATGTTTGAAATTTTTCATAATAAAAAAATGGTGAGGGAAAATTAGATGCTTTGCCTTAAGAATCCCAGAAGTCTGGACAACTGAACCCTCTCCCTCCCCAACCCACCATATCTGGCCTCAACCAGTTTTCTACCTGCAATGCTAATAATATATCTGTTTCCTCTATATGACTCAGAGATTTCAAGATATCTTTTATTCTCCTTTCCTGATATAAAAACAATATTAAAAATATATATTTAAAAAAATTTTAATGACCCTTTATCTCATTACTTAATTCATTTTTGCATACTCCTGGAAATCTCTTAGAATAATTTAACATTATAACTCAATACTATTCCACCTCTCCTGAACTACAATTCCTTTTAATCTTAAACAAAGAATATCCTTCCTTGTTTAAAGAATGTACTTCTATCCTAGTACATTCATAAATCTCAGCCCACCAAGTTTTACAGGTCACATAACAAACTTGTGTTAAGATCTCAGATTTCCTTTATTATTATTTTGTGTTATTATACAGACAGCTGGAAATAAGAGATCACAGCATTGTGTTCACCCTCTTTCCCAATTATTCTCTCTTGGAAAATACTGTGTCCTTCATTATTGTTCTATGTCAGGGGTCAGCAAACTATGACCTGCTACCTATGTTTGTGTGGCCTGAAAGCTAAGAATGGTTTTTACATCTTTAAATGATTGTGGGCAAAATCAAAAGGAGAACACTATTTCACCACACATGAAGAATTTATATGAAATTCAAATTTCAGTGTCCATAAATAAAGTGTCATTGGAACAAAGCAACGCTCGTTCATTTAGTATTGTCAAATGCTGTCTTCAGACTACAAAGACAGACTATGGGCCACAAAGCCGAAAATATGTCTTATCTGGCTCTTTAAGATTTGCCAATCCCTGTTCTATGTCATACTACATGTCCTTCATAATTTTACAGTTTTACCTAAACATTCTCCCCCCTCCCTCAATATCCAGCATAAAGTTCTCTTAATAATCTATTAGTCTCCAAACAAATACATTTCTTCATCATCCTTGGAAATGCACTTCAATCCTGGGAATTTCCTTAGTCTAACCACATCCCTGGTCACCTACAGAAAGCCAGAATGGAGGGCGAGAAACACCTTAAAAGTTACAAATAAACAAATCAAACCCAGAACCAAACCTCACCATCATCACTCTCCCTCCAAAAGCAAGGCTAAAGAGGCTGACCGCCCAGTTGGTGGCTTTCAAACTATCCTACCTTAGGATTGAGGCGTTTTGTGAACTAGAATAAGTACTGCCGCTAAATTCCTAAAGGCCAAATAGCAATGAGGGAAAAAAAGTTTATGTAATTTTCTCAAGTTTAACCCTCTTCAAATCATTGGCTCCCGAAAAAAGTGAGCAAAAAGCAAAGGAACAGTAAAGAACAAGTAGACCAATTGTGATCCTAAATCTTTATATCTCAAACATTTGATATTTGCTGCAAGCAAACAGTTTCTAGTCTTCCAGAATGAGAGGTTAAATACTGCACAGTGTTTGTAAACAGCGTCACAACTTAACAGAGGAGCAACGGTCCATTGGGTCATTTCCTCTCGGAGAGTACACCGAAATTTGCTCATCTCTCTCAGTGGGCATTCTGCGGCCAAGCCTAGGGGGAGAGAGGGCAGGGCAAGCTGCCTTTCCTACCAGCAGTGTCAGACATTCCTAGCACTAACGCCTCCCCGGCCCCACCACACCTCTACCCAGCACTAGCTCCTCCCCAGCTCCAACACCTCTACTCAGCACCTCCTCCCCAGGCTCATCACACCTCTCTCAGCGGACTCATCTCCAGCCTCACCACCTCGCCCTCTTCCTCCAAAGTCACAGGCCTGCGAAGCTTCCAGCAGAGGAGAGGAAAGCAGGGAGGCTATAATGCAAAAGTCTGGAGTTCCACACAAGCACCACCTGCTCTTGTGGAGAATCGCAAGTCACAGCCCCCAAAGTGGAAAGAACAGGCCTCGGTCCGTACCCACTTAACAGTGTTTACCGCGCTTGCTGCTGTCGGGCCCGGAGCCAGGAGCTGAGGATACAAAGGTGAACCGCGGAGTCGCAGTACCAGCTCTTTCAGGGCTCCCGCTTCGGCGGGGGAAGTAGGTCATTTCAGCAAAGCCAGCCAAGCAGGGGTAGGGCGAGGAGCATTCGAAGCCCACGGCACGGAGAACTCACTTAATCCCTGAATGTTAAAAGGCTAGACTCAAGTAATCGGAAGTGACGTGCCAGCTGAGACCCGCAGGTCCGCCACGCAATTGGCCGCCGCCTCCACTAGCCACCTTCCCCCTGGACTGGCTGCACAGAGGATAAGTGTAGCTCAAAGTCCCCAACCCGCCCTGGCCCCGCCCCCGGCGGCTCCCAGCCCCACCCGGGCCCAGACGAGCCTGGCCAGCGCCCAGGCCCGCAGCCTGGACGGGACAGCCCCGCCGGCCCGGGAGTCCATCGGCGCCCTGCGGGCAATGGGCTTCAGCGCTCAACCACGCGCATGCGCGGTCCTCTTTCTCCGGAGGCTTCCTCGGGTCACCTGGACGACCGCATTTCAGCCACCTGCCCCTCCGGGTCCCTTCTCGCCCTTGACTCCTCCTGGGTTCTCACCTCCGGCCCCCGCCTTCTCCTTCCTCCACAGGCACCGCTAGGCCCTCCCGCGGCCACCCGGCGACACCCCGGCTTCCACTGACACGAGCCTCTCGGCGCGGCTTCCGCTTCCGGCGAGTATTGTGTGTCGCGCTGCGGGGCGGGGGCGGGGGGAGGAGGAAGGAGGGAGGCAGCGCTCCGGCGGCTCCGCGCCCCGCACTCCCGGACCCGAAGCCGGGAAGGTAGGTGCTGTCCCGCCGCCGCGCCCGGGCCCTGGGGCCTGCCCCCGCCGGCCGGCTCCGCACGCCGCGTCCCAGCGCCCCAAGACTGCGTCACCGGCCCCCCGCACGTAACCACTGCTGCCTCCGCCCGCCTCGGGCCCGGGCGGACGTTTTGCCGCCCCGGCGACGTCAGCGCGTCCGGCGTTGCTTGGCTACCCCGCCGTTCCCCCGTCCCGCTGCCGCTCGCCTCCCCGGGTGCAACTCTGACGCCGGCACCGCGGCTCTCGGCTGCGTCATAGCGGCGGGCATCCCACCTTCACGTCACACCTCCTCCTCACCTGGACACGCACCCCTCCCTCCCTGCCGACTACGACGTTTCCTCCCCCCTCCTCTCCAGTCCCCCTGCGCCAGATCTGGCGGGAGAAGATGGAGACCGGGGTGGGACCGAGTTGTGGACCACGCTCAGGAGAGGGTCGCAAAGTGGGACCCCGGACAGTGGTAGAAACAAAATGAGGACGTCCCTGAAGTTTGCCCTTCTACTGAGACACAAGGAATAGAGGGAAAGAAATGACCAACCCAGAGGCACCCGAGGCCTCACCATGGCTGTAGCTCCAAGCCCTCTCCATACTTCCCTAACCTTTTCCCCATTTCTTTTCCACATCACTTCTTTGCCAGTCTAGATCCATCCTGGTCCCTAACTGCATACAATTCAACTCACTCCAGGTGAGGAGGCCACCTAATTTCTAGAAGATTGGGGAAGGGACAGGGTCACTAGTCAAAGTCGGATTTCCATAGGTAGCGAAAAATCATCTGACTGAACTCTCCTGGTTGAGGGGAGAAATTCAGCTCCAAATAAGTTATCAGCTCCTACTCCAAATTAAACACTTTTCAAGTGTGCCATCAATATACACAGGAATAATCATTGTTAACCCAACTCATTACATGGCCACTTCTCTCTCAGCACATAGACCTACTAAATTTCCTTCCTTCTTTTGGGTCCCTTGATGGGGGTGGTGGGGTATGGAATAGAGAATCAGCTATTTCATTGATAAAAGAGGTGACATTTAAGGATAAAGTAGAGGACCAGCCTTCTGCTTTATAAATCTCTTTGATGCATTTCCAATTCTTTTGAGGCTTCACTTGAGGGAGATTTTGTTACCTCTTTTCTTCCTCTTAATTCCCAACCACTCTAGAACCTATTGGAGCCACAGTATGTCCGAGGAATTAGTTATCAATATCTATTTCAAAAGACTCCATTCACTGCTGAATATTTAGAATAGACTCGTCAGCCCTCTTTTCAAGAAGTTATTGGCCTGGGCTCAGTAATATGCTCTGTAGTATAGTTGCCATGAATTTATCACTTTTCAGTAGTTGCAGATGTCCAAATGCACACAAATAGAAATGGGATGTCATGTGAATCATTTCATTCCAAGAAGAGGGCACAGTTCTTCTAGGCTAGTCTGATAAAAGGAAGAATTTCAAACTTTCCTGAAAAGAAGAGGTTGTTACCATTGCCTAACTCATGCCATTTATTACCCTTTGAAAGAGTAAGAGAACAGTGGCAGGGAATCAAGCTTAGGCTCCCATGGACTACTGTAATAAAGCTCTTTATAACATTAAACTTTGTATTTAAGAAATCTTAATTAATACTTTGACTTTTATGGCACTTTTTGCTTTCCCAAATTCCTTTGTCATGTATTGGAAAAATATGTTAAGCTAGGGCTACATTAGTCTAGAATTAGTGGTTCCAAGATACAGGAGGTATGAGCCTGCATCAGGAGAAATACACTGGGTTGAAGGAAGCCTCTGTTTCTAACAAGAGGAAGCGGCAGTAAAAGACAGAAGAGATTGGGGGTTCTGTGTCAGTTTGGTGAAGAGGGAAAAAAATTAGATTGATGGCTGGGAGTCACAAGTTTGGGAAATGAAGAAACAAAAGACAGGTTGAATTTAGTGGAAGAGAAGGTGTAAAGTACCAAGATGGGGCTAAATCTGGAGTTGGGATTTAACAGGGGGGTAAATGTCAGACGAGGGATGCTAAAAAAAACCTCCAACTAATATTTTTCTTTTCTCTGCCTCTTTCCTATCCTCAAGTTAAATAATGGCAGAGACAAGTCTGTTAGAGGCCGGGGCCTCTGCAGCCTCCACAGCTGCAGCTCTGGAGAACTTGCAGGTGGAGGCGAGTTGCTCCGTGTGCCTGGAGTATCTGAAGGAGCCTGTCATCATTGAGTGTGGGCACAACTTCTGCAAAGCTTGCATCACCCGCTGGTGGGAGGACCTAGAAAGGGACTTCCCTTGTCCTGTCTGTCGAAAGACATCTCGCTACCGCAGTCTCCGGCCTAATCGACAACTAGGCAGTATGGTGGAAATTGCTAAGCAGCTCCAGGCCGTCAAGCGGAAGATCCGGGATGAGAGCCTCTGCCCCCAGCACCATGAAGCCCTCAGCCTCTTCTGCTATGAGGACCAGGAGGCTGTATGTTTGATATGTGCAATTTCCCACACCCACCGGGCCCACACCGTCGTGCCACTGGACGATGCCACACAGGAGTATAAGGTGGGGAACAAGACACATGATGTTAATGTGGGGGAGGAAGGAGGAACGCAGAGGGTGGGAGACTCCCCGGGTAGAGGATCAGAAGCTCCTGAGGGCAAGACTGTATCTGGTCCTCACTCTGTAGACCCTCAGAGCTACATATGCAGGGAGCACATAGTACGTCTGGTCAATTATCCCCAAGCATGAAGAAGAGCAGTGGCGTGGAGTACCCCAAAATTTCTCTCTGACTTTTGTAACACAAAATTTGATATGTGGTCTTGGAATGCATCATATTTTTCATAAATGAATGAAACCACATGGAAAAAATCAAACTTGGGAAGAAGTGAGAAGTAGTCTGGTTTCTTCATTCTCTCCCCCTGCTCAGAACGCTGCTTGTTCTCCCATTGGTATTGGGAATAGGTAACATAACGTTAGCCTGATCCCCACCAGACTAAGCTGAACCAGTCTGTAGTTTGCATCTTCTCAATGGATAACGTGGCATCTGGTTTAACTTACTGCTGAGACACAAGGTAAATGCTTGAGTAATAGGAACTAGAGATTTTAATGTCTTAGCACTTTATCAAGTACTTTGCTTAATTATGTTAATAAAATCTTGGAAACAGGATTTAAGGCAGTTTATAGTATAAGGAAGATTTTATTATGTTTGCCAGTGGTTAGAGTTGGATGGGAAGATGAGTTTGAAGAAGGATATGAGGGTACAGAAGGTCACTTTGACATGATAGGCAGTTACTTGAGTAAGAAAATGGATAGGGTTGGGGAAGGGCACAGAGTTGGTGACAGCTGGACAACTAGGAGATTCAGCGAGAGGAAAGTTTGGTGAGCAAGGTGATGGGGACAAGCTGGTGGCAGGTGGAGGGACTTGTAGGAAGTTGACACCCCACATGACAGTCAAGGAAGAGTTGGGTCAAGAGGTGGTGAGATGCATAGGAAGCAAACAAATGATTTAAAACAAAGGTAGGTTCTGCCAGCCAACCCAAACGCCACCTCTCCTGCTTCCACCCCTCAGGAAAAACTGCAGAAGTGCCTGGAGCCCCTGGAGCAGAAGCTGCAGGAGATCACCCGCTGCAAGTCCTCTGAGGAGAAGAAGCCTGGCGAGCTCAAGGTAAAAGGCAGGCAACCCCACTTGGCCTGCTCTGCAGGCAATTAACCAAACATTAACTTAACCACACATTATTTAATCCGCTAGTTCTGATTTGTTAGAAAACTGCTATTCTCTCAGAAATAATGGCATTTTATAGGCATGACTGTCATTCAATATTGTACTTAAATTACCTGCCATGAATTAAGCATTGAAGAGAAGGATGTAAGAGGTGAAGGACAGACAGAACATCTTACATCTGGCCAGCTGAGGGAGTTCATGCCCCTTGGTCTCGTTTTCTTTGTGAAGCAGGGAAGGAGGCTGTCTGCTGAGAGTAGAGTTTCTTAGAGGGATGGAGGAGAGAAGAATTTGGAAGGTTCACTGGGGAGGAAGGGAGAAGGAGCTGACCAAGAGCTCCCAGAAGAACTGCCAGTGACATCGGGACCACATTCTCTTAACTCAAGTACGCTACGTGATGTTGGTTTATTCCTAGAATGTTCCCCTCCCCGTCTTCTGTCTATAGGATCCTATCCATCCTTCAGGCAGGTTGAAAGCCACTTCTATGCAGCCTTTCCTGACCCTTCAGAAATTAACTTTTTTCATTTTCATAAAATTTTGCATCTCCTTTGTAGCATAACCATATTTGTAGCATGGTATTTTGGTATCTGCCCTTATTTCTTCTATTGAACAGTGAACAAGTATTAATAGTCCTATGCATTAATTCATTGGGTGTCCATGACATTCCAACCTTACAGGGTTATATTAGGTCTTAGGGTTCTGCCCAGGTTGCAGTTCTAAGAGTTTAGGCCACAGTTGGCACAAGTAGGACAAAGAGAACCTACAAGACAAAGGGAAGGGAGTCCTGGAAGTCATCTTTGGCAAAGGTGAACTTAGATACCCTGTAAGGTAGGTATTATTACCCCCAGTTTACACAAGAGGAAACAGAACTTGGATAAGTGTCTAGTCCAAGATCATACAGCCAGTATGTGGCAAAACCAGGGATTCTAGTTCTGCATGAAACAATAAATATTTATTAAGCTTCCGGTATAGGTCAAACCCTGTATTTGACATTGGGGAACGATGATGAGCAAAAGCACAGGCCCTTCTTCCTTGAGCTTACAGTCAAGTAGGGAAAATAGAAAATGACATGGCACAAAAAGCACAGTTGCAAATTCATAAGAAGACAGCGTAGAAATTTGACGACATTAAAGGCTTCTAGAAGAAATAATGAGTTTTTGGAGTTGAGATTTAGGGATCACCAGAAATTAAACACAGGTTTTAAAATAGTAGAAACAATAACTTTTAACAATGACAATATTTCAAAAGAAAGCAAGTATTATTAACTTAGTCCTTTATACATTTTAACAAAGCAAGCATTTGAATTTTATAAAATTTGAACTAATTTTGATTGCAAAGGTGAGCTTTAAAAAAAAGTTCTTCATTCTTGTGGAGGGCCCCTGAAAAACTTAAAATGTGTGAGAAACGAAGCTTACTCCCAGCCATTAACTTTCCTTTTCCCATTGATCAGCTTCTTAATGGTAAAGGATGGAGAGGGGTCTAAAAATTTTTGAAACCTTCTAAATTCTGGAACAGAACTGTGCTGTTTTTAAAAAATGTAAGTTATCATTTCAGTGGTCTCTGAAACTACCAACATTCCTTTTGTGACCATTTGAATTCTCCTTCCCTCTCCTCCCCCACCTCCAGAATCAGACCCAGTGCCCTTTCTAGAAATAAATAATTTGTAATTAACCGTACTGAAATGAAAATTATAGATAAGATAACCTATCTACATAATTTTTTAAAAAGACTAACATGCCCAAATATAGGATATATAATACAACATAAAGAAAAGTAATTTATAATAAAATCTTGTGTGGCTACCTTGAAAGACACTACAATGTAGTTTTATCCTTGCACCTATATGTGACCTCAACAGTGCAAAAAATAAAAATTCAGACTGATGCAATTGGTAGTAATGTTGACTCAAATACAACCAGCGTAGCTCTTGGCAACATAATTTCTCAAAATGATAAGTAACTTTTGGTAAAGTTCTAAGAAAAACAAAGTACAGTCTTAATGAGTTTTATTCAGCCATTCCTGAAGAACCGAGGTATATTAAAAGCATGTAAGAATTGCTCTGTATTTATATATAAAATGGCCTTCAAGTCCAGGCCCACATTTTTAATATCCAGCAGAATATGAGAAAATGGTGCAGGCCAATTCATCTTGCTGGGTTATCTCATACATTGGAGGATTGCTAGCCTAGCATCCTTGCCAGGAGCACCCCCAATCATAGCAAACAAAAAAATACCCCCCATTTCCAAAATACCCCTAGAAGGAGGTAACACCCTCATTAAGAACCACTGCCCCTGGCCCCGTGGCCAAGTGGTTAAATTCACGCACTCTACTTCGGGAGCCTGGGGTTTCACCGGTTCAGATCCTGGGTGTGGACGTGACACCACTCGTCAAGCCATGCTGAGGCGGCGTCCCACATAGCATGAGTAGACTGTACAACTATGTACTGGGGGCCTTCAAGGAGAAGAAAAAGAAAAGCAAAAGAGGAATATTGGCAACAGATGTTAGCTCAGGTGCCAATCTTAAATATGTATATATTTATATAATATATACATATTTATTTATTTATATTTATATAATATATATATTTTTTTATATATAATTTTTTAAAAAAAGAACCACTGCCCCACTTATATAGAGTGAAAAAAGAAAAGGGATTATGGGATTATACAAGGGATAGCCCTTTTGCTTCCTATTTACCAGTTATGAATCCTAAATTCTACCCATACATCACCCCTAAGCACACACACAGAGGGAAAAAGGCTGTGTTTTACATAAGGATAATTGTTGTGAGAATATGTTTTGTTGAGTGTGTGCCTGAGAAGGCAGCAGTGGAATGGGAAGCAGCAAGTGGCTCTGGAACTGGAGCTAGTCAGGCTCTGCTGAGAACTAGCCTGGAAACCAGAAACCCCAGGCTTGTAAGGCCCACCCTGGCTTTGCAGCCCCACTCTCTCTTCGCCCTCAGCCCTGCCTTTCAGTCCATATCCACTTCCTCTTTCCAGAGACCCAGTGTCTGCTTCTCACTTTGCTTCCCTCTTGGGTTGATTTCTCCCCATCAGTCACATGACGCTTAGAGAATCCTTCTTGAGGGAGATCACTTCTTGTTGCAGTGGAGGTACAGAAGGGAGGATGTACTTGCTGATAACCCTCAGAAAGGGTTATGGCTGGTATTTGAGTCCTATATTATCAAATTTCAGGAATGTTAGGGGTTTAAGTCTATGTGCTGCCTGAAAGAAAGGATGTTTCAAATTTCAAACAACTACGGTAGTCCCCTCTTATCCACGGGGGATACATTCCAAGACCCCCAGTGGATGCCTGAATCCGAGGATACTACTGAACCTTACATATCCTATGCATACATATTTGAGGCGCAACAGCAAAACTAACACATACTTCTCTTTTCTTCTCCACAATTTCACAGATAGAAGATTCATTCTTACCATAGATCTTAGCAACCTCGGCATACAATTTTTTTTCTTCCCTTTTTAACTTGAGAATGTTTACCTTTTTACCTAAAGGAAGCATTTTGTGACTTCTCTTTGGCATATCCAAATTGCCAGCATCACTACCCTTGAGCTTTGGGGCCATTACTAAGTAAAATAAGGCTTACTTGAACACAAGTACTGCAATACTGTGACAGTCTATCTGATAACCAAGAGGGCTACTAAGTGACTAACAGGCGGTGGCGTATATACACTAGACGAAGGGATGCTTCAATTGCTGGTGGGATGGAGCAGGACAGCTCAGCTAAAGATTTCATCACACTACTCAGAATGGTGCGAAATTTAAAACTTGTAAATTGTTTGTTTCTGGAATTTTCCTTTTAATATTTTCAGACCACAGTTGACCTCAGGTAACTGAAACCACAGAAAGTGAAACCACAGATAAGGGGGTGCTAATGTAAGTTACTAATAAACTTCTAGAACCTGTTCCTGGGTTGGGAACTGTCAGTTCTCTGAAGTAACTTGAAACTATTTAACAGGTTCAGCCCTGAAATCTACATATATATTTTGTAACAAACCATTGCTAAACACTTACTGCTTCTGATACTTTTCTAGTTGGTTCTCTGGTTTTTATCAGGTACATATCTTGCAATATACAAATGATGACAATGTTATCTCTAACTTTCCAGTATTTGTACTTTCCTTTTCTTGATACATTACCTTGAACTTTAGAGTTGGGAGTAGCAGAGATATCTCTGTTATGTATAGTAGTAGATGTCTTAATATTATT